>NC_060288.1:13108150-13408150 GCF_021613505.1 Equus quagga | reverse complement strand
GTTGTTATTTGTGCTGGGATTACATTCTCAAGCACTGGGTCCTGCATGATGTGGCCCCTGGCTGCTCCTCAACCTCATCTCCTGCCACTGTCCCCTGTGTTTTCTCTGCCTCCCCAACTCTGGTCCCCTTGCTGCTGCTCAGGGATGCCAACACCCCCCACTTGCTGTTTTCTCTTCATCTCTGTTCAGCAAGTTTGAGAGGCCACATTCCCATCTGCAGTTAGGTGGCTGGGAGTTCCCTCCTGCCCTGGGACATTGGGGTGTAGCAGGGCCCAAGTCCAAGTGGGCAGTTGACTCAGTTCCTGGTCTTGGCACTGAGTCTTATCCTCTCTGTGCACCAGAGCCCCCATTTGCCATAAAGCCGCAGCCCCAGGCAGTGGGCAGCCGCCATGTTTTCAGCTGCGCCTTCTGGGTGGCATCCAGCAGTAAGCCTGTCTCCACCTCCACCTCCAGCGGGAACACATTTAGCACCTGTTATTTGAAGCAGCTGACCTCTTAGCCGGCACTGCCCAATTCAGATCCGAGAACCCAGCAGGTTCACAGATCCAGTTCTGCCCATTGCTTTCCTTTCCATCTGCTTCTAGTCCTTGGAGAAGTTTAGCTTCTTTCTGAGCTGGGCTGTGTTTTACTGGGTTTCTCTTTTGATATTTTATCTCTCATTGTTATGCATTCAGAGCAGAGGTGGGTGTGATGAACCATGAACTGTCGGCACCATCTTGACCAGACCACACACTTAGATTGGCAGGTGCTCATTTAAAACGCTCAAAGTCAATTTCACACAGGCTGCTGCTAAAATAATATAGCAACCAGCCTGCACTTGTGTGGTGGCTTTTGGGTGCAAAAGCTGGAGCTTAGAACAATTCCTTCTAGCAGCAGCTGGCCTAGAGGAAATGCGGGCGGATGGGACTGCAGATTCATGGTCTCCAACCCCAGCAGAGCCTTCTGCAGCGCTGCATGTGAGCCTGGCTGGCTTGCTCTCTTATTTGCTTCTGCACTTGATCTGGCCCCTTCGCCACAGTGAGTGTGAATAACAGTACTGTCACTGCTGTCATCATCATGAGCGAGGTCATCAGATTAAACTCCTGCAACAACTCTCACTCTTAAACTGGACTCAGTCTTGCTTCTTGGTTTTTGTCTCAAAGGATTCGCTGCCCTTCTTTTTTGTCTAAGGCTTATTCCTCGAACTGCCCTAATGCTTACCCCTGGTCACCACCTCAGGTTTCCCACGTCATCTGTTTCCACTTCATCTCTATATGAAAACTATGAAATCTGTATTTTACGCCTGGCTCTTTTATGTCTGCGTATTACCATGGTTAAGTGTCTCTCCTCTCTCAAACAGTAAATAAATACAAAATCTCCCTCGTCCTAGCACCTTTTCTAGCTCCTGCTACCTTAGCCTTCCCTTACGGAAGGACTCCACAGAGCAGTCTTTGCTCACTGCCCTGCTCCTCCCCGCCCTCTTCCTCTTCAACCACTGCAATTAATTGACAGATCCAATGGTGCCTGTTCCGGTTTTATTGCTTGACTTTTCTACAACATTTGTTACTTCCACCCTTTTGAAACCCCACACTTCTTTGGCTTCCATGGCCCTGTCTCCTCTTGTCCTCAGGACTGGTCGTAGAGAGTTCCATTTTGCCTCCTTTGTGACTGGCATGCCTTTACCTTCCCCGGCTTTTAACCTTGATCTGTCTGCATCTTGCAGACTCCCCCTGGCTTTCTCAGATGTGCAACAAACCTTCCTTTGCACTTGCCTGCAGATGATGCCTGTACTGGAGTGAATGATACTCCTCCAAATTCGTGCCCACCCGGAACCTCCAAATGTGACCTTACTTGGAAGTAGGGTCTTTGCAGGTGGAATTAGTTACGATGACGTCATATTGGATTGGGGTGAGAGAATAAATTTTTGTTGTTTAAAGTCGCCCGGTTTGTGGTACTTTGTTACAGCAGTTGTAGGAGACTAATACATTGGTTCTCTCCATACTTTGAGTAGACGTCACCAAGGCCAGGGTGCTGTAACCACGCAGGGCAACTCAGTGTTCCCTTATAGCCTCTTCACCTACTTTGCTCAGCTTCAGCTCTCAACATTCCCGGTTTTAGACCAAAGATCTTTTATTTGACCCAGATAGTAGCTGTGGTACAGAAGAAAAAGACAGGCTTTGAATCTTGACTTGCCGCTTAACTGCTGTGTATCCCTAGGAAAGAGAAACTCCTTTCGTTGGCTCAGTTTCTCCATCTGTTCAGTAGGACATGTTAATTTCTGCCTTCCCGGGTTTTGAGATTCAATGAACTGATGGGAAAAGTTTTTAGCATATATTCAAGTCCATAAATGTTCCTTTCTTTGGAAGGCAGAAACAAACCAGCAGTGGTTGGAGTTCTGCTTTTCCTTCATCATTCATTAACTTGACATCATCAGCCACAAGCTTCAGTTGGCTCTTGTCACTCACACAACTCTAGAAAAACCCTTTATGAATCTGACACCTTAATGTGAGTCTTCTCCTTAGGCTAAAACTCCAAGGCATCTTTCAGGTCCATGACCTTGAGGTTTATTCTAGGTCAAGTGCCCTGTCATCTCTATTCTCTCCTCTCCATCTCTCAACAATTATTACATTTTCTTAATAATTCTGAGGTTGTCAGAGAGCTTCCTTCTTGTGTAGCAACACTGTTTTCTTCAGATACTTGCTGGTCCCCTTCCAACTTTTCACATCTGGCGATTTACCATCCTCAAAGCTTCCTAGGTAAGCTCTTTCTTCTCTCAGAGTTGAATGACAGCAGCCACAACAAAGACAATGACGACCGCACTTCTGTTGCACAAGCCATCTGCCAGCACTGTTCTATGAGTTTCACACATATCAACTCATTTAATTGTTAATCTTTTGTGCTTTCTTTATTATCATCTCTCATGTTAAACATTTTTTAATGTATGATTTTAGTTCCTTTGCTGCTTTCGTAGGCATTTTTCTAGATTTATTTTCTCAGTGGATTCTCTAGGGATTACAACAGACATCTTATCTCAGTACAATCTACTTCAGGTTAAAACTGACAATTTTGGTAAAATTAGGGCAACTATGCTCTATTTTCTCCCTTCTCCCCATGCTATTACGGTCATATAGTGTACATTTTATATATATTATAAACCCAGCAATACAGTGTTATAATTTTTTCTCCATACCATCTTACGCTTTTATAAAAAACTTAAGACAAAAAATACATTGGTCCTTTCTTTATATTTACCTACATATTTACTATTTTGGGTGCTCATTCCTTCCTGTGAATTCAGGTTACTGATTTGAGTCATTTTATTTTAGTCTGGAGGACAGCTAGCAAAAAATTCTTTCTGTTTTTATTTTTCTGGAAACATCTTTACTTTTCTTTCATTCTTTTGAAGGATAGTCTTGCTGGATATAAAATTCTTCATTGAGAATTTTTCCTTTTGGCACTTTAAATATGTCGTCCCACTAACTTCTGGTGTCCATTGTTTGTGATGAGAGGTCAGCCATTAATCATGTTGTTCTCTTGTGAATGATGAATCATTTATTTTTGCTTCTTTCAAGATTTTCTCTTTTTCTTTGGTTTTGACTATGATGTGTGAGAGTGTGTATCTTTTTATGATCATTCTACTTGGGTTCATTGAGCTCTTTGGGTCTGTAGATTGTTTTTTAAATCAAATTTGGAAAGTTTTCATTATTTTCTTAAGTATTTTTTCTGCCTCTTTCTTCTTCTGGAACTCCCATTACACGTATGTTGGTTTGCTTGACATTTTCCCTCAGCTCTCCAAGACTGTTTCTTTTTCTTTCTTTTTTTTTTCCTGCTTTATCTCCCCCAAATTCCCCCCAGTACGTAGCAGTATATCTTAGTGGCAAGTCCTTCTAGTTGTGGCATATGGGACGCTGCCTCAATGTGGCCTGACGAGCGGTGCCATGTCCACGCCAAGGATCTGAACCAGGGAAGCCCTGGGCCACCACAGCAGAGCACGTGAACTTAACCACTCTGCCACGGGGCTGGCCCCTGTTTATTTTTCTTCCATCGTTTTTTTCTCTCTGTTCTTCAGATTAGAAAATTCCTACTGATCTATACTCAGTTAACTGATTCTTTTTTCTGTAAACTCAAATCTGCTTTTGAGTCCTACCCTTATTTTACATGTGGAGAAACTGAGTATAAAAGATGTTAGGTAATCACCTAAGGCAAACCATTATTTAAAAGACACAATAGAAAATATTTTAGGCTTGCAGTTCATATGGTCTGTCACAACTATTCAACTCTGCCAGCTTAGCTCACAAGCTACATAGACAGTATGTAAACAAATGGTTGCAACTGTGTTTCAATCAAACCTTTATTTATAAAAACAGGTTACTGGACTGCAGGCTGTAGTTTGCTGACCTCTGGCCTAAGTTTTGCAAATAACAACTAGCATTCCTGGGATTCAGATCTATGTGTTCTTTCTTCAAAGTCTGTGGTTCTTTCCAATATCTCACAATGCCTCCTAGTCTGTTTAGTGATGAAATCATCCTGGGTGAACCACAAATACCAGATAGGGCACCAGACTTATTTTTGCATGACTTCCTTCATTCTAGTATTTAGAATGCCTGTTGTAATAAGAGACTCTTTTTCTCTTCTTTCTCTCACTCTTCCTTCCTTTTGTTTCTTCTTCCCTTCCTCCTTATCTCTGTCTTTCTTTTTTTTTTTCTATTAGTCACCTTTGTAGATTGACTGTACTACCTTTTTTCTAATTCAGCTTTCTTCTCTACTGAAATGTTTCATTTTTGCCTATAGGAATTCCTGATGACACACTGTGTTCAATACTCACTTAGAAAAATGATAATTAGAAAAGAAAATAAGGGTGCAAATGGTGTTGCTGGCAGGGCTATCACCCATAAGCTATAAATAGAGTAGAAGTAATATGTTTTCCTTTGGTGATCTTTGATTTATTTTTTCATTTCCTCAAGAATAATCTCCTGGAGGCCAAGAAGCAGGGAAGCATGCACATTTCAATTTCTTCTTTATTTTCCATGGATGATTTCTTTCTTGAGCTATTTCTTCTCTCAGACTGGCTTTGTCATCCACAACTTGAAATGTACTGGTCCTGTCAATCTTTGGTTGTAAGAATTGCTCCCCTGGACTTCTAGGGAAAAATTCCCATCCCTGGTATCAGAGGCCTGGTACTAGTCCCAAAAAGTGAACTGGATCCTAGAGTCATGCCTATCACAGCCCTTATAGTGGCCATGGAACTTGGGTACATCCGATAGATTGTTTTTGACAGAAAGCAACAGAATACTCAACTAAAAGTGGCTTAAATAATACGATTTTAAATTCATGCATAAAAAGAGTTTTCTGAATAGGGCATTCCAAGCTTTTATCATTCAACAGCATCACCAAAGACCTGGAATTTCTCCATCATTCTCCTCTACCCTCCTCCCTGTATTGGCTGCATCCTTAGAATTGTCTCTTCACTGTTAAAAGATGGTGGCCATAGTTGCGGGCATCATCTATAGACACAACAACGTTTGACTGAAGAGGAGACCTCTCTAGATGGGGTAAGATGCTCAAGCTCTAACTGAAGAGGAGGATGTGAAGGTATCTGACATTTCAGCTCTCTAAAATGGGGTTGGTATCCACCAGAACAGAGGAAGGGGTTGGGAAGCCTAGGCTGATGACACCATCAGTTTGGTAGGCTCTTATTTATCCCAGTTAGTTCTGCTCCAGGGATGTTGTCACCAATGGGTTTGGGAGACAGCCTTTACCTGTTGACCACACTCAGCACATTTCTGGCTGAGCATGAGGTAGAGGAGAGATAACATCTCCATTGTTCTTGTTCTGACCCCCCAGCAGTCCCTGGTGAGCTGTCTTTCATTTTAGTGTTCACTTGGAGCTCCGTGAAGGATTGGCAATATGTTCCTCCATTGGAAGAGGATTTCCTTTTGTTTTACCCAATCGTAACAGCTTAAAATAAAGTAAGCCCTGTGGTCAGACTTTCAGTATTTGTTTATTCATTCAATCATGTACTCAGTGTCCACTATGTGCCAGGCACTGTGTCAGCCACTGGGGTGACAAGATGAGTCAGACAAATGCCTATTCTCTGGGGTTTGGGTGTGTTCGATTTTCTTTCTGGCCCCATCACTTTGTAACTCTAAAACTTTCTTCTTCTATGCTCTGGATGAAGTCTGATTGTCCTCAGATGGTGCCCCAGGAAGTTGCCATTAGTCAACTAGAACTAGCTCCTAAGATGAAAAATGTTTGCTATCCTTGTCCAGTCTCTTTATGTTTCACCTGGAGGATCTGAGGCTCTTGCTGAAGAAGTCTAGTCTCTTCTGAATCTTCATTAGTATCTAAGATGGGGATCGGAAATGACCACAGTACTCTGCATTAGTTGGATTCCTACTAGAAGGTTGGGTGAGACAGGCATTACATGTCCTCCCATGATTTGGCTTGCAAAACAGCAATGTACACTACAGCAGGTAAGAGAGACCCTGAAACAGCCTGCAGTCTGAAGTCACATCCAGAATAGCAATGCCAAACTATTTGACAGTAAAAAGGCTGCTAACGCTTTCTGCCTTATACAGCAGCCCAATTCTGGAATCTGATGACCTTTCCCTGGACAGGGAACTAAGCTGAGTTTGGACTTGGGAGAGAAGAGCAGATGGCACTGGTGAGAAAGGAACCCCTTCTCTCTGCTTTTTCTGGGAAGAAGAGCACTTTCTCTTATCCTAGTTCTCAGAAGAGAACATAATATGACGCCATGAAGATCTCTTTTCCATCTTGGAACAGAAACTTGTGGCCATTGAAGGATCTGCTTTGGTTTGCTTTGCTTCAGGCAACAGGGAAAATTAATGAAGCAGCTTGAACTCATAGGTTGCTGAATGTCAAAGGATGTGTAATAAACAATCAGAAATGATGTTCCACCAAGCATGAGTAATGCAGGAAACATGTACACAGATTTCATTAGAAAAATAAATTTGTTACTTAGGTTTGGATTTGGGTCATCTATTTGATTTTTCTTGAATTTAAAGTCACTTTCTTAGTGGAATACGTATTTTGAACTTGTTTGGGGAGAGGAGGGCACTTTATTTGCTTATATTTTAGTGTTCTCTGCCTAAGCGTGAGACTGATAAAGTCAACTCTAAAATGCTCTTCGGTTCGGATGTCTTTATCTCACCCACATGGGATGACTTTTTCATGTGAGATATAACTGAGATAAAATTTAAATTAATTATCTAATGCCCACCGTCAGAGACTGGAAGTTCTGATCTGAGGCCTGTGATCTGTGAAGGAAGCTGAGTCAAATGACCTGTACCGGCTGATAAGACGAAGCCAGGCAACTGACGAAGGTAAAGACTTGATTTCCCACCGCTGATTCTCACTGAGATTCATGTCTAGAGATATTTATCATGGTCCTATTTGTAATTCAAAATCATCTGGAAGTGACCTAAGTGTGCATTGATTGGAGATAGGTCGATGAATTATGGTTTAACTCTACAACAGAAAATTATGCAGCTATTAAAAATATTATTATAGGAGGATATCTACTGACATGGGAAAATATTTATGCTATGATATTAAGTGGAAAAACATTAAGTGAACTATAATGATATGCCTTCAATTTTTTGACATAAACATAACCGTATTCACATATACGTAAATGTGCATATTTACATAGTCATTTATTCAACAAGCGTGGACTGAGTTCCTTTTGTGTGTCAGATACTGTGCTAGGGGCTGATGACATAGAGCCAAACAAGGTTAGTTTAATCCCTGCCTCCGTGGAGTTTATAGTCTAGTGTGTAGAGGAAAAAGTGTGGCAGTAAATACATCAAATATACATCGTTTTTTCCGGTGGGTCAGTAATTTACATTTTCTTCTTTATGCATTCCTGTATCTTCTAGATTTCCTACTAGCAGTAAATACTTTTATAGAGAGAAAAGGACAAGTGTTATTTTTAAAATGAGCAGAGCTGAACACCTGCCCCCCGGCATGAGACTGTCCGTGAAGCTGGAGGGTCAGTTTGACAAACTGAAAAAACTTTGATCTGGGGACCAGGAGACTGTCACTAACCGGCTATGTGGTTGAGGACAAGAGACTTTCCCCTCCTGGTCTCAGTTTCTTTTCCTGAACTATGGAAGTTTGGCCCAGGAAATGTCTAAGGTCTTTCCAGCTCTAATGCTCAAGGCGTGGAACAGTATTTGCAGACACTTTCGATGGGAGAAGAATTCCCACAGAAGCAAATCTACGGGTCCATATATCACCTGCTCTTACAATTGTCCTAACTCACAATTTAATTGTGGCTTCTTCCCCCCGGCTCCAACAAATGTTATGTTTAATTGATGTGCAAATCATTTTTTGAAGATTCTAGACTATTCCTCCTCCATCCTTTGCATTTTTCATACCTGGGAGAAACTAGGGAGAAAACGATATCATAATCTTCTCCTCATCAGCTTCTCTGTGTGGCCTAAAGGAAACAATTTTCCATCAGTTGTTGACTATTCTGCCTAGACCCATGGTAGATGTAACAGAGGATACAAAATGAGAGTCAGGCATGATACCAACTCAAGAGGCTGGAAACCTCGATGGAGAGAGGCAATGAAAACTTACGAAGCAATCTGAGAACGGCACAGCAGCGTAACCCAGGCTGGCTCATGCTGTTCCATCAGGATAGGTTATAGGTATTCACAACAGGGAGACAATGGTGTGGGCGAGACCAATCAGGAGAAGACTTCCGGAGTCGGCAAGGTGTGATCTAAGCCTTAGAGGACTGGCACGATTTAAATAGGTGCAAGGAGAGGGGAGAACACTTCTAGGAGGACGACCACGATGAACTGGGAGGAAAAGGCCATTGATGGTAGGGTTGTGAGATCTAGCAAATAAAAATACAAGATGCCAGCTAAATTTGAATTTCCAACTAACGATGAATAATTTTTTCGTATTGGCATGTCCCATATTGGGCACACATAAAATTTATCATGTAGTTATACTAAAAATTATTCATTGTTTATCTGGAATCCAAATGTACCAGGGTGTCCTATATTTTATCTGCAACTCTGGTTGGTGTTTGCTCATGTGAGGATGTATCAACATTGAAAAAACTCACCTGTTTCAAGCAGATGATTCAAATTCCTATCTTACCATCTTGGCCATTTAGAGGCCTCTACCAGCTCTGGCACTGAGTCTCTTTTGGGTTACCTTGAGTGGGTATTTCATAGACTGTACTTTATTGTACCTTTATAAAATGAAGCTTTTGTGTTGATGCCTATGTATTCTAGGATATTTCAGCATGAGAAAATTTGATATTAGATAACAGAATAAGACTACTCTTGTCAACCCCCATATAGGAAAAGCTGACCCCTGTCTTTTTAATTTCCAGGCCATGGGATTCACTGCTACTTGCTAATATTTTGTCTCTTTTCCCTTTGTCTGGGCACAGCTAGAGTCCTTCATGTCACTTGTCTTCTCAGAACTATCTTTGCATCTCACAGGTATGACATGATTTTCTTTTCTTCTCATCATTGTCCTGCCCTTCTCAAATTCCTCCCAAATGCAATGGACCTTATCCATTCCTCTTGAATGGTTGCTGGAGGGGAATAAAAAATAATAAATCCCTAATTCTGTCTCCCCTGCCCCTGCAAAAAATGCCATCACCGCAAAACTCAGAACAAGGGCAGACATCCATCTGCTCCTTCCTAACAGGATGGAAGCAGCCAGATTTTCACTTGTGGAGATCACCCATTTTCCAGATGGGAGAGTCATTTTCCCTTACCACATAAAACTGCAGGTAAAGACTATGTCTTTTCCTTGTTCCCTGTAGCACCTGTGTTTTTACTCAATATTGGTGAAGGATTTAGAAATGTGTTTCCTCTTGTCCATTAAGTGCTCATTTATATGAAGTGAATTCCCTTTGTTCAAGATTGGGCCTTCAGAAGAGGTAATTTGCTTCTATTTAGTTGCTCACCCGTTTAGACTCTTGAGCTTTGGGACCACCAAAGCCACTGAGGTGGCCAAAAGAAGACTTGCACTTGGCAGCATGGCTACTTTGATGTGATTTGTTCAAATTGGCCTTGGACACAAGCAAATCATTTGTATATTGCTTGCTTCTGGGCTGGGGTTCTTCCACAGGAGCTCCAGGTGACCGCATCCTAATCCACAACCTTTTTGGATCACAGGCTCTTTAAAGAGGGCTCACGAGGCTCTGACTTGCTGAATTCTGTTCCCATCTTTGGAGGTGCTTTAGGACAGATGGTGGAGTTCAGTTTAACCCCGGGAGTGAGTATATTCTTCCTCCTCTGTTCTGACACGGGCCTGTGTCCGGTATGAAAAGCAGCTTCCTGGAGCCATTGCACAGCATACACCATCAGATATCCGACAGTCTGTGTGTCAATTCTGGGGAAGGACATTAGAGTCAATCTGTAGAATCCAAGTGACGCCTAAGAAGAGAAATTGCCTCTCCTTGAGACCCTAGAAAAGCTCCACCTTCCCAGACAGACTCACTTTCCACCCACCTGATGCCAGGATCCCACACACCCAGGTATGTTGCAGGGTAGCTGCCTCAGGGAACATGGCCTTCTGGCTTTTGAGTTAGGCCTGTGACTCAGCAGGGTAGTAAGACTTGATGTGACAAAGGCCACATACTTCCTTTGTCTTCATTGAGGCCAAGTAGGAGAATTAAGGAACATAAATTCTGAAAGATTACATTGGATCAGAACAAGGCACCTGTTGTTCTGCCAGGGCTTAAAGGGCATTGCAAAGGTCGTTGTGCCCACTTCTGTTTTATTTAGTGATTTCCCCTGTCTGAGTCAGCTTGGGCTGCTATGACAAAATACCGTAGACTGAGTGTACCAAATACCATCAACAGACATTTATTTCTCAGAGTTATGGAGGCTGGGAAGCCCAAGGTCAGGGTGCCAGCATGGTTGGGTTCTTGGTGAGGGCTCTCTTCTCGGCTTGCAGACAGCCACCTGCTTGCTGTGCCCTCCCACAATGGAGAGAAAGTCAGAGAGAACAGGTTCTCTGGTGTCTCTTCTTATAAAGGCGCTAGTCCCATCACGAGGACCCGACTCTCATGACCTCATCTAAACCTAATCACCTCCCAAAGGTCCCATCTCCTAACGTCACCACATTGGGGAACAAGGCATAAACATATGAATTTTCGTGGGACACAAACATGTGGTCCATAGCACCCCCTTTCTGATTTGAATGCTTTTGCTGTTGTCTTTTCCCTGCTGACTAGTACATGGTGTGCCCCATGAGGTAAGGAAGGGGTTGCGCCCAGACTTGGAAGGAGGATGGACAGCTTTGCACTTCTGAAGACTCAGCTGAGTGGAGAACCCTGGTGGTCTCCCACTGCTCATCTAGAAGATTCCAAGCCTGGGAGCATATCTGACTTGTCAGACATGACTCTTCTGACCTTCTGCCCCAGGTCTCAACTAGACAGTTAGGACATTTTTAGAAAATGATGGAGTAAATTTCAGCATCTCCCTTCCCCTTTCTTTTAAGTTTATTGAATTAAGTTTAGGTTGACTAAATGGATGCACCCATTCTTCCAGGAGCTTCCTCAGTATTGACTTAAAATCCTGCATATGACTGAAAGTGTCATGATGTCTCCACTTCTCTATATTTCATAGTCTCCCCTGTATTGGTCTCTTCCAGGTGTTGCCGTCTTAGCCTAGATCAAGCACCCAAGGGCAGGTACCTTCTCTCATTCTTGGACTTCAGCATAGTCTAAGGCACTCTTCTTCATTCAAAGTTAGAAGAGTCACTGGTTTAGAAAGGTCCTCAGAGGCATCTAGTCTGTTTCCTTTAAATTAAAGAGGGTTTCCTGAGGTCACAAAGAGGTGAGGATATTGGCCAGTTAGACCCAACCTCCTGACTCTTCCTCCAAGGCTCTTGGCATAACACTGTTGAATCTCACTGATGATGCCCAGGGAAGTCTCAAGGTGCAGAAGAGGAGAGGTACCATGGACTGCGGGTGCCAGGAACCTGAAGTTCTGAGAAGAAATGGTTGGAATAGTGTCTGTGTTTCTCAATAGCTTTAGGAAGAATGTGCTTCAGATTTTACCTTCATGGAAAGGCAGCTGAGGATAGGAAGTATACTGAAGGATGCTGAGCAACTTTTCTCCTCCTGGAAGCTCCCCCTGACACCTTGCTGTGCCATTGCTGCAGTGGCCTCTGCCCTCACAGGGGCCTCTCACTTTTCCATTGACTGACAGCTGCTCTTTGGCATATGGAAGTCATCGGTCCCTCTGAGCAGTTGAATTAGCAGCTGGGTAAGGTTCTTTCATCTCAGAAAAAGGAGGCAAGAGGGGAAGAAATAATATTGCAGAGTCAGAGGCATGAGAGATTTCTCTGGTTCACTGGACTCTTAAAGGCAATAGCCCAGTACGGAGTCTACATAAAGAGAGTATTACTGTTCTCAGATGTCAGTGGAGGCATGAGGCTAGTGGGGGCTCTCTGACTCTGTGTGTGTGTACGCACACATGTGCTAGAAAGAGCAAATGGCAACAGAAAAAGATTCTCATTTCAGGCCCGAGTGGGCAGCTACCTGTTGGCTTTCTTTTCTGCAGTCTCAGCAAGATGGCTGGAGGAAGAATGAACCTGCAGAGGGAAATCCCTGTTCCTTTCAGAGGAGGCACTGGAGGAGAATACCTGTATATTCTGTCTTAAAGGATCTGTGGTGATGTTCCGAATACTAACCAAAGGCCCCTTGAAAAGTGATAGCTCAAATTTGCTGAACTTACAGACAGAATAAGATTTGTAAGGTAGGGGCTGGCTTGGTGGTGTAGTGGTTAAGGTCATGTGCTCTGCTTCGGCAGCCTGGGGTTCACTGGTTCAGATCCTGGGCATGGACCTACACACCACACATCAAGCCGTGCTGTGGTGGCATCCCACATAGAAGAACTAGAAAGACTTACAACTAGGATATACAAGTAGGTACTGGGGCTTTGGGGGGAAAAAAGAAAAAGTGGAAGATTGGCAGCAGATGTTAGCTCAGGGCCAAACTTCTTCACCAAGAAAAGCATACTTTTAAAAAAAAGAAAAAGATTTGTAAGGTGAACCTGAAAGCTAAAGGAAGAACTATTGTTTTATTTGTTGTTGGTTGAGTTTTTTTCATTTGTAACTTCAATACATTGAATAATAATTTTAAATATTAAAAAAAAAGAATCTATGGTAGAATTCCTCTGGCTTCACCTGAACTTGTATTAAACGTATCAACCTATAGTTACAGTATATGGTAATACAGCGAGTATTCATCAGGGAGGTAAGGAGACAATATTTGAAAATAGCTACTCTGCGCCCAGATATTGGCAGCCATTATGGAAATTCAAAACTCTATTCTGGTTTTCAAGAGCCATCAACTTAGCCAGTATACAACTCTTGTAGAAAAAACCCAAAGGGTCAGGACCCTGCCTAATCCCCCTCTGCGAGGTTTTAGAATATTCTTTGAAGCCAGGAGCAGTTTGGGTGAAGGGATGTTGGGCATGGGGAATCATGAGTGTCTGAGAGTAGCAGCAAGATTCAACCCTCCTTGAAGGGGCCGTGTGCACTGCAGGAGGACGGAGCACTATGCTCGGTGAGGCGTATTTCTTTCCCGAATTCTAGGTGTACAAATCATTCGTGGCCAAATGTTCACTGTTTTCTAGGAAAGTTCAGCCCTGTACGGGGCTCAGGGAAGATTTTTTTTCCCTGTAAAATCCTAAATGTTTTTGTTGCATAGAAAGCCCTCCTATATCCTCCATGTTTTTAAAAGCTTAGATCGTATAATTGTGTTTGGAAAGCGTCTTGGGAAAGCCTCTCCAGATCTGGATAAAGGATTACCATAAGACTGTTCGTTTAGATGGAACTCGTTAAAAGGTTGAGGTGGGAGGGCTCATTTAACTATTGCACCTGTGTAGTTAGCATGTAAGTAACAACTAGAGCAACAACAATGATAATAGTAAAATCTACCGCGACAATGAACATTGATTTAGCTTTCCTATGTGTCGGCCATTGTGCTAAATGCCTTACAAACCTTATTTCACTTAATTCTTGAGACCCATAAATGGTTATGTAGGCAGAGAGGCAGACAAGGAGCCCCCTGCTTGAGATATTTTTCAACTTGTTAGCCCAAGCAGCAGAATTTTAAACCATGTATTAGAGTGAGGTGCATATGGGAGCCTGCTCATCACTCTTTTCTCAAGGTAAGAAAGCGTTTGATTTTCTGGAAAAGCCATTGAAATCCATTTGACTTGGGTATGCAAAAACAGAGGCTTCTGTGCTTCCCACCCTGAAAAAGGACAAGTGGGCATTCAAGGACTGGCCATGCACCCAATCATTTCCTGAACAATATTTATTATGTGTCCCACCTTGCCAAGCGTGATGTTTGAGTACTGACACATTGCCGCTGATACCCCTAGTTTAAAGATGCTCTTAGATTTGGAACATGAATTGAGTTCCAAGACCCTCATCTAGTGTCAAGGAAAACAATTAAATTTTTATAGAGTTTAATGGAAAAGGCTAAAAGACATGGAAAAGCATACAGCAAACGGGCTCAGAGGCCCCTCCCACCCTCAAGAATCTATTGCCGGAGATCTCTCACCCCTCAAAGTGTGGCATCCTTCTCAGGTTATGTCTTAAGCACAGCACAGATCCATGCAGAAGGCAGACCAGTCACGACAAAAGGGACTCTTACGACGGAACAGCGGTTGCGTGAGTAAGTTGGAGAGACACAAGCGTAGTCACATTAACCTCCAACCTGCTTGACACCCCTTAACACATTCACTCCATTTCTGCAGTTGATTTCTCTGTCCCTTTCTGGGTTTTCATTTTCCTCTCGTTTCTATCCCAGATAAAGCTTCCTCCTCAATGTTCCTGGTCAATAAAGCAGTAAGATCCCTCCGGGCTGGTTTGCTCAGGCCTCACCTTGAGGTCGGATTGCAGCTCAGGAGCTGAGCCACGAGCCTTTCCTGTTCTCCACTGAGGCATTTCCCTCAACTAGTCTTTCTTTCCTTGGCTTATTGTCTGATCTTTCTCTTTTAGTTGTTACAATTTTTTTTAATACTTCATTTTTCAGGTCTTTCTTTTCTAATGAATGTATCTTATGGCTTTAAAAATGGCATCACATCATACTTTGGTCTTTTGTTGTTTTCTGAAAAGCTCCTTTCATGCTTTAAAAAAAAAAATTTATGCCATTTGAGGTTATTCAGGAGCTGTGGCATGGGGACCTATTTTTTTTGTTTAGGGACAGAGATTGTCAAAGATAATGCGTATCATCTGATTTCTTAGCCAGTTTCTCTAGAAAAAAAGAGCCTAATGCACAGCTTAAGGGTTAATACTTTACTAAAAGGTGAAAGGTCAGGGTAAGCGGAATGAGGGAAAAGAGGAATGGGCCAGAGAAGGTGCGTTACTGAACTGGCTGCTACTTTATAAGGGACATGGCTAGTTGCTTGGCTACATGGATGGTTCTAGACAGGTGTGCAGAAATATCATGTTCAGAATAATCCACTGGAGGGAGGAATGGAGAGGCAATTTATTTGTTGGCTCTCTTCTATCTTTTGTCTCCCATAGGTCAAGGTTTGTCCGTGGGAAGTTCAGCCCGGCACTTGCAGGTTGTATAGCCCAGCTCCTAGGACAGCCGGCATGCGCATCCTGTGGTTTGGAGCTTCAGCCAAATCCAGTGGTGAAGGGAGCAGCCAGAGACTCTCAGGGCCAGTCTCAGATGGAGCAAGTGGCTGTGGAGCCTGAGAGAGATGAGACCAATTAGATAGGGTCTTCTAATTTCATTGCGGGTCCTGCCCAATCAGGAGACGGGAGATGGCCTGGGTGAGGCAGGAAAAAACACTTGCTGTACTGCTGAAAACATTTTAGGAGGCAGAACTGGCTTTGTCTTCAGGACCTTTAGCGCAGGAGTCAGCAGACTTTTTCTAAGAGCGCCAGACGGTAAATATTGCAGGCTTTGGGGATTGTGTGGCAAGAGTCAAAATGAAGGCTCTTGCGTAGGTGCCTATATAACTATTTAAAATGCCACCATTTAAAAATGTAAAAAGTGTTCTTAGGTGGCAGACCTTAAAAAGACAGGCAGCTGGCCAAATTTGGCCTGAGGGCGGTAATGTGCTGATCCTTCTTTTACAAACAAGTAACCAACTATGGGTTCAATTCAACTTTCCGATAAGGTCTCTGATCATCCCAGGCACCAAACAAAATTGTTTTTCTTTAAGACCTTTCCAGGAAACAGGTCTTCAAGAGTGGAGGTCACTTGGGGTTGGCCTGATGGGCCAGTGCTGTTTGGACTCTGTCCTATGGCTCTTTATTTATGTATTGATTTATTTTAGTTTTAATTATTTTCGTTTTGATAGCTGTGTGCAGTGGTAGGCTGGAGCTGGCTCATGCTGGCTCGCGGAAGCTGACCCTGCACATCTCTTGCCATTCAGAGGTGTTACATCGGTGTCTTGAACTTGGCCATAATGAGAATATTTTCACCATGGAAACTGGCAAATGTTACAAATCAGTACTTTCTTGGGAGTGGGAGGAACAAGCAATTGTGAATATTTACCAGCACACCGCTGGGCATTTGCCTTGTTGTGTTAATTCTTAGAGACTTTTTCAGTGATGGTTATATGTCACTTGGGGAGAAACATAAAGAGGTGGTAGAGAGCCATATTAACTGGGCTGGTGGTTTGGCCTTACGAAGGGAAAGGAAGTGGCCTGAAGGAGCTCAAGGCTTGTTAGTCAGTGGCCTACTTGACACTTCCACTAGGATATGTCACAGGTGCCTCCAACTCAACAAGTCCAAAATGGTCTCAGAATCTCCCTACCCTCAAAAAAAAATGGCACTGGAGCTATCTTGAGGCTTTCTCTCTCTCTACCTCCATCTCCCTCTGACCTCCCCTGCCCCCCAATCAAATTAACCCTCAAGACCTGCTAACAATGCTTCCTGTAGAATATGTGGATTTCTCTCCTCTGTGTGGCATTCTCGTCCTGCCCACCATTCTCTCTTGCTTGACCTCCTA
Organism: Equus quagga; assembly: GCF_021613505.1. Lineage (NCBI taxonomy): Eukaryota > Metazoa > Chordata > Mammalia > Perissodactyla > Equidae > Equus > Equus quagga. Next base: position 13,391,183 of record NC_060288.1, on the reverse strand, counting down.
ACTGGTCTCCTCTTACTGGTCATATCCTCTTTCACTCCATTCTCCTAGCCAGAATAATCTCCTAGAATGCAAATTTGTTCATATGACTCCCCGGCTTTAAACCCTTCAACTATACCTACTGCTTCTAGAATAAAGTCTAAACTCCTCACCATGCTTTGCAAGCCCACTTCAACCAGCTGAGGCCTGCCTGCCCAGCCTCAGCTCTGACTTCTGGGATTTTCTCGCGGTATCACGGTGCATTTTGGTCTCACTGACCTTGCATCGCCTGGAATGGACCATGTTCCTTCTTACACGCTGTTCGCTCTCCCCACCTCAGTTTTGTCAGACTAATCCTTACCCACCCTTCACATCTTAGCTCATGGAGTCTTACTTTCTTTGAGAAGTTTCCTTCACCGCTCTACTCAGATAGCTGGGTGGGCTGCTTTACCCTCAGAGAGTAGAATTTAGAGGAGAGGGCCGTTGAGAGGGCACTGCACAGATGCTTCCAGAGTTTTATCCGTTGAGTTTACATGGCCCTGTGAGCTTACAGCCAACCCTGCTTTCTGGAATCTCTTTTGTTGTCTCTCTGTGAACCCAGAAGGTAGATATACCCCAAACTCTTAAAGCAGCACTACCGTAAGACATTAAAAGACCTTGGGAAGTAACCTAGTGGATTCCGGAGCACAGTGCTTTGTAGCAGGCAGACACAGCTCTAGTTTTAAGGGGTCCCTGATGTTGGAACACAGCCCTCAGACTACTGTAAGCGAAGACAACAGGAATGGTGTGCAGTTCTTTCCAACATCTAATGGCCCACGGGAAATGCTTCCGTTCTTCTCCCAGCAGTCTGCATTTGGGTTTAAAATTCACGCCTTTTATGGAGATTGGTGGTGATTGGGATGATGATGAGTTTCTGTGTATGGGACAAATGCATAATACGTTTTGGGGTATTACTGTTGAATGATAGTTCTAAAAATAGCATTTGAAACCTTGTCTATTTTAAAGGATCACTTTTGAATTAAAAGGAGAATGGTTTAGGTATAGCCAGAGAGCAGTTGTGCCAAACATATAGCATCTTGCATGATGGTGACCAGGGAGGTGGGGCAGGATTAAGGTAAAACTTGCTAGGCCAGGCTGCCTTCCTCCTCAGTGCCACTGCTCACCATCTGTCCGCTCATAGCACTCTCTCTAGTATTTAAACAATTTCCAATTGCCATCTCTTAAAATAAAGCTTAATATATTCACATCTGGTGGTTTCCTGCTCCAGTTATGCTTAGTGTTTAAAATACTAAACACTTTTTAAACTAAAATAGTTTAAAAAACTATTCTATGATTGCTTTGTGTTGCTGTGGAAGAGTTTCTGGATTAGGGATTTATGACTCTGGTTGATTGCATTGTGATTGCATTTGCAAGTGACAGAATGGAAGGAAATCTGAAGTCTGTTTTTATCGTGCTTCTGTGGGTACCAGCCCTGGCTGCAGATCAAAATCATCTGAGCAATTTTTTTTTTTTAAAGTGCAGATTGCTAAGCCTGGTTCCAGACCCACTGAACAGAATCCTTAGTCATGGAGCTGGGCATTTATTTTAAAATCTCCCCGGGTGATTCTGATATGCAGCCAGGACTGCTAACCGTGGTTACCCTGGTTTTCAAAAGTCTCATCAGAAATTGTCAGTTTAGCATCTGTCTCTTGAAGAATCTTTTCTTCTGTGTTGGCAGTTGAAGTTTTCATTCTGAGGATCAATAATGTTGAAATATCTGCATTCACTGTCTAACCATCAAGAAAATTGTCTCAATAATATCAGTCTTCAAAGGGACTGTGGAACAAAGTGTTTGAATTAAGACTGTCATTCACATTAATTCCTACAGGAAGGAACAAGTGGGCTTCCCGTTGGCAGTCCACTACGTCACAGTGTGCTGAGGAACACACTCTCCTCTCCTGCCCTCAGACAGAAGGAGCATCAGTTTCGGAATCAGGTCAAGTTGGTTGTGAGTTCCGGCTCTACCAACTTATTAGTTGGGAAAACTTTAGTTTCCACAACTGTAAAATGGGCATGAAAGCATTTCTCTTGTAGGGATTACAGTAATCTTTAGAGCTATGAATAGTGCCTAGCCCATAATAGTTGCTAAATAAATGAGAGCTATTCTGCTCGTGAGTATAACGAAAAGCCTAGGATTTCTGTGTAGCCCTGAACACTTAAGGGCTGTCCATTCTTCTCAGGGAGCTGGTCCCCAAGTGTTGAACAAAGTTCTTGCCTCTACTGGGTTCTGTTTCAAGACATCAGCTTTTTTTCTGGTCCAGTTTTGCCATTTGGTATTTTCCCCAAGCATTTAAAGATGGAAACAAAATAGTTTTGCCCTTCCTGGCAGTAATCCCTTTCGATATTTTCTCAAATTTAAAGCTAACAGCCGGACAATGGGGTAAAACACTTTAGTTTAAAGCAAGCTTTGGGGCAAGATTGTCTGTATTGGTCTCCCTTCCCTCTATACAGAAAGACAACCTGAGATTTCAACAATAGTCAGGCACGGCCTCCCAGCTCCTCTGCTCTTAACAAACCACTTTTCTCCCTCACCTGCCCGCCTCACTAGGGAAAACGATCAGGTCCTTCCTTTTCTTGCCTTGCCTCAGCAACACATCTTTTAATTGCTCTTCTGAACTTGGGGCTTTTTCTAGCACAGAAGCCTTTGAACAAAGCTCCTCCTTTGTGAAAACTCTCACAGGAGAGGTGTTACAAACCTCTGCAGCTAAGTGAAATGAGTGGAGTGAGTATCTTGATAAGACTTGTTCTCTTTCCTTTGACAGAACGAAACCCCCTCTGAGGAAGAGAGAAGGGGTCTCCATTGATGAACACATTCCCATTGCTGCATACATTTACATTCATGAATTATAATGTCAGACCATTTCTCTGGATCTCATCTTAAAAAGCTGCTACCAGGTATTATTCACATGCTCCACCACCTTCAAGTAAAGTACATTATTTATTAAAATAGAGCAGTTATGACAATGTGGCAGGACAGATGGAAATTTTGAAAGATGAGAGGAGTTAACCAGATAGGGAAGTGGAAGAGGGGAGTGGGTAGGCATCTGGGGGGAAAAATCTTCCCACAAGAACACTTTGGCTAGAACATTAAAGATGTGGATGAAATGAACAAATGAAGAAGAAGGAAAAGGCAGAACTCAGGAGGACAGGAGTAGTTGGGAGCCTTGAATTGTTGGGTTGGTGACCAATGATTTGAAGAAATGAAGAAGAGCTATAAGTCATCTTAGGAAAGGGAAATGCGTTAAACCTCAGACTGTTTGCTTACAGGGTGGTAGAGCAAAATGAATGCGATGGTTTAAGATGAGGAAGTACCCAAAAATCTACAATGGCAGAGAACTTGTCTCTTCCTCACTACAAAAAATGGGTGTGATACACTGGAGTGAATTTCTAAGGGAAGGGAAGGGGTAGTGAGAGAGATTGAGAAAGAGAGAGAGAGAGACAGATGGAGAGAGACAGAGAGACAGGGAGAAACAGAGAGAGAGGGACAGAGACAGAGAGACAGAAGCAGAGAAAGAGAGTTTTACAGATACAATATTTCATAGAAAAACTAAAAATATGCAATTTGGTCTTTGAATAATTTAGAGAAGTGACAGAAAGATATATTTACTGACACTGATTTGCATCTCTAGATAACACATACATAGTGTCTATAACACAACCAGGAAATCCATCTTCTCTCTAATGTTGTAGGAACAGCAGAGCCATCAGGGAGGGTTTGATGAGTGACGGTCAAACATAGTAGAAAAACTCTGATTTAGGGGTAGGACAGACCCAGGTTCCATCTCAGCTCTTCTGGAACTTCGATCTCTCTTATCTGTCCAACAGGGTTGGCAGCACTCCTTACCTCAAGGGATTGCCAGGAGGAGGAAACGAGAGAGGGTTTGACTTGCCATTTAAGAGGTCCTTGGGCCTCAATCACTGTGCAAAGATACACTGGTACCCCTGGAACTCTTCTCAGGGATGTCCCCTGCACACCGTTACCCTATTGGGTACTAGATATTTGTCAGATTTTCAACATCCAGTTTGACACATAGGGTAGTGGGGATAGAATTTGCTAGTGCAAGCTCTTGCCAAAAAAGAGAAAATCATGTTTTTACTGGGATATGTGAGAAAACTTTGCCTCCTGAGCTGTCAGGACTATAAACAGTTCTTGTCAACAGTGACTCAGCTGAATGGAGTGGGGGTGGGTATCAAGCACAGAGTGTGAAAGCCATGGGCACTTGTAAAGACAATGTGACAAGTGGCAGTGTTTGAAAACTTGCTTAATGTTGGTTTGCATCTTTTAATATCTTCCACTGTTGCAGCCAAATGTTTGACCATGAAAATGTTGAGCCTGAAGTCCTGTATGAGCGCTCAGTTATGGTAGCCATATGACTTCTCAAGGTTCCTACTAGTTGTCATAGATAAAATGTCTCCCAGGGGGCTTCATTCCACTTTGATTTCATGAATGACCTCTTCTGACACATGGTGAGCTCTCTGGCCCTGGTTCACTATTGTGCCTCAATTCTTCACTTTTGCCCTATGACTTTGCATTTACTGCTGAGCGTTTTCAGGATATTTTCACATGTGCTAATGTAGAGGGCTCGTTTCCCCATTTTATATCCTTTTCATTTGTGGTTGCTTGTGTAGCAAGCAGAAAGATGGCTCATCAAAGATGTCTATATCCTCTTCCCCAGAATCTGTGAGTGTTATGGTCCATGGCAAAGGGGAATTAAAGTTGCAGATGGAATTAAAATTGTTAATCAGCTGACCCTAAAATAGAGAGATTATCCTGAATTATCTGGGTGGGCCCTACGTCGACACAGGTCCTTAAAAGCAAAAGAAGGACACAATAGAGTAGGTCAGAGTGATTTGATGTGAGAAGGACTCAATCTGCCCTGGCTGGCTTTGAAGGTGGAGGAAGGGGCCAGGAGCCAAGGAGTGTGGGCAGCCTCTAGAAGCTGGAAAAGGTAAAGAAACCGATTCTCTGCTGGAGCCTCCAGAAGGAACACAGCCCTGCTGACATCTTGATTTTAGACTGCTGAGATCTGTCAGACTTCTGACCTCCAGAACTGAAAGATAATAAAGTGTGTTGTTTAAGCCACTACATTTGTGGTAATTGATCACAGCAGCCATAGGAACCTAGTACATTTTGCATCTCCCATAGTGTTTGCTTGGTCAATTCTGCAGCATCAGAGAGAGACCACGAGCCTGAAAATGAGCCCCTGCGGTCCCAGAGGTTCTAGCTGGCGGCTGCACGCAGGACTCTTACAGCTGGGGGCTGAGGGAGAGGAGCCCAGGCCACGTAGAAGCTCTGTCTGGAGGAGCATGAGCGGCATCCCCATGGAACTTGCTTCATCCTTTCACACCATCCACACACTGCTCAGTTGTCACGGGCTCACTTCCTGTTTTGGTCCTTTATTTACCAGAAGTGTCTCTCCCTTTCTGAGAACAAGTCCACTTGACCATGCAAAGAGAAGCTGTTCAGGAAACACGTACCAAGGTTTCATTTTGAAAATCTTAATGTGAGAGCTGACGTTGGAAACTTCACAGACCCCCAAGCTTAGTAATGGTTTAGAGAACTAGCAAGTGTGACATGTCCTCATGGTAGATTTGGCTTTTCAGAAATTAGTTTTGAAAATACCTATTCTAGCCTTCATTTTAAAAGATGGAAGAGTAAATAATTTTTAATAATTTGAGCCTTTGGGCTAAAGCCTGCTGTTCGGATATATTTTTCCTCCTGGGACTCTCTTTCAGAACTGTCCCTCTTTAGTACCACATATCTGGACTTCCCCAGAGGTTTACGGGAAATGTTGAATCTCTGCCTTAGGGTTTCTGAAGTGTAATGAATCGGATGTTTGAGTTGTTTGCTGTAAGGGGTTCACCACATCAGCTAGAAAGATCTGTGCTTAATGGCTCTCCTGGGATCATATAAAAGTGTGAAAAGAGGGGCTGGTCTGGTGGCATAGCTTGCGTGCTCTGCTTCGGCAGCCTGGGGTTCACGGGTTCGGATCCCGGGTGCAGACCTACATACCACTTCTCAGGCCATGCTACGGCAGCATCCCACATACAAAACAGAGGAAGATGGGCACAGATGTTAGGTCGGGGTCAGTTTCCCTCACCAAAAAAAAAACAGTATGGAAAGAGGGATGTTAGCTTATCCAACAGAAATGGCACTGCCCAGTCATACGACTTCAACCAGTGCCCAGTTCTCTTTGGACGGCCCACATCAGAGAGGCTTTTCAACAACAGCTAGCCCTTTGAGTCACTTTAGGATGTCATAGCTTTCAGTGAGTTGCTGATTAATGTTAGATTTCAGGGAAAAGCCAATTTGAAGTAAAGTTTACATAGAAAATAGAAGCCTAAAATGTAGATCCTGGAGTGTATCTAGTAAGGGGAGGGAGAGTATCAGCAATTGTATTAGTGTGAAAAATGCTATGAAATGGGCAATATGGCTTGATTCCCTTCTCTTTGTCTCTCTTGCAGTTTGCCTCTTCTTTCCCTCTTTCTCGTTCTTCTTTCCCAATTTTGCTTCTCTCTCAGGGCCCAAAAGCTGCTTGAAGACATATGATGTGTTTTAGTTCCTTTTTTCCCCGCTCAGGGCCTTACTTTGCAGGTACTCAGTATATTTTTAGTATCTAACTCTCAGCTGTTCATCTTTTTAGAAAGCATTTTATGTTTTCTGCTTTAGATTGGGGGTGGAGTTATGTTATTTTATTTATTTCCAGTTTTATTGAGGTCTAATTGACAAAGTTGTTTATATTTAAAGTGTACAACGTGAGGATTTAATGGTGAAATATTTACCACAATCAAGTTAATTAACACATCCATCACCTCACACGGTTACCTTTTTGACTACTCCATATTTTAGAAGGACCCCGAAAACATGGAAATAAATCTTTCACTGAGAAATGGCCCAGGTTTGCAAGTAGGGGAAGGTTCAAGGGCCAGTATTTTAGGGTCTCCTCTGATTATGACCCCAAGCCTATTTGTAAAGCCCGTGGGAGGGCTTCTCCAGGCACAGAAGAATGCCAGAGTTAAAAAGCAAGCCCCTTTCTGCCATGTATTATATGTCATTGTGAAAAAAAGGACCCAACGAAAAGGAAGGCTCAGAACTTAAGATGTATTCTATTCCCAAGTGGAAGGCACGTTTTTTCTTATTGCTTTAAGCAGCAAACATCCGGGAGCCTTTGGTCCTGGGCAGGATGTTGGTCTGCCAGCTTCACGGAGGAAAGGAACAATGGCTGTTTAACTTGCTTTTTATAGCAAGCCCATTTGGGAAGAATGAAGACGGGAGGACCTCAGAAGAGCTTCCTCTCCCTGAGGGTTGGCCCATCTGCTCGGGATGAGGAGAGGGTGCAGGAAGCCGAGCCAACCAGGGCCCTGCCACTGCCCTGAGCGTCGCCCTTTGCCAGGATGCTGGCCCACGCGGCCACTGAACAAATGACACACCCTGGGAGCAGGGAGGTTTGTTCGGAACCCCTTTCGGAGGGTGAGACAACTGATTTCTGTCTGGGGATTACAGAGACATATGTTCGCTGAGCATCTAAGAATCCTTTCTCTAACAAAGCCTCTTTTGTGGGGTGTTGTCAGAGGAATGCATGATAACTGAAGCTCACCCCTGCAAATGATTAAACATTTAAGACAAATTAATCAAGATATTTCCAAGTGTCGTATCTTTAGGCTTTGGAAAGCAGAAAACTGGGAACAAATTATAAACAACCATGAATATCATTTTGAAATATCATGAGTTGAACGATTACAGCTACTCTTTTATTTTGGTGTTATGAATACTATACTGAAACTCACAATGTCATCCCCACCAGGTGTAAGTGGCTGTACTTTCTGTATTTTCATCATCTTTTCCTATCTTGGGTTTTGGCATCTTTTTGGGGTCTGTCTGGAAGTACTTCCTTCTTTTTTTTTTTTCTTCCCCTTTGTTTCTATTGCTTCCTCTTTGTTTCTACTGAAACTAATAAATTGCTTTGTTATGGTCATACATAAAGAAAGAATAAATAAACTCTAGAAAGAACCTGATGAATTTCCTATGAACTTACCTGATAGCTCTTTAGGCTGTCCCCAGACCTGTTTTTATTTTATTCTTACATCAAGTTTGCTGCCTATCTTGCAGTGACTTCCAGATAAGGAAGGTATTTCAGACCCTGTGGCAGGGTGAGCCAGGGGTCTTCTCTGAATGGCTCTGACTCAGCTGAGGTTTTAAGGGCACAAGCAAGAGTTGGAGGAAAAGAAGACCTTTTTGCTGGGAGCTTGGTCCCCAAACTCAGTGAAGTTTGCCACACTGGATGCTGGTTGTCGATATGCGTGGCCTTTCCTTCCTCAAAACTAAGACAACAGTAGTCAAGGCACCCTGTCTTTTCCTCATATTTTCACTTAGATGCAATGCACATAGCCAGGTGAGTCCCCGTGCAAGATAATGATCCTTTCAGTACCTTAGATGACATCATCTGGGGATTTGTTGAGCAACCACAAGTGCTGCTGATGAAGAAGAGATAACACAGAGAAAATATTTGTCCTATGAGTCTCTCACTATTCTTCTTAGTCACAAATGTTCTGATGTGGTGGTGGGAGTAAAGAATCCTCTTATGACTGCTCTACATATCAGGGATGGGAAATTCTTAGGTCATCCGACTTACCCTTCAAGATATATATAGGATTATGGCTTTCTGTTCATCCTCTGGGCTGACCTCATCTCCACATGCTTCCTTCTCAGAAGAAACAAAGTGATGAATGAAGATCTCAGGGTTGGAGAGATGTTTGCAAAGAATCATGCCAAATGGTGCCATTCCTATTTTCTGTGATTCCACTCCTCTAGTGGCTGGGTCCTGCCCAGGCTGTCAGACACTGATTCTAGTTCTGACGCTCCATGAAGCCTACAGCAAGTGACTTCAAAATATTCTTGTGCCTCAATTTTTCTTCTTTACCAGTACTGTCCAATAGAAATAGAACATAAGCTGCACACGTAATTTTAAATGTTCTAGGAGTCACATTAAAAGAGTAAAAAGAAAGGAGTTAAATTAGCTGAATATATTTCATTGAAGCCAATATATCTAAAATATTATCATTTCAAGATATAATCAATTCAGAAATTAATGAGATATTTTACATTCTTATTATTCATACTAAGTCGTTGAATTCTGTTGTGTATTTTCCGTGTATAGTACATCTTAATTCGGACTAGCCACATTTCAGGCGCTCAATAGCCACATGTGCTGGTGGACAGAGCAGCTCTATATAATGGAAGATGTATCTATTGCTTGTTTTTAGCTCAAAAAGTGTCTGAATTATTTAAAATAGAACAAAACGACGTCACACTATGGTAAAATTGAATTATGAGTTACTCTACAATAGATGCACAGGTGTACTGTTCTCAGAAACAAGAGATATCAATGTCTATTGCTTTTTGAAGAGTACTGCGTGTATTTTAGAGCTGAATGAATATCTGCTTTAAACAATTTGACAGACACAGGTAAGGATACACAGGGACGCCAAGAAAAAATTTGAGTATCGTTTTTCCCTTCATGGGCTGGAGGTTCAGATAAACTTTGAAAGATGAGGAGCCTATGAATTACAAGAGACCTTTGAGGCAAGGCCAAGAATAGGTCAAGGAAGCCAGATATGGAAAGTAGATCCCCCGGTATTAGCAAAATCAGCATCCTAGGGGTGTGAAAAACCAAGAATATGTCCTATGAGTAATTCGTTCTACTCTGAGGGATATTTTCCTGATGAGTCCAAGAAGCCCCCTAGATGTGATTAAGACATAATCTTAAAGGATGTCATGGCGATGGAGCTGGTATTTAGAGACTGAAGCAGGTTAAGAAAGATGTTGAAATGAAGAAAGCCTTTGTTGCCGTGACGAATGCAAACAGGAAGGTGGGGGCTTGAACAAGAGTTGACAAATCTATTGTTATCTTTTCAGTCTTGTCCAAGGCAGGGGGTGATCTGGCCAGACAACTTGTGCATTCCAGGTGCTTGGCAGGCAGACTCCATCACAGAGGCGGTTGCTCCACGGGCAGCCTCAGAAAGCAGTAAATCTCCGTCAGGGAGAGCCCACGGCCTCTGCTCCGATTGTGTAAGGACAGTAGCTAACCCTTGTCAACTATCGACTATGTATCAGGCTCTTCAAAGATTCTTCTGTAAAACAGATTGTGTGCGTTTGCTCGGGCTGCCATAACAAGATGCCACAGACCAAGTAGCTTAAACAACAGAAACAGACTTTCTTACTGTCCTGGAGGCCGAAGTCCAAGATCAAGGTGCCAACAGGGCCATTTCCTCTGGGGCCTCTCTCTTCAGCTTACTGATGGCTGTCTTCTGTGCACAAGCACCCCTGGTGTCACCTCCTCCTCTTCTAAGATACTAATCATTTTGGATTAGGGCCCTACTGCACTGTCCTCATTTTAACTCAATCACTTCTTTAAAGACCCTACCTCTAAATATGCTTACATTCTGAAGTACTGGGGGTTGGGACTTACACATATGAATTTTAGGGGGACACAGTGTAGCCCATAACTCAGGTATTTCCCATCTTACAGATGAGGAAACTGAGGCCCAGGTGACTTGCTAGGGGTCAATAAGCCAGTTGAGACTACAATCTGGATCTCAAGTTAGCGTTTGAGCGTTCTTTATACCATGACCACTGGTCTCTTGAGGTGAACTGATGTCTCTGGCTAGTGCTGTGTAAGACACTTGGAAAACTCGGATTTCCTCATTGCCTGCATGATGACTTGGATGTTCCATGGGGAGTGGTGGAGTGGGTGGTGGATAGTGGAAGTAGCTTGGGGATTTGGATCTGGAATCTGAGTGTGAGTCTTGGCTCTGTCATGTACTAGGTATGTCGCCATAGTCAAAGCCTGCCTTCCCTAAGTTTATATTGATTAGTATTTATTAAGCACAAGTACTTAGCACGGAGCATAAATCTTTTCATTCCATGTTCGCAACAGCCTATGAGGTAGATACTATTACTATATCTACTTTATAGTTGAGAGACAGAGGCTCAAAGATGTTGAATGACTTATCAAAGGTCGCAAAGCCAAGAAGGCCTAGAGCCAAGACTCAAACCCAGGTATGTGGATTCCAAAGTCTGTATAGTTAACCATCACCAGACCTAGAAATTATAAATCTTATGCTTTTTCGAGAGGAAAAGTCTGTGTTTTAATGTAAAATCTCCAGAGTTTCAAATTTTGAAATTCAAGTTCCTTAAAGACACTAAGCAGGGCAAACAAAACACATCAGGGAAATTCAGGTTGGACTAGATCAGCTTGGGAGTCCTTGCTCGTCCAAGAGTTCGTGATTCTCTGACGCCATTTGGAATTGGTGAAATGGCACTTCATGGGTGTGGCAGGACTGTGTGGCCTTTGGGCCTGAATGACTGGTTTGAATCTGTGCCTTGACACTTAGCAGCCGCACGCGGAGGCACAGTCCTTAACCTTTCTGAGCCCCAGTTTCCCCTTCTGGAAATTGGGGCTTGTGCTCTGCACCCTGATGTGAAATTTGTCACAATGTTTGTCAAGTACCTGGCCAGCCCTGGTAGGCAAGGAGGAGCGGTGAGCATTTCACGCTGCCTGCATCTCTCTGCGTGGCTCACAGGCTTCTAAGGTGAAGGCCTATGTGGCAATTTGCGGGTATATGGTCAGAATTGCCACCCTGAAAGTTCACACCCAAGGTTCTGTCATTTTAACTTTAGTTTTAGAATCTTCAAAAGTTCCTTTGATAAAAACGCCCCACAGGGTGGCCGCACCTGAGCAAGCTACCACTCAGGGTGGGCCTATGGTCAGCCAGGTGGGGACAGAGGAAGGAAGGAGAGTCTGTCTTAACTAGATGGGCTAAAGTCAGATTCCTTATAGTGGAACCAGCTGGTTCATTCTTAATAAATTTAATAAAAGACGATCATTTTAGGGTCCTGAAATAAGCAACAATTGGCAAGATTGGAATGGCGTGTTCTGACCTCCAGGCCCCTAGTTACCATGCGCATGAATAGCCCAGCGCCCAAAAGTTGCCGTGAATGGTTTCCCTTCTCAAGTGGGGTGGTTTTTGCCCGTAATAAAGTGGCTAGTAAGCTTACGCCTGTAACAGGCCCGGCCACCGTCAGTCATTTCTCGGCTCCCACCCACGCACCTTGCCGCGGCAGATCTGTAAGTGTCCCCTCTTCCTTGCTAAATGAAGTCGCTCAAAGATTCGGAGGAGAAAGGATGTGGCATGAAGCAGAAGCCTGCGCCCACAGCCCGGCACCTGCTTGGTTCAGTGAGTGCCGTGTGACTGTGCTTCCGCTGCTGGACCGAGTGGGGAGCTGGGCTGTGACATTTGCTGCCCAGGTTTTTTTTCCAGCAGCATCTGGAAGAGATGCCGGGAGGGTCCAAACAAACCACATGGTGTTCTCTGGAGGCTGAGCCGAGGCGCGTGGGCGGAAACAGCCTGGGGTCTCTTTGCTCTCTCTCTGCCTAGAACACTCACTGCGCATACCACAAGTTTTTTTTAGAGGTTAGACAAATTTGCATCCTTCTCCCCCAAGCCAGAGGAAGTGCTGGAGGAAGTCACATATTAAAAGAATGGGGTAGGGGCTTAGGTTAGGAAGAGGGACTCTTCTTGGCAGCTTTCCCCGTGGCCAGAAACCCCAATAACCTTGAAGCAATTAACCCGGCAGGATCCGGATCAATGGAGTTCATGATTCATCTCAGAAAGGCTTCTTTCTCTCTCTCTTTAAATCTGAGCTTTAAACTAATCAGCAGCAGTTTGTCTAACAAGTCAGCTCCAGCTCCCTGGGGACACCAGCAAATCACAGGACAGCTGCTCTTAGTATGAGAAGGCCAGGAGAATCCACTCAGCAGCGCACAGGGTGTTAACACACAGCCCCGGCATTGACCCCGTAAGTGAGGACCAAAGGAGAGACAAGCTCCTCCCTGGGCTTTTCCTTCTTTGCCTTGGGAGCCTAGACGAGCTGGTCTTTGATGCCTTAATTGGTTCTGCACTCTTTTCTTCCCTTCATAAATTCAGTGAAATGATACACATTTAAGAGTTAGTCAAACCTCAAATTAGACTGTCTGTAGAAGTGAGCCACTGCAAAGAAAGCAATTAAATTATTGGCATGAAACAACAGGACACTGGAGGGAATGGCATGGAGAAACCACTAGTAAAAGTGGAAGGAAATGACTTCTGAAGATACCATTACCTGTGCTGAGAGACCTCAAGTATACATCTAAACCATTTCTGACCAAACTTGAAAATAAGGCTGTGTATGTCACTAGCCATCATGCCATTAGACGTCAGGAAGGCTTTGCTGGCCCCTGGTCTCTCTGCACGCTCTACTTATGTTTAGCTTGGGCCATGGGGTACCGAGGCCCATCTTCCACTGGTTTCCATTAGGAACTCCCTCGTGCCAAGCACGTCCCGAGTTTTCGTAGAACTTACTCAAAGTTTGGGGTGTTTGTGGGATGGGGTCCCATGGTGGAGCTCTGAGCTTTCTGCCTCCCGCATCTCCACTGTGGTTCCCTTCCCTAATCTCTGGGCCACATTCACTGCATCCTGGATTGGCTCCTAGTCTCCAAATCTTTTCCCCACTACAGGGCAGATCCCATGCCCCCTTCCTCAAGGTCTTGCTGCAGAGAACGACATCTCAAGGATGTCAGTGTCTGCTTTCACAAACCAACCAGCCTTGGCAAAATAAGGCTATTCCCAATAACACTGCCTCCCCTCATTAAAATGCCCTGGGAGAGGCGGAAGGCAAAAATGTGTCCCCACTACATACATAACCCACGTGCCCCCAAGTTTTCTCTGCCTGCTGAAACAATCTGAGCCCCGCTCCTGTGACGCTGCAGAAAATCCAGCCCCTTTCCCCTATCTTTGAGGCTCCCTCTTGGAGTGCTGAGAGATGCCGCTAACCCGTTGACTTGCTCTAGAAGCCCACTGCCTGGGGCCTCTCCCTGGTCAACTCTGGCCATTTTGCAGCTGCCAATCTGGCTCCCTCCTGTCGGCCTCCCTGGGAAGGATGGCTACAGGACCCTCCCTCCCATTCTCCAAAGAAGCTGACACAAGGCTTTGTGTTTAATGAATTTTTCAGAGCTCAAGGCTAACCTAAGGGAACTGTAATGCAGAAAAGGGAAGCAAAATCAATATGAGGTGTTATGACTGAATGTTTGTGTCCCCTCAAATTTATATGTTAGAGCCCCAACCCCTGGGTTGGCTGCATTTGGAGATGGGGGTCTCTAAAGAAGTAATTAAAATTAAATGAGTAATTAAGGTTAAATAAGGGTGAGGCCCTGATCTAACAGAATTAGTGTCTTCATAAGACACACCAGAGAGCACACACAGAGAAGGGCCACTGAGCACACAGTGAGATGCACGATCTACCGCCCAAAGGGAGCGCTCTCATTGCACACCAACTCTGCGGGCACATTGATCTTGGAGTTTTAGCCTCCAGAACTGTGAGAAACAATAAGACAATAAGATTCTATTGTTTCAGCCACTCAGTCTGCGGTATTTTGTTATGGCAGCCTGAGCTGACTAGGACACGAGGTGTCCCCCTGCTCTCTGGGTCCTTCCTTTGGGTTGTCCCAAACTCACTACTCAGCATCACACGCCTTCACTCTTGCCTACTCCCTGACTGGCCAGATCAGCTCACCTTCTGGCCCAGACTCTCTCAGTCTCTTGCTCCTCCCTGTCTCCTGGCCCCAGGCAGAGGGAGTAAAATGCTGTAATGCTGTAAATAATCTCTACAAAGAGCGCCCATCCAAAGTGAGGATGGAGTTTCATTTCACATCCCAATCTGGAGTGATTGCAGCTGGGTGACTACTGACTTTTCCAAGATCCAGCCTTGCTGGGAAAAAGAGCGTCTCCCCATCAAGCTTCTTCCCTAGAATACAGAAAGGACCACAGCTGAGTTCACGTAATATTCAAAAAAATTTTAAACGTACGCAAAATTGATAGACCGGTACAATGAATGCTCACATACACTTTACCTGGACTGAACAATTGCTATCATTTGCTGTGTTTGCTTAATCTACATATAGATAGTTCTGTGTGTGTGTGTGTGTGTGTGTGTGTGTGGCTAGATCATTTAAAAGTAAGTTGTACACATCATGATACTTTATCCCTAAATACTTCAGCTTGCATCCCCTAGGAATAAGAACATTTTACAAATCACCACACCATTAACGCCTAAGAAAATGAAAAGAATTTCCATAATACACAACAGCTGTTAAAATAGCACTCACATCGTTGTTTCTGATATTCTGTCCTCACTCTTGGGGCCACATGGCAGTATGTATGGTCAATCCTTGGGAAAGCCAGTCAGTCTCTCTGTCCAACTTGGGAAATAAAGTTGCTGAGAGTTAAAATTAAGATTAACTGATACTCAGAGAAGAGACACGCAAAGCTATCTTAAAAGGTATACAGGTTGCCAGATCTTCGACATACAACGGTGCCCAGATTAAATGTATTAACATATCTAAAGAAAAATCCTTGTCAGTCAGAAAGGGCCAGAGTGGGGAGTAAAGAACAGGCCCAGGGGCGGACAAGTCAGTGCTCATTGTGCACAAGAGAAGATGCCTGCTCCCCAGGACTGAACCAGACAGCTGGATACATTAGCTTTCCCTCTGATAAAACAAAATGCATGTCTTTCAAAGGAAACCTGAAAATGTCTATAAATGACGGGAGGCTCTGAATGGAAGTTCTGTGTTCCTGGTCCCTGGGAGGCAGGAGAGGCACCAAATGGATATTTCAGCTTCCAGAAATGTTCTCCCTGTGGCTTTCAAGGTAGACGTAAAGCTTGGTTTTCAGGGCAGACTGTTTCTGCTGTGCTCTCTCGATCCTGCCGATGTCAGAAAAGCGTGTACTTATGGGAGGTGGGTGGTGGTGCTGGAGGTAGGGAAGACATCCCAATATAAACATTTTAGACAGGGCCCCTAAGTATTCTGAGTAACAGTAGGAAAAGCTGCTTAAAGTGGGAGATGGCTAGAGTAGATTTCTACCAAATGCTTTTTTCTTATGATGAGGAGATTTGGCAGTTTCCCTGGGGGGTTTTGAAGGCACTGTTTGTGGGAGCCTTGGATGGGAGGTCAAGAGAGCAGAGAAGGAAGAGGACTCTCTGTTCTAAGCATGGATTTGCAGTCATCCTGGTTGTAAATGCATGGGTTATGATGGCCATGGGCCATCCCTGCATCTTGGACCCTTGGAAATCTGTGAGATTCTTTGACTTTTGACTGTGCCTAACAATGAATCACCTCTCCCACCCCTTTCCAGAAGAAGGCCTCCATGACCTTTATTTGGTGCTCCATCATCCCTCTGGCCCAGACAGGAGAAAGAAGGCCAGAGGTGGTGGCAGTGAGAAAGCACAACTGGAGGGGAGGGAGGAGGAGCAGAGGGCTCAGGTTCCTCTGCCATCTGGAAGAGGCTATGTGTCCTTGGGTGGGTCCTGCAGGTCCAGGAGTTGACTCATTTGGCTAACAGTCTGTTGACCCCGAAAGGAAAGGCTCAAAACTCAGTGAATGTAATGGTGGGAGGGAATACCATTAAGTATGTTATTCACAAGTGTCTTTGCTTATTCTTGAGGATTTTGCTAGACCCTGCTTGGCTGGTTTGTGGCTTGGAAATGAGGACATGTGCCTCGGTGTATGGGATTTCTATTAAACATGAAATTTGACCCCATAAGTACTATTTAATCCTATAAATGCTGTGCATGGAAGAGTGGGCCTTAGCTAATGGACTTCAAATATTCCAGTCCCATTTGAAAGAGCCTCTCAGTAAGAAGCAAGGTGAGCCGACTCTCTTAGGCCGATGCCCTTAAATGTGAGATTTCCTCTAATTCCCTTCATTCATATTCTATACTGCGAAAGCAACTGTTTTCGTTTCCTTAGGCTGTTGTAACAAAGCACAGCAAACTGGGTGGCTTAAAACAATAGGAGTTTACTTTCTCACAGTTCTTGGGACCAGAAGTCCAAAATCAAGATGTCTGCAGGGCCATCCTCCCTTCGAAACCTGAAGGGGAGAATCCCTTCTTGCCTCTTCTAGCTTCTGATGTTTACCAGCAATCCTTGCTGTTCCTTGGCTCGTAGATGCATGCTCCAATCTTTGCCTCTGTCGTCACATGGCTGTCTTTCCTCCCTGTGTGTCTCTGAGTCTCTTCTCTTCTTATAAGGATGCTTGTCGTATTGGACTAGGGTTCACACTAATCTTAAGACCTTGTCTTACTACATCTGCAATGACCCTGTTTCCAAATCAGGTCATATACAAGTACTAGGGGTTAAGACTTCAACATCTCTTTTTCAAGGGCTCAGTTAAACCTATACCAGAAACCCTTAGATTATGATGTTGCTTCCCATGGGGCCTTCCTTCCAGGGTAGTGTGTCTTGGCCATACATACTTTAAGTGTTGTCGTTCCTGTGTTAGTGAGTTCTCCTTGTAAAATCCATAAATTAGACTTAGAGAATGGTTTGGCTTTCCACATAGTTGGACTATAGGAAAATAATGAATTGATCATATGTGGAACAGGGTTCCCATTTCCAGAGAGAGAAATTTCTCATTGTAAGCTAATAAATTGGCTTACCATAAATCCAGATTGATTCATCTCACGATCCATCCCTGCTATGAGAGGAGGAGCCACCATCGCCATGCCCACAAAGCCAGGTTTCTGAACTTCTGAGCTGGGAAACAGACTTTGTGCTAATTTACGAAGATAATGACCATCAACCGAAGGAGCCCCAGGCGGTTGAGCCACCTCAGCATTCGCCAGGCTAACAGCCCATCCTACATTGCCATGTGATCAAATGTTACGGCTGTTATTTGTCTTATTTTAGATTTTGGGTATATGGGATTTGTTCTGCATAAGAAATAAGTGTTCCAAAGAGAGCTTGGTTCCCTTGGTAAAGCAAACAAAACTCCCATCCAGAGATAAAAAAGGAGTTAATTAAAACCAAGGATGTTTCAGATCTTATCTCAGATTCAAATTTAGTAAGAAAAGAGAGGACTTTTAAAGAAAATTGGTACGACTGTTGGTATAATGCATGAACCTAATAAATCAGTCAGAAGAACCCTGATCATGGCAATGTCTTAAATCTCTGATGTAATGACACCAAATTTTAGCAGATTCATTCTAGAAGGCAGTAGAGTTTTCTTCTCCAAATTAAGCCAGTCAACTATTGAGGAATTACAGCATTTATGGATAACTTTTCTGACAGGCAGCAAATCTGGCACCTTCATTGAGAATAAAATAGAGACACGTGCATCCTGTTCAGCGGAGACAGAAGAAATTGTGATGTGAATAATGTTTGTACTAAGATGAGGATTGAACAATTGGTGGTGCTGTTTCGAGGGGGTGGCTGGATGTAGGAACTGACTGGAGGTCAGAGGAAGTTATTTAATTAACATGGGTCCAGAAGGCAGGCAGACTTGCCTGAAGTGCAGCACTATAGGGCAGCTGGAAGGAAAGGCAGAGTTTAGCTGACCACGAGCAGATCTCCTAGGACAGTGCTTCTCATACTCGAGTGTGCACGAGAGAGTCAGCAGAGAGCTTGTTAAAACACAGAATCTGATTCAGTAGGTCTGATGTGGGGCCCATATATTTGCATTTCTAGCAAGGTGATGCAAATGCTGCTGGTTTGTGGACCCCATTTTGAGAAGCATAGTACTGGAAAACACATAAAAGCTGAGAGGCGCTACTGGAGTTAATTTTCTACAGAAACAGCAAGTCTTTAGAGAAGAGAAGCTTAGGAAAGAGGTGTGAGGCTATGTATCAGTTAGGACGGTATCGCTGCTAATAACAGACGTCTGAGAGCCCAATGTTAACCACACCTTATAAGTGTAAAATTTCTAAAAGTTTCCACGGGCTTTCTCAGTTGGGCAATGCCTCTCAGATGGTAAATGAGCCTAGTGGTTTTAAATAGCTCTCTCTTTCTTAAAAAGAAGTCTGGCTTACTTTGGTGTAGGTTACTAGGACTTACCAGGGAGAATTATTTTGACATCCCCTAGTTTGGCGTTTCCCAGCCAGTGAAGACGTTATTATTAAAGAATGATGAAAGTTGTAACTACCCTTTACCGCATGCCAACTATGGGTCAGAGACAGTGCTCACTATTCACAGTGGCACCATTCTTCTTAAACATCTGTAGGCATGCCGTATTGTACCAGTGTAGAATCATAGGATAACATGGTACTTCTTCCAAGAGTGTGAATATTGCTTGAACATTTTGGAGAAAACAGATTTTTTAATATTAAAATATGTATGCAAATATTGCAGCATAAAAGACAATCTATAAATTTTAAATAAAAATTTATGACATTTTGAGTTTGTGAGAGGCTGTTTTAGGCTACACCTCTAGACTTCTGGGTAGATATGTTCCTTTGCTCTTTTCTTGCTCTCAGTGGTATTTGTGTGGAAATACTTGCCATGCACCGTGCAAAGGCGTTGGTAATTGTGTGGGTCTGTTGGTTTTCTTACAGTTCTTTGGCTCCTCCCTTTGAGGTCTAACATATGCCATGATTTCATGTGTTGTGCCCTTAAAACTGGTCTTAAGAGTAGGCATATGCCTCTAAATCGTTGAAAGTCTTCTAGGTTGGCTTCTTTTGCTCAAACTATTGACCCTACTGGCAGTCCTACCACCATCTTCATTTCACTCTTTGCGTCATAGGGGGGTTTTGGTTTTCAAGAGTATTCCTTAAAATGTGAACCCTCTTTGGAGGGGCCATGCCAGTTGTGAGCTTATGCCTAAAGTCACCTGAGGAAAGATTGGGAGTCACAGGCTTACATATTGTCCACGTGGAAGGAGACCTCGGAGACAATTAGCATAATCCTTTCATTTATGGGTAAGAAAACTAAGCTCCAGCAAAGAGTGGGAACAAAGATGTATTACCAAGAAATCTCTTTTTTGATCATTTTAACTCTTTGCCTGCCATACGTGCTTACAACTCTAGCCAATGTTGTAAATGGTAGCCATCAGGTCTAGACTTTCTCTTCCTCCTGATGCCAGCCAATCGCTGCCGTCACCATCTCTGTCCTACTTGCTAGTTACTAGAGGAGTAACTTGCTTGGATTGACCCAAAAGTTGGTAGCCAGAGGTCATTTTGAGTGACAACCTTCTATAAATGTAACCTAAATGGAACTAGGTCATTATGAGTGATAGCTTTCTATAAATTTAAACTAACCAAGGAAGTTGATGGAGCTATGGTGGTTTAAAACTGTATATATGTGTTTGCCATCTTTGGTCTCACCATGAAGCCACCTTCTGGACTCCTGTTTTTTTTACTGTATTCCATAGTACTAGGGTGAACCTGGGGACCCATAGAGTCTATTGGAGAAGTGTGGCCCTGGAGTGGGAAGCAGACAGAGACAAATCCCAGCCCAGCTCCCTCTCCATCTTACTTCTGAGTGAGCACCAGCATCCTGTTGCATCTACTCCTGCTACTTTGACAGCCTAGAGAGTGTTCCTTATCATTCCAGTCTGAGCTCAAGTGTTGCCTCCTCTCTGACATCCTCCTGAACTCCTTGAGGTGACCTGGGCTCCTCCAAGGTTCCCTGAAGATACACATCCCCAGTATGGCAATATCTTAGGGTATTATAGTTTTTGTTTGTTTTTGGTCTATGTCTTCTCACAGAAGTCAAAGCTCCCTGAGGTCAGAGACCCTACCTTTCATTGTTATAACCCTATTGCTTAGCATAGGTCTGCAAATAGTACACACTCAGTGAAGGTGTGCTGTATACTCATACACGAATTAATCCATGAAGAATTTGAATAAATGAAAGGGAGGTAAAGAGGGCAATTCAGGCAAGTAAAATGGCACAAAAACACCTCTAGACGTAGGTGCAAGATATTTCTAGGGAGAACAAGGAAGCCAGGCAGATGGGAGGAGAAGGTGTTTCTAGAGTTGCTGGTGGTCAGATCTATTCTCAAATTAAGAATAATGTTTATCCTCAAATAAATATTCAAATTAAGAAACAATTTCTAGGCAAAGATCAGATTCATAGTGGGCCTCTAAGATTCTTTGTTCAGACATCAGAAAGATGTAAGGCAGTGCCTCATAAAATCTGTCAGACAGACAAAAACCTTTGTAAAGATATTGAACGCGTTTCCCAGATTCAATCCATTAACGAAATAGGACTTCTAAAAATCTTAAGGCATTGTCCCATACTGGTCTCACTGGGAATCCAAAGTAGAGGAGAACTCATCTCATCAGGCGAGATGGTTGCAGATCATGCAGCACCTTGAAAAACAGGCAGACAAGAAGCGTGTTATGCCTCACATGATGACACAGCAATATGAGTTCAGAAACAGGGAATCATGTCCAATGTGGGCTTAGAGCTCCATGTAAAACCAGATGTCTGAGCCTCTTGAAGCTGTTTTTATAAATTATTTTCCCAAACCTTCCTGGGTAGGATAGATTACATTTTCCAAAGATTATCTATATCTATCTATCTATCGATCTGCCGATCTATCAATCTATCTACCTACCCACTCCCCTACCTCCCTATCCATCTATCCCTCCAAAATACTCTTCTTACAATGTGATGTTAATATTCCTCCTGTCAGGTGGTGGGTTTCTATTCCCTCCCCTTGAGCATGGGTGGATTTTGGGGGGCCTTTGTGGTGGCAGCCTTGACTGATAGAGTATGGTGGAATTGATGCTATATGACACCTAAGGTTAGATCATAAAAATGTCATGTTTTTCTACCTTGTTCTCTTGGCACACTCACTTTTGGAACCCAGCTACCTTGCCATGAGGAAGCCAAGCAGCCTGTGGAAAAGCCCACGTGGAGAAGAACTAAAGGCCCTCTGCCCATCTCTGGCTGAGCTCTCAGGCAAGAGCATCAACTTGCCAGGCATGTGAATAAACCATTTTGAAAGTAGTTCTCAAACTACCAGCCAAGCTACCCTGGCTGATACCACATAGAGCAGAAATAAAGCCATTCCACCAAGTTCTGTCCCACGTGCACATTGGTGAGCTAAATAAATGATTATTGTTTTAAGATACTAGGTTTAGGGATGGTTTGTTATGAAGCAGTAGAGAACTGGATGAGATTTGGGTTGAGAACCCAAATCCTGATGCTGACTTGGTGACTGGGCAGCAGTGAATGCCTAAAAGTACTGAAGAGTGTTAGTGAAGGCTTATATTAAAGTAGCGAAAATATCGTAGGAAGCTGGGGAAACGGGAACCCTGGTTATGTAGCGGTGGAAATTTTGGCAACATTGTCAACTGCAGTAATGTGGAAAATAAGAAATGTACCTAATAAACTGGGTGCTCTAGCTAAAGAGCTGGGCAAAGTGTTAGAGGTGCCACTTAACTTCTAGCTGGTCTTAGTAAAATTCAAATGGAGAGAAATGAACTAAAAAAGAAAAAGAGAAATGGAGCTGCTCAGTTGTCAAGCAAAATCTAGAGGAAATATGAGTGAGTGAGGGCTTTCCAGAATAAAGAAGAAAACTTTCTCATTCTCAACTTCTCCAGGTAGCAACTATTCTCAAATTAAGAATAATGTTTATCCTCAAATAAATATTCAAATTAAGAAACAATTTCTAGGCAAAGATCAGATTCATAGTGGGCCTCTAAGATTCTTTGTTCAGACATCAGAAAGATGTAAGGCAGTGCCTCATAAAATCTGTCAGACAGACAAAAACCTTTGTAAAGATATTGAACGCGTTTCCCAGATTCAATCCATTAACGAAATAGGACTTCTAAAAATCTTAAGGCATTGTCCCATACTGGTCTCACTGGGAATCCAAAGTAGAGGAGAACTCATCTCGAAGAGATTTGTGGGTGTAGCCTTTAGCTACTGGTATGGATTTATAAATTGACCTAGCTTGAACTGAAAAGGATAGAGACAGCACAAAATGAAAAGAGGTCATTGGATCCCTAAACTTCTACTCCTAAGAAGCAGGTTAGGAAAACAACCCAGCTGCAGACATAGTCTTACTTTTTTTTTGGAAAAAAAGGTAATTGGGAGAGAAGAACTAAATATCCGGAAGGCAAAGCCAAAGGCCACAGTGAATAATTCCCGGGCAGTAGTGCTGAGCCCTAATCAAGGAACTGGCAACGTGTGACTGGCTGGATTTCAGAATTACTATGGACCAGTGAATGCTGTGTGCCCTCATTTCTCTCCTTCTTGAATGAGAGTCTATAGTGGTTATCCCATGCATATCCCACTATTGTACGTTGGTTGTGTACGTGGTGGAGTCAGGGGCTGATAAATTGTTTCTTTAGTTCATAGGTCTTCCTAGGTCTTTGGGCACAAAGAAATAGTTTCCAAGTGGATATTCTCTAAGAACTGAATCCAAGGAGCTTCATCTGCACATAGACTGGCTTTAGATAATGAGGCCCTGGACTTCTAAGAGGATACCAGTGAGATGAGACTTGGGGGGCTTTGGCAGAGGGGTTAAGTGTGTTTTGTATGTGAGATAGATGTGAATTGTTATGGCCAGAGAGTAAATCATGGTAGAGTGTATTTTCCGAAGACGTCCACTACAATACATCCCATCCCGTCCCACAAACTCTCACAACATGACATTGACACTCCTCCCATCCAGTGGTAGGGTCTGTGTCTTTTCCCCTTGGACCTAAGTGGGCCTTTACAACTGCCTGTATCAATAGATTATGGTGGAAGTGATACTATGTGACTTCTGAGGCTAGGTCATAATTGGGTTCTTGGAACCCATCCACCATGCTGAAAATAAGCCAAGCAGCCTTGGAGAGGAATTCAGGCCCCCACCTCTCAGCCTGACTTCCCGTCCTACTGCCGGCACCAACTTTCCAAGCATTAGAATAAGGCAACTTGGAAATGATCCTTCAACCCTCAGGTGAGCCGCCCCAGTTGATACTGTGTGAAGAAGACATGAGCCTTCCCTGTAAATTTTGCCCAAATTATACACTTGTGAGATAAGTAAATGATTGTTGTTTTAATTCACTAGGTTTTGGAGTAGTTTACTCTCAAAAATACATAACTGGAACAATAGGGGCTGATTGGCAGTTCTATGAAGTGCCGTGTAAGTAGTGAGTCATAGGCAGCAGGCAGGATCCCAGGCATCCTGTGACCTGTCACTCCTCTACTTATAAACTAGGGGTAGAGAAGTAGCAGAGCATGTACCAGGGCACACAGGAGGAGGGGACTTGGGTTGGAGGCCACTAAGTGTATTCTTTACACTTAACAGAGTCAGTAGCTCTTTTAATGCACTTGAAGACCAGATTCCCCTAAGACTGAATTAAATTAAAAGAGAAAATCTGCTTGGATTCACTTGAAATAAAACTGCTGGGATGAAATCAATGTAAAAACAAGACTTGAGAATGGGTAACCGTGGAGGGAAGAGATCAATCTTGAGTAGAAGCTTGTGTTGCAATGTGGAAAACATTTTGTAATCTGAATGAAAGAGTCAAAAGCACATGGATGTCAACACTGGCTATGGAGGTGGCACATCATGGGGATGGTTCTGATCCATGGGGGCTGCTGGAGGATGGAGGGCGGGGAAACCAAGACTGCTTGCCAGAGGAAAACAGTCCCAGGAGCAAGGAAGGCAGAGATACAGATGGATATACGTTCATCCAGTGGCTGGGTATTCAGGAACATGGGAGACACTAACTGGCATAAGACACGGCCTAAGGAATACACACTTCCATCAGCTGTAGGAACTCTTAGTACAAACCGCTCCATCCCCACAAACTAAAGGCCTTAAAGCTTTAAGTGGCCTGAGTTAGAACTCTAGTCTGTAAACACAATATCAGGTGTATCTCTTTGCCCTCTGGTCCCGTGTCCTCCCGGTGCCCCCCTTAGGAAGAGGCAGGCAGAATAGAGACTAATTATTCTTACTGTGCTCCAAGCCTCCCTGGGGTCAGAGAAGGTATCTTATTCACACTGCAGATGCTTGAAAACACTTGCTGGTTGAATGGACAAACGCATACCTATGGGGATGAACCCAGCACCCAATGGCACCTGCAGAGCTCAAAGGAACTGCAGAGAGCACTTGGAGAAGGGGAGAGCAATGGGTGTGCAGGGATGGGATATCCGAGGGGTGGAGATGTGGGGAGGTCAAGTCTTAGGAAATCTGAGGCCTTGCTTAACTCCTTCTAAGTCAAGTGCTAATTAATAGACAGGAAGTCTAACTGGTCTTTTCAATTTCCCTTGCCCTGCTCTGAGGGAGGGGTAGTGAGCAGGGAAAGTGACTGGTGGAAAAGGAGGAGTTGAAGGAACCGAAAAGACTCCTTAGCTGGAGCATGAATGGAGCTGGACCTGTGTATGAGCTGAGCTGCCTACCGTACCCATTCCACCTCCTTCTGGGGCCACCCCTTCCTTTTTGCCAGTCCAGGTTTCTGGCCTTCCAGAGGCCCAGCGGTGTCAAGTGACAGCAGGAGGGCAGTCTGTCAATCAGGCCGCCCTGCCAGGGCCTGTCTACCACACCTGAGTCGGTTACCTCTGGTTAACCCAGGTCAGTAATGGCAGGAAACCCTCAAATGTCACCATGAACATGGGACGTCTGCAAGCTTAAAAGGACCTGGGCAATATAGTTCAACTCCTTTATGTTACAGTCAGGGGCACCAGGGATCTGAAAGGTTTACTGGCTTGTCAGAGGTGGTGGTAGAGTCTGCTGGAAGGCACATCTCCTCACCCTGCTTTCCACTGAAGCCCGCATCCTTCAGAGGCGCCTCACCCGGGAGAGTTTAGAGCATAAAGCAGGGTTCTCTGCCCATCTCCCCACTCTGTCTTTGCTCTTCCTCCCCAAGGTGGAAGGAAGTGGGTTTCTACTCTCTTCACCCTTTTGTTCATCTCCATCCTCCCCTGCGGTGCGGACAGAAGCTTTTAACATAGTTACTCATTGAAGTTTTGCTATGGGAAACCATCCAAATGACAAAAAAAAAAAAACAAAAAAAAAACCTTGTTGGTAAAGTTTTTTGTACCAACAAAAAACTCTTGTGGGTACTGAGATCCCTCATTAGAATGTGGGGATCCAGGATGTTGTAGGTTGAATGGTGCCCCCTAAAAAGATATATTGAAGTCCTAACCTCACGTATTGACCTGTGAATAAGGTCTTTGCAAAGGTAATTAAAGTATGAGGTAAGAGGAGGTCATACTGGAGTAGGGTAGGCCTTTAATCCAATCTGGTTGGCATCCTTATACAAAGAGAAGAGACACAAAGACAACCTTCACAGAGGACACCTTGAGAAGACAGAGGCAGAGATTGGAGTTATGCGGCCACAAGCCAAGGAAAGCCTGGGGCCACGGGAAGCTGGAAAGGGCAAGGAAGGATCCACCGTAGAGGCTCTGGAGGGAGCGCCACGGTATAGGTTCGATTTATAGCCTCCAGAACTGTGAGGGAGACTAGATAACTGTGGTTCTAAGCCATTTGGTTTGTGGTACTTTGTTACAGCACCCCTAGGAAAATACACATGCCACATGGGTCTTGTTAGCTGGAATCCAGGAAGCCGAGCCTGCATGAAGCCAGGATCTGGGGATGGGATAGAGAAGGAAGGAGTCAGGGGACCAGGCAGAAGGGCTCACTGGAGCCCATGTAAGGCTTACCTGGTGCTACCTAAAGGTGAGCAGGAGGAACAGCAAAGAAATATGGACGGGTCCTGTTCTAGCTGATCATGAGCTGAGGCCATTTCCTTTCAAGTCATTGTGGGGCCTAGCAGTGGCTAAAGAATTAACGTCCAGAAATTAAGTCACTAAAGTCATCGCTGGCTGGTCTCATCCCATTTGAACCTGCATCTTCTTATTCAGCAGATGACAATGGTCAAGAGCTGGCTTCTGCCATTTCAACTGTGATGGGACCTGAAGTCCTTAAGGGAATGGACTTTGGCATACAGGGACCTTTCTGTGGCTTCCTGTCAGTGCCGGCAGTGAGCGTGGCATGCACAGGTCTCTAAATGTATGTTTACTGGTTGGGTGATTTGTTATCATAACAAAAATACAGCCTAGGGTGGTTTTGATTTGTTTAATTTTAAGTATTCCTGGCAAATCTGCTTAGCGTATAGCGATATCTTTATACTCCTGGGCAGGATATCAGTCACACGGCAAGCAGCTCATCTCTCCTCAGAGACCTCACACTGTAGATGGCCTTGTCACTGAGCTTGGTAGAACCTTCTAATTTGGACTTTTCTTGTTTGTACTTTCAAGGTGGTCCTGATTTTAGAAGATGCTCGTCTTGCCTTTTCTTCTCCTTGCTTCAACTCCCCACTCCCATCACCCTGTTCCTCCTCTTCCTTTAAAGACTCTTCATTTATTTTTTGTTTTTACAGAGTTTAAAGAGCAGGATGATATAAAAAAGTGTGCACTGAGAATCCTCACTCGTTCCTCCATCCTCCTCCTCTCCCTGGGCCGTGCATGTGGGTAATTGCCATCAGATTCTTATTTGTTTTTCCAGGACTCTCATGCAGATAACTACACATAAAGGTATATATTCTCATACCCCTTCTATTTCTTATACAAAAGATAGCATGCTATATACACTATTTGACATCTTGCTTTTGTTTTTCACACGAATGGTACTTTATTGAGGTATAACTTATAGATAGTAAAATGCACAAAACATAAGTACACAGACTGATTAATTTTTTTCTTTTCTTAAAATTTATTTTTCTTGTGCGACTTTTAACAGGAGTTTTATTGAGGTACAATTGGCATACAATAATAAACTGCATATACATATGTATCCTCCTTGGAAGTTTCTTCTTGCCTCTATATTTCTTGTTAGCTACTGAGATGGAACAGATTGATGAACGGGGCTGAAGACATCTAACAGTAAGCTGATTTACACTTCTTCGAGGCTCCTCTAGTTTCTTAACAGCCAGGAGGTAGGTAACAAAATTTAAGGCTTTACTCCTACTAAGTCTTACTAATCACTTAAATTTCTGATGATTAAACATTTGACCTCAAGGGACTTTGATAAGATTAATTTGAAGGTGTTTGCAATCCAAAACTTATTTTGTCGTCCTGTAATGCTTTTAAGTGTCAGAGATTCTGGTCCTGGGCAGTTTGACTCACAGAATCAAGGATTCTAGGAAGAAGAGAACTTCCATGGGCTTTCAGGATTTCCTTTGTTTATAAGCAGTAATCCTGGGAGGAAGGAAATGAACACTTGTTAAGCACCTTCAATATGTCAAGCACTTTACATGAAATAAATAATTTAACCCTCACAAACAGTGATGGGATTATCACTATCTTCCCAGAAGAGGAAATGGGATCTGAGAGTCTAAGCAACTTGTCCAAGGTGACATTGTAAGTGGCATGAGCTGGAAT
Organism: Equus quagga; assembly: GCF_021613505.1. Taxonomy (NCBI): domain Eukaryota; kingdom Metazoa; phylum Chordata; class Mammalia; order Perissodactyla; family Equidae; genus Equus; species Equus quagga. The sequence continues at coordinate 13,362,972 of NC_060288.1, read as the reverse complement.
TGAAACCCAGAGCTATATTATTTTAGAGCCCATCCTTTTCAAATCATGGCTCTACCCTCTGTTCCTGACCACGAGACAAATATCAGCAATGTATATACAGATAGATACACACACAGACACATATATACATACGTAACAGGATGTGCTATATGTAACATTTTAAACACTTCCAAAGGCTTAGGAAAAAGATACAACAGTCTGTAACAAGAGATGGAGGCAAACTGGTCATAAAAGACACGAATCAGTGTATTTTGCTATTGATATAAACACATATATTGAATTTGTTCCCAAGTATTTTCGTTAATAAGAACTGAGAAGTTACTATGGCCTAGGAATTGTGTCCTGTGCTTTGGCAGAGACGAAATGAGGATGAGATGTAGCATCCACTGGCGAAGACTATATCATGTTGTTGGAAAGCGAGGCATAAGGTGGGAGATTGTGTGTAGAGATGTGAGGGCAACGTGGTTCTGGAAACCGTCTGATTGGAGGGAGAGGAAGTGGAGTATTTGACGTTGGGTGTGAGGTTGGGGATCTGAATATCCCAGACAGTGACGTTTTGATAAGTTGCTCAAGTTCACCCAGCCAGCTGATAGCAGAGCTAGGATTACGTGTCAGGCATCCTGCCTAGTTATATATCTTACCAACCTCTGTATTCTCCAAAAGCTGAAACCTTTGTATTGCAAGAGCCAACTTCAGTTAGTGGCAAGCAAAGACAATGAGGACCAAGGCATAAGTCCCACAGGAAACCCATGACCCACTCAAAGGGGGTGATTGAAGAGAGTTCCCTGGAGGGCCCATTTACAAAGAAGGAGCAGGTTTAGAAAAAAGCAACAAGAGATGGTGAAGCACCAGGACCAGCAAAAGCAGGAAGCCATTGCCGTCCCCAACTGTGAGGGGCAAGGGGACAGAGAGGGGTGCTACAACCGATGTGCTGAGTTTCTGGTCAAGGAATAAATATCCATTCCTCACTCTCCTTGCACCCTCTGATCACTTCCTCATTCCTCCTCTTTGCCCAAACCAACAGGAAGCCAGAGGTCACAGGAGCTGTGTGGGTACAGTTCTTAGAGGTCAGCCTCCTGGGTATAGTGCAGAGTGGAAAAGGACAAAGGGTGGATTTGGAGGGACAGACGGAGAATATCCAGTGCAAAACCTGTGCTGGGGGGATCCAGGAAGGCTTTCTTGGCAGTGCATCAAAGGAGCTATTCCAGGTGCCCTAGAATCTCAGAGTTTCAAGTTTATTCCCTTTCGTAATCCCATAGCTTGCCCTGGTTCACAGCAGAAGCTCTATAAACCCAGGACCTTTTCTTATTGTAGTCATCATTTCCTGCAGAACCCAGATACAAGTGCCAGCTGCTTAGCTCAAGCCCTTGCTAAAGAGGCAGTAATGGATCTATTCTTAGTGATCACATTGTGATGGGTTAGTGACTTGAAGTTCAAGGTAGTGGGGACCTAGATAACTGAATGGTAGTGTTGTTTATTGGTTCCAAAGAGGTCTTCCTCATTAACTCATTATCTTGCTGGAGAGGCAGTTGCATTTTGGCTCCAGCTTTTAAATGATAGTGGCTCTATTTCCGACTTGCTTGGAAACTATTATTAACTATTATTCCAAACAATACACTTGCATATTTGACAATCCGGAAACCAAATTTAGCGGTTCAAATTATAGACAACTGCTCTCTTATAATGTTACTGTGATGTCCCAATTTTTAAGACATGGAAGATTAACAAAGCCAGCTTTAAATGCTTAAAGCAATATTTTATGTAAGAAACCATTTTCCCCCAAAGATGCGTAGATCTCCAAAATGTTCCTAGAGCTCTCTGGAAGATAACTAATATTTCTTTCACAGGAAAGGGGAGTTGCAGAAGATCAAATATATGCAAAAGCCCTTCAAAGCTGTACCACCAACTTACTAAGGAATTATGCTGAAACTAAGGGAAACTTAAGAGATAATTTAAATGATTTAAACATCATCCTTCTCCCTCCTTCCAGAAAAATCCCCAAGACAGTGCTCATAATGTTAGACTGACCTTTAGCATATGTGACTTTAATGAAAGACAAGACTTTAATGAAAGATTCTGAATACATCTCAAACCATTCTATAAAGTAATGATTTCTTGTCAAGGTCCTTAGACTTACTTGTGAAGAAGGGACATCTGACTTTTGAAAATTATTCCATAGGTCTAAATCATCTAAGTATATTACAGCTTTATTCTCGCAGACAAGAGAACCAAAAACAGTTTGGATAATGGAGAAATTGTTAATACAACTGGATTTGAATGCTACTTATTGAGATACCACTGTGTGATTTTAGACAAGTTACTTAAGCTCTCTGAATCTATCTTCTCATCTTTAAAGTAAGAATAATACTATCCTGCATGCTTATTGTAAACAGTAGATGAATTTGTGTTTGAGCACAGTGTTCAATATATGAGCAATAAGGTATTTCTCCTAAAGGTACTTTTTATAAGTAATACAGTAAGAAAAAACAACCACAGTAATTCATGAACCTTCTCAGAGTTCAGGGCTCTTACTGAGAATGCAATGTTGGCAATGGAGACAAAGGAGACATAGAGTTGAGATGTAGAGACAAAGAAACAAAGTTGACATAGGCAACAAAGAGAACATGGTCGTATACATGGGATCTGAAACAATGTCATGGTTTCTGACAAACCAATCTAGCGCATGCCAACTTGAGGGTCCTCTGCATCTATTTTCAAATTCTTCTATTAGGGTACCGAAACCAGCTTGCTTTGCCTGGGATTACCTGACCATGTAGCTCAGGGTCCATGATCATTGGGACAGTGATGGTAATAGTACCCACTCATCCTGCAGAATGGTTAGTGCGATTGTTCAGCAGCCCATACGTGGAGAAATGATACTTCTAGACATGGAGAGGACGTTGATATAAAATTGTGATGGTAATGATGCAAACAAGATGGCTTGTTCTGATGGTGATATTTCAAGATGTAAATAGCTTGAAACTGAAACAGTTTCGACAGGACAGAAGCTGTATAAACCCAGCATCTTTGTTTCAATAGACTTCAAATCTCTCTGCCCTCCTCAGAAATCTGAGAAGCTTGAACCTTTGAGGACAAGAGTAATCTGTTCTTTATATTTTTCTGACTTTTTTATAAATCTTACATCATTTTATAATTTGTACAATTTACCATAGTCAAAAATGTTTACTTTTTAAGATTCTTACAAATAAAATATTTTTGGAATATTTTTAAAAATTGAAATTTATTTTAATATATTTTATATAGTGTCATCATTGAATCTAAATAGAACAAAAGACAGACGGAAAGGGGAGGAGAGTTAGAAGAAATTTCAGAAATCTGCTGTAATATCTCCCCTAAAGAGGCAATTAGTAAATTGCCCAGATTCTGGAACTTCCTGTCTCAGTCCAAATCCTGACTCGACCATTTACCAGTTGTATGAACCTTGGACACGTTCCTTAACTTCACCCTGCCACTGTTTTTTATCTGCAAAAGGAGGACATAAGTATGTTATGAGACTTTACTCCTTTGTTTTCCTGAAGCACATCCTCTAGGAGCTTATTAAGAAAGGGTGCCTTAGAGGTAAAATTCTTGACTCCCTGCAAATTTGAAAGTGTCTTTCCTCTACCCTCACACTTGATCAATCAGTTGGCTGGTAATAGAATTCTAGGTTGAAAATCATTTCCCTCAGAATTTTGAGGTTAGTATTGGTTCAACGTCTTCCACCTTCCAGTGCTGCTGTGGAGCATTCTGATGCCTTTCTGATTTCACTTCTTTTGTCCCTGACTGCTTTTGTTCTCTCTAAATGCTTTAGTACCTTCCTTTTTATGCTGGTGTACCTTATTCATTGTTTATTCATTCATTGTGCTGAGCACTTGGTGGTTACTTTCAATCTGGGGATTCGTATTATTGAGTTCTAGGAAGTTTTCTATTATTTCACTGACAATTTCCTCTCTTCCCTTGTCTTCATTCTTTTCTTAAAACCACTATTAGTTGATGTCAGACTTCTTGAATTGATTCTCTAAATTTCTTACCTCTGTTCTTCTATTTTTCTTTTGTTGCACTTTTGGGGATATTTCCTCACATTTATCTGTCAATCTCTTTACTGAACACTGAAAAATTAATGTTCTGCAGGGTTTTTTTTTTAAAGGAATAATATATGCTTATGTTAAAAATCCAGAATCACAGGGAACTAGCCCAGTGGTGTAGTAGTTAAGTTCACCTGCTCTGCATTGGCAGCATAGGATTTGCAGATTTGGATCCTGGGCATGGACCTACACACCTCTTATCAAGTCATGCTGTGGCAGCATCCCACATATAAAATAAAGGAAGACTGGCACAGATATTAGCTCAGTGACAACCTTCCTCAAGCAAAAAGAGAAAGATTGGTGACTCTTAGCTCAGGGCCAATCTTCCCCACCAGAAGAAAAGAAAAGAAAAGAAAAGAAAATTCCAAAATCACAAAAGAGAATGTAGGTAGAAGTAGGGCTCCCTCTGCTCCTCATTCCTCAGACATCCATTTACCACCTTGGTAGGGATATTTGGCTGAGCAGAGGATGAGGCTGAAAAACAGGGGTGTGTTATGAAAGTTTGCATACTGAATGAAAGGAGTCCCAGCTCTCTTTCTTCACCTTGATTCTACAATGCAACCATCCAGGAACGTGTTCTCCTGGATAGCAACTGGCTGGGTGGCTTTGCTGGAGAATAGAACCTTGGCTGTCAACATCTTTGGGTCTTTTCTCCTGGGTTGATAAGGTTCCCTAACATAGAAATTTCTAATATCCTATTTGGAGAGCATAAGCCTGAAGCCTGGCTGCTAACATTTTGAGAAAAAGAGCTGGTAGGGGGTAGGGGGTGGGGGGTATTGAGGCGAGCCATCTCCATAGTCAGTATGTAAATTTGTACTTTATCTTTCTATTTTCCATATTGTGCCACCACCCTCCACTATCCACGGTCTCCAATCCACAGACGCTCTGTTTTACACTCTCTAGAAAATAAACCCTTATCTTCTGCTGAGGTCGAGGACAGGAAATCATCTGGCTGAGATGAGTAAGAGAAGGAATTTGTAGTTCTAACTACTTTTTCCATTCTTTAGATTGGGTGATTTGTATTGATCTATTTTCTTGTTTACTGCTGCTTTCCATTCTTATCTCCATCCTACTGTTACTCAGTCTACCTAGTGAATATTTTATTTCAGATACACAACTCAGTTTTAGAATTTCCTCTTTAAAAAAATAGTTTCCATATCTCTCCCTTTTTCAACCTTTTCATTAATTATGAGTATGTTTTCTTTTACTTTATTGAATACAGTTATAACAGATGCTTTGAAATCCTTGTCTGCTACTTTAAACATCTGGGTCGTATCAAGGTCAGTTTCTGTTGATTATTTTTTCTCTTGAATATGAATCACATTTTTCTGTTTCTTCCTGTGTTGAATGACTTTGGATTATATTCTGGACATTGTTAATGCTACGTTGTGGATAACCTGGAAGAGTATTGTCTCTTCCTATTTATTTATTTTAGTAAGCAATTACCTTGGTTGCATTCAAACTGAAAAACTCTGATTTTGGGGGGCACTTCAAATTTTCTATTACTTCTTGTACCTTTAATTGGACTGTTTTCAGCTTTCTCTGTGCATGTGTAGCTTGAGAGTCACGCAGATATTTGATTAGAGTTTATACACAAAATTTCTGGCTCCCTGTCACTGGCCCTCATGTTTCCAATATTAAAACTTCATTTTCCCTGTGGCTGGGATTGCCCTGGACTGTGTTCTCTGGTTCTTTAGGCTAGACTGCAAATTTTCTGTTGGAAATGGTCACCTTCCTTTGATCTAAGAAAAATAAGGTGGGGGGTGGGGGACTGTACCACTTCCTTCTTCCAAATGTGAACGCCCTCTCCAGTCTCTGCCTACTTTTGTTCACTCTACAGTGCCCTGAGATCGTTTATTTCTTTTAAATGTCATTCAGAACTTATAGTTATCTGTAGGAGGGCAAGTCCAGTAGGAGCTTACTCTACTATACCAGAAGTAGGCTCCTTTTAACTGCTCCTTAAACAATCTTTTGTTTGTTTGTTTGTTTTGAGGAAGATTGGCCCTGAGCTAACATCTGTTGCCAATCTTTCTCTCTTTTTTTTTTTGAGCAAGATTAGCCCTGAGTGAACATCCACCACCAATCCTCCTCCCTTTGCCAAGGAAGACTGGCCCTGAGCTAACATCCGTGCCCATCATCCTCTACTGTATATGCGGGATGGCTTGCCAAGTGGTGCCAGGTCTGCACCCGGGATCCGAACCTGCAAACCCTGGGCCGCGGAAGCAGAACATGTGAACTTAACCACTGCGCCACTGCACCGGCACCCCGATCTTTCTCTTTTTGCTTGAGGAAGATTGCTGCTGAGCTAACAACTGTGTCAATCTTCCTCTATTTTATGTGGGATGCTCCCCCAGTGTGGCTTGACAAACGGTGCTAGGTTCACACTGAGGATCCAAACCTGTGAACCCCAGGCTGCCAAAACAGAGCGCACAAACTTAACCACTATACCACCCCGCCGGGCCCTAAACAATCTTTTAAACAATTCTATTTTCAGTCATTAACTCCACTTCCAAAGTAACTCAGTGCCACCAATTTCTGTGCTTTTTGGAAGTTCCGTGTGCAAATGACAATACCACTGGGCTGATATTCACCCTTAAAAGATCTTTTAGTGAGAGCTAAATAACACGTAAATGAAGTGAGAGACAATGGAAGATTGTGTCATGGAACATTCTAAATCAGACAGAACCTCTGCTGCTCTTTCACTTAGTCTCAAAGTGGCAGAGGTTAGGGCTTTTCAGCCTCATGCGGGCCAAAATAAGAGTATTCCTTTAAATCAGCACCTTAAAAAATATGGCTAAGGACTTCTAACATCAGAACCACCTGGGGTGTTTGTTAAAAATGCAGATTTCTGGCTTTACCTTAATCTTCCTGAATCAGAATGTGGGGTACAGCCTAAGAATTTGTAGACAGTACGTGCTCATCAATGTTGCCTATCCATGTTATTGGCTGAGGCTGCATAATCAGCAGAGAGCTCCTGATGTGTGTGTGACTTCCCAGGTGCCAGGTGTGGGAGGGGTTGTTGTTGATCATAAATGGGACTGGTATTACCAGTTGGGCACAGCACCTGATTTCGAGTCAGTAAATATGCCTCAGGATGACGAATACAAATAGTTCGGAAGCATACTGCATGGTAGGAAACATTTTTTGTTTGCTTTCTTTTCCCAGGGTCAGTTTGAAATGGGGTTTTGGAACAACACTTTAGTGCTGAAATTTCAAGGTGTTCTTAACATCTATACTCGCTAAATTCCTATCAAGAAGTCACTACAATGGACTGTAAAAATGACCCCTTTGCTGTAAAGAGATGGCCTTGTCTCTGTTCTCTCTGGTTTCTGTCACCTGCATTCAGTTAAGTAATATCACCAGTACTGCTCTGTATGGTAATAGTCCGATGGAATCAGTCACTTCAGGACCCTACATACACACTGGAAAGCTTTGAGAAGGTCATCTCATTAATTTCGGGAAGTTAATTTTTACTCTCATCTTGCTATAAACTCAAGAGCACAGGGAAAGTGAATTGGTCTTTTAGATCCATTTAATTAAGAATTGGCTTCATTCTTAATTTATGCCACTCTAGTCCATCAATTGAGGTCTCAGTAAATTTGTTCTAGAGAAGTTAGTGCACATTTTATAGGATCCCTTTAGCTATTAAGGTACAGGCTGTTTCCTAAGGACAGTCACTGTAAACAGCTGTGATATAAACTGCAGAAGAAGATGTGGACATAATTCAATAAGTTTTTGTTTCCAACTGAAGTAAAATTTGAATGTCTTTAGGGCTTGAGTCAAAACTTTTGGCTTACTATGGAAAACAGTATGGAGATTTCTCAAAAAGTTAAAAATAGAAATACCCTATGACCCAGCCATCCCATTACTGGGTATCTATCCTAAGAACCTGAAATCAGAAATCCCAAGAGTCCCTCGCACCCCTATGTTCATTGCAGCATTATTTACAATAGCCAAGATGTGGAACCAACCTACGTGCCCAGAAACTGATGATTGGATAAAGAAGATATGGTATATATACACAATGGACTACTACTCAGCCATAAAAAAGACAAAATTGGCCCATTCGCAGCAACGTGGATGGACCTCGAGGATATTATGTTAAGCGAAATAAGCCAGTGAGAGAAAGACGAACTCTGTATGACTCCACTCATAGGTGGAAGTTAACATATTGACAAGGAGATCTGATCGGTGGTTACCAGGGAAAAGGGGGGGTGGGGGGAGGGCACAAAGGGGGAAGAGGTGTACCCACAACATGACTAACAATAATGTACAACTGAAATCTCACAAGGTTGTAATCTATCATAACATTAATAAAAAAAAAAAAAACTTTTGGCTTTGTTCACTGGTCTAGAATTCAAAATAATTTCTCCCTCTGGTCTTGTACTCCTTTTCTGAATATTATTGAATTCAAATCACTTGAAATGGAGCTAATCTGGCCTAGTGGAATTTTTGGAATTCTTTAAACCCTCAAACAAATTGAATGTATCTGGGACTCAGAAGAAGTGGTGAACTTCAACATTACAGGGTTTTCTCTGAATTCAGAACAACCAAAGTGTTGTCTGTAGAATAGCCCTGAGGTGAAGATTTTCAATCGCTTCCTCTCTTCCTCCCTCCCTCCCTTCGTTCTTCCTTTCTTTTTAATTGTCTGATAGTTGTTCCCACTTGTCCGATGGGAAAATTGAAACACTGGAAAAGTATTATGCTCATGCCTTGGTTACACACACCTTTTTTGGGAGGACAGAGATGGAAATAAAAGGCAGCTTTCCCTCTCCAATTCAAGGCTATGTAACTTCTACTCCTGGGCCCTTTATGAGGCCCTACACAAGGGTGTCTGAGCCCTTTTGGGGTCTTTGAAGGAAACAAGAAGGATTTTTGAATTATTTTCGTTATTTCAAAAAGTCCAACAGAAATTGAACATTTCCCAAAATAAAACTGCATGAATTAACTAGAATGCTGTGGTATTTTTGCTTTTGATTAGAGCTAAGTAAATTCAGTTTGATAACATTGATCATCACGCTGATGTGAGGCTGTGATTGCAGTTACATATGTCTTAGATGATTAAAGTGGGAAAATAGGTTAATTATGTCTTAATAAATGCAGTTTATTTGATAGGCAGAATTTTATAAAACCTGAAACTAATCAGAAAAAATATAATAAATTTTGGGAACTCTATATAACTAGAACAGGCAGAGCCGAGGCACATAAAACTCTAAAATGTATCTATAGGAAAATTATTCTAGAATCACAAAATTCTGTATATTTTTTCTTTCTGGTTTTGTTAACATGAACAATACAAAGTCAAATTGCCCTTTCTTAAACTTTTGACACTAATTATGTCTACAGTCCATTGACCAGCTACTGTCCATTACTGACATCTGTTTAGCATTAATTATGTGACTTTTCTAATTTTAATTTAATGGACTGATATCTGTGGATGCTGACAGTACATTTAAAAGAAGGTATTTGACAGCAACAACACAACTATTACATTGAGAAACAAAGAGAAAAGACGAGTTAAATCTATCATTCTGCTGGAACTCAGTAGATATCTTCCCCACATGCTAACAACACACGGCGTTGTTAAGGGCAGTGAAGCTGGTTTGGAAAGTATAAATAGAAACATAACGTATTTTCTGATCTCTTATGAATCATTAGGCTTGTTGAAAGACATTTCTTTGAGGAAGTACTCAACCTGCTTCCCTGAGCTAACTTTACAGGTTGGGGTTTTCGTAATCGTGTTACAATCGCTGTGGCTTCAGGCGTCACTCTTCTGACTCACCTGGCACAGGCTGCTTTAGACACATAGTCCAGAGTTCGCCCTGCTGAAGGGCAATGGCTGAGATCATTGTTTCCCCAGGGTGTGGCTTTTAAAGGTTAAATCTGTGGGGCGATAGGACAGGCGCTGGGGCTCAGGAACATGTGACTTGCTAAGTTTAGGCTGCATTCTTCCCTAGTATATTCTGGTTCCAGACATCATTCTGGAGTGTTTCTTGGCCCTAAAGAAAGGTCAGGCATCTCCCCACTGCTGTCGTCATGAGGGTGCCTGTGAACTTGAGGTAACACCGGAACTTGGTAACACTCAGTCACAGGCGTTATTTGTAGGATCATTGCCTCTCTATTGGCGCACGTTACACAGAAACACATGACGTGACAGAAGCTTAATCTACTCAAGTTCCTCGTGTGTGAAAGAGAGGCAGGGCAGATGGTCACTAAGGACCTCTCAGGCTCTGACCAACTTTCTATAACTCGAACCTTCCTTGAATAGTAAATCTCAGAATAAAGATTGCCGTGGCACAACACTCTTGACCAAGTTGACTCCAGACAGGAGGTAATTTACATGTGTGCGAGACTCTCGTTTGCGGGTGGGGAAAGCCAGTTTGAGACAAAGCACATGCGTCAAAGTACGTATTTTAACCTTTAAAAAAAAAAAGGAAGGTTCACCCATGGAAGGTCGATCCTTTTCTTTTTGTTTCTTTGTGCTAGTGTAGAAAACAACCAGCTATGACACTTATAAGCATCTGCATCAGAACCTTTTATCTTAGGGATTTGAAGGGTTGATGATTTTAATTGCGCAAGTTTCTATGTTCTCAGATGTGTCTTTAAAGTTCTTAACTTTCTGTTTGTCTTTCATCCTAAGTTCACTGCCACGCATGAGACGTGTGGGGCTTGGCATCTGTGAGCACTTGAATAAGTATTTATTAATAATTCAATTGTCATTTATGTAGACTTTAATCTAGGCCAACCCCCATTGTTCTAAGTCTATATTGTTTAATCTTCACAATAACTTCATGATTTATTCTTGTCCTTACTTTACAGATGAAGAAATGGAGATTTTTGAGAGGCTGAGTAATTTGCCTGAAGTCGTATAAACTTGGACAACAGGATTCAGGCTAAAGTACATTTTATTCAAGAGCTGGTATTCTTAATCACTGTGCTATATTGTTTCCCTTCCTTTTGTTGAAAGGATGAATAATACAGGCTCTTTCCCATTGGCGAGAGTGTGATATTAGCAGATCTCCTCTGTTGAAGACATCCTCTGTGGTGGAGAGGAAGGGGTTTGTGGGTGGGGACTCTCTTGCCAACTTCATCAGCAAAATAGACAGATGCAACTCAATCCCATTTACAGAAGCTTAAAAATACACACACACAAAGCAAAAATCCACACTTTACAAGAGCACATTCAAGCAAAATGAAATATATTAAACTCGTTATAATGGTTGCTCTCAGGGGTGGGGAATAGAAATGGGAATAGGCCTAAAAGGCAGCAAATGAATCCACAAGACAGGAGAGAGGACCTTCTGAGGGCCCAGTAATGATGATGTGATGTGACCTGTGAGATATAAGGAATGCAACTCTTTGCACTTGAGCATCCTCACTCCACTGTGAAAAAGACTAACAGCCAGGAAAGGGAAAAGAAGATGCGGTTAAGACAAGATGTGGAATGACAAGGAAGACATGAGTGAGTGTCTCCCACCTCACATTCAGAAATCATGCATTTAGTCCTGGAGTAGAGGGACTTTAATGTAAACATCAGCTACACACAGGCGTGCAGTTGGTCTATCAGGTGTTCAAGTTTTGCCGGAGGATAAAAGGTTTGAGGTCCTGTCATCCACATACTAAAGGAGAAATGGTCTCAGAATGTGTAAGCTGGAAAGGATGGATAAGAAAGCCAAAGGACAGTGGTTGAGATGGCACAGCTGGTGTGGGACAGATCTCGAATGACAACCCAATTCTCTTCCCACTTGCCCACGCTGCTTCTCCAGGCTCATCTGCCCCAGCTGGTCTCTGGACAGCCCTGCACTGAGATAACACTGAGCTAGGAGCAGATTTTCTTGCCCGTTTTCTCCCTTTCATTACCTTGACTCAGAGGAGCCTTGACTTTGGAAGGCGCTCAGTCAATGTTGTTGAGACTTCCAGTGCTTCAGTAAGGAAATTAGTTTTGTATTACTTGTTCTGGATTGTTGTGACTTTTCATTTTATTCTAGTTTCAGCTCTGCTGTTAACTAGCTGTATGAATGTGAACTTATCCCGCTTATATTGGCTTTAGTATCCTCATTTGTCTGAAGGGAGGTGCTTTTATATTCTCCAAAGAGCCTTCTAGTCAAGGTTCTATGGTCAAGGCTCTTCTGGGACCTCAGAACTCACCTTCTCCACCAAGGCAGGCATAGGAGAGCTCGGGCTCACAAGGAATTCTCTAAGTTGCTCTTCTGCATTTCAGCTGCACGTCAGTCTTACGAGGCTCCTGTGTCATCTCATCCATAAGTGAGCAGGGAGGTGCCCACCAAGAGCAAAGTGCTGTGTAGAGACAGACAATCCTTGCCCTCCAGGTGCTATCATCTCACTGCAGAAAGAATAACAACAGACAGATGGAAGTACACTAAGTGCCAAATCAGGGCAGGGAGTACAGTGCTGTGGCTGCTTACACTGCATCAGATCTGGCTGTGAGCGGCCAGGAAAGCTTCTCAGAGGAAGAGGGACTGATGCTGGAGTTTGAAGGAAGATAGGATGCTGATAGCAAAGGCAATGAAGTGCAACAATATAGGTGGAGGTCACAAACAGACCAAAGACACAGTCAGGGGTTGTTGGGTCCTCTGCAAGGAACTAACTAGAGCGGAAGGTGATGGTGTTCAGATCTCAGCATCCAGATGGGCGTAACTAGGGAGCTGACCAACTGAACACGTTATTTACAGCAAATTTTGGTCAGTTGACATTTGAATGTGTATCTGAGATGGAAAGTATGAGAGCATGAGTTAACAAAGTTGTTTGGAACAGACCCAAAAGTAGAGTGTGGCTGTCACAGGACAATCCGCACAAGGTGGGCACTTCCTGGGGGGTTTCTGTAGCTACCTGACCATTTGAGTGTGGACACAAACTCACCAGGAGTTAAAACAAAGGCAGAAAGAGGACATCCAACCTTCTGAGAGAGAACACAAAAGTGTTTATGAACAACAGATGAGTATTCGAGAAGTACAAGGCAAGCGGAGAGGGTTGCAAGTGAGAATGATTTAAAAGGTTAAAATTCAACTTTTCTTAACAAGAAATAGTGACTGTATGAGGAGATAATGCTGCCAAGAGCTTTTTCTGCCCACATTGAAAGGGTATGTGTAATATCTGAACAACTACGTTTTGCATCTGAGTAAGTTTGTGTGGCTATTAGAGTTAATAAATGCATAAATCAATATACTGTTTCACACATAATTTACATCAGCGTGTTCCCCTGGAACTTAGACATTCTTTCCCATATACTTATTTATATATATATGGATATATGATTGATAGATGATAGATAGATAGATAGATAGATAGATAGATAGGTAGGTAGATGGATGGATGGTTATGGGGCTGAAAAGCCAGATTGGGAATAAATTGTGAGGGACCTTGCATGCCTCGCTAAGGAATTGGGGCTTTCTCTTGGGCAAAAGAAAACCATTGAGATGGTGTTTGGATGAGGATTTTATAGATTGAGTGCCTGTCTGCTTTTTGAAAGCTAAGCGTGAATTACTAACCATAAAATAGGAAGTGGGTAGTTGCTGGAGTCCTCTTTGAGGACAAATGGCCCCATTCTCATAGCAGCTGTCAGCTTCGCTCCAGGGACTAGGATTCCTGAGCCCAGGACAAGGCAGGCAGGGACAGTAGGGGCTTAGCTGCAGCTTCCTCTAAGGGCATCTGTGACATCAATGTGGCAATGCTGGAACAGAATTAAGCTTTGAGCTTTCTTCCTTGGCCTCACGGGGCCTACCTCCTGCAGGCTTCTCTGCCTCTAGCAGAAGAAAAGAAGACAGGTTTTTGGAAAGACTAAAAATCGAGTCCAGGTTGTTGTTTTAGTAAGCAGCATGCCTAATAATAACTAGCATTTACATGACACTAGATGGAAACAGGATGGTCAGACCCTTAATAAAACTCATAAATACTTGCCCTTCTCTTTGTTGGGCATGCCTTCCATTTAGCAGGTAGCTACGTTTTACTTCCACAGAAGGGAAATGGTAGGAGACAAACAGAATCACAACTGGATTACTTGAATTTTCTAAATATACTGTTCTGGAGACTATTATACCAATAATAATGGGAATCTCTTATTTGTGATGCATCAGGCAGCTTACAGCGTGGTTTCAAATGTATCCTATCCTTAGAATCTCACAGTACTGCTTTGTGATCATCAGGTCTGGTGTTGCTACCACCCCCTCCCATTTAAATATAGGAAAACTGAGGCTCAAATTGCTTATGTGAGCTGCCTGGGAACTCGTGGCCAGCGAGCTGCACAGCCATGATTCAAATTTAAACCTTCTGACCCCTTGTCTAGTGTTCTTTCCTTTCTGCCACACAAAAAAGCAGACTTGATTTTGATTCTGCGTTAGTAAAGTTCTTTTCTAGTAGCCCATTCCGCTACTCGGGCCCTGAGATGCTGCTGACCTCCAACAAAACTGTGGTCAGAGGCAGAGGCGTGACCCCACTCCCCTGAGCAAAGTTCTGGTCAAGGAGCGCACAGCCCCACTCACACATCCTTATTTGCACAGAGAGGATTGTGTTACAGGGTCATCTTTGTTCCACTCCACACTTCCGTGTTCATTTGTACACAGAGAAAATTGTGTTTGGGATTTGCAAAGTACAGCAGAGCATTTCCTGGTTTCACCACTGGCAATTTTTTTAACCCATTGGTATACCTGTTCTTTAAAACTTGAGTATAGTTCTTTCAAACTGTGAGTGAGTTTGAAAAATGTTGAGGGTAGAGATGGGCCCAGGTTGTTAAGACTGCGTGTTTTCAATAGGGGAAGATATCCTGATGATGTCACTGTATCAGCTCCTTTGTTTATTGAAGAAGAAACAAAGCTGTTTCAAGGAGGGAGAGAGAAAGAGAGAGATTGATTTTCACTTGAAGGTAGGGACCCTGAGTTATTTATCTTTACATCTTGCCCCTGTCCTTAGCCCAGCACCCAGAAAGGTGCTGCCCATAGAAGATACTCAGTACACTATTTTCTGCATAAGTGACTAAGGAACCCAGAAACCTGCTTGCTCATCCCCTGCATTGCTGGGTTCCATTCCTATCCGTGGTTTAGGACTTTAAAAAGCTTTGAATAATCCCTCTAGCCTGAATTTAGATACGCCAATCCAAATAAAGCCCTGGAATGGTGTCTCCTCTGAAGCAGCTCCAGGGGAGGTATAAAAATAGTTATATTTAGAACAGAGCTATTAATAGCATCATTTTCTTCTGAGGCTTCTCTCTCTGCTCAGGAAAAAGAGGATATAAAATATTGTCCATCCCATGCTCCTCTTTAGGGTTTTGACACCTTGTACCTCATTCGACCTGTTAAATAACAATGGTCTTGCAGACACCATGGTGCCCAAAGGAGCTCTGCGGTGTGGACCAAGGACACGAGTGTGCAAGAAGTCGGGAAGACAATTGCCTGCATTCTTCCAGCCCACTTCACCCCTGTTACCCCAGAGAAGAGACTCTCAGAGCTACCCTATGAGTTTTCTGGAATCCTGACTCCTGGATTGAGAAGAACTCTGGCGCAGCTTTTACCAAACTGTAATCCACGGTGTAACAGATGCTGTTACTTGATCTGTCAAAGCTTTGGTTTACTCGTCTGTAAAACACGGGTAACAGGAACTAATAAGGTTGTTTGAGAATTAAATGAAATAACACCTGTGGAAAGAACCTTCCCCAAGCTTGGCTCCCAGGAACCACTGGTGCCCTTGGCCATTCCCTCTTTTTTCTTCTTCATAGCTAAACGGATACAGTGAGTCCTTGAGCTCTGGTAGCATCCTTCCACCCACTTTTCTACCAATTTGGCTCCTCTGCTTCAAACTCTCACTCAGGTCCCACCTCCTCTGGGAGCCTTCTCTGAAATGCTTGCCTCGCTGGTCCTTGTGAAGTGTTTGGGTTTCTTAGAGTGGTCCTGGCTGAGCTGAAACTGAGAATGGGCGTATGGGGCACCTAGGGGTCCTTAGGTGAGTTGCCTTGCATGGGAGGAGGGCCCAGAAGGAGATCCTTTTTTAAAAAATATATTTTCAGACTGCTAATATCCAGCTGGTAAGAAACCATATGGGAATGATTTCTAAGTGTCCTGGGAACCCAGAAGAGGATACTTTAGTAGAAAATTTTAGGTGCTTAGATGTCCTGGGGGGCAGAGGGAAGAGACGGCCGCAATGGAGGGGTGTCCAGCCCAATCCCTTTGGAAAGTAGCAGCATCCTCCCCATTTCTGTATTTCTGCAGGGAACCAGCCTGGCTCTAGGACAGGGAGGGCTAGAGAAATGCAACTCTTACGTGCGACACTGGCATGACAGATTTGGGGACACAGGAAGACAGGCCCTGGGCAGGGCAGCCTTCCCCAGCGGAGACCAGATGGACTCCCAGCCGAGCCCAGTGAAAACAACAAGCCCAGAACTGTTCACAGACATGAAAGACATTCCCAGAAGGCTCTGAGAAATACTTGGGGAGGATTTTGAGATGACTTTATGTAGACAAAAGGGATGATGAGACAGCAGAATTTATGACCTCATTCACACTCACCAGCTGATTATGCTTCTAAATAATGCAAACCGCCCCACTGCAGAACATCAGCTCACCAGGTAGCGGAGCAGATCCCGCACAGGTGTGTGGGTGCTTCCTGTTCAGTACGGATTGTCTAATATAGCACTGAGTGTCTCCGTCGCCTTCTGGAATTTGAGCTACTCGCTGTTGCTTGAGATTCAAAGAAAAAAGGGAGAAGAGAACTGTTTGTTGTTTATTAGGATTTTATCATTACCAACAGATCCTCTTTTGCAATTCTATCCCCCAAACTCAAGCTCCATGGCCTGGGTCACTTTTTTCCTCTTTCTTGTGATATTTAATGATTGTGAGGGTTTTTTGCAGTAATAGGTTGATTTAGAATTATGCTGAGAAACACCCAATTATTTGATGGTTCCAGTGAATTTGGGAGAGAGTTTTAACTTGTCTGTTTCTAACTAAACAGAACTAAAACTAAGGTGGTAACTGTGATCAAGGGTTATTTATTTTAGCCATATTTGCACTTGGCTCTTTTTAAGAGTTGGTACCTGGGCCAGCCCTAATGGCCTCGTGGTTAAAGTTCTGTGTGCTCCTATTTGGTGACCCGGGTTCACTTCTGGGTTCGGAACCACACTGCTCATCTCTCAGGAGCCATACTGTGGCGGCAGCTCACACAGAAGAACCAGAAGAACTTACAACTATACACAACTAGGTATTGGGGCTTTGAGGGGGCAAAGGAGGAAAAAAGGAGGAAGATTAGCAACTGATGTTAGCTTAGGGTGAATCTTACCCTGAAAAAAGAAAATATGTCTTACTCTTAGCTCTATGCAGCCCATAAAAAAAAAAAAAGGGACACCTTTTTGAGTTATTAAAGTCAATACTGCTAACAGAAGAGATAGGGATCTGAACTTTACAGAAATTCTGAGTGATGCCTTGAATGTCCTTTGATTCTAATCGTATTTTGGGGGGTAAGATGCTCGAAGTGCCAACTCGTCGTTTTCAGAATTAACTCACTGAAGTTGTAGGTGTCTAGCTGCATCCCTGAGGTCCTTGCTGGCCAAGGAGTCAGCTATGAAGTCTGGCTGAGCCTTCAGGCCGGTGTCTGTCATCACACAGACTTTGCTGGTGGCTTGAATTGCTCAGAGGTTGCCACAGAGAGTGGGCAGCGTCCACGCTATAGTGGCAGGATGTGCTCCCAGGATGAATGACTGCCTGACAAGTGTCCACTTCCAGTTCCAAAGCAAACAGCTGGCAGTACCCTTCCTTTATGGTAAGCACAGAGGAAATTGGCCCTTCCTTCTCCCCACCCCCCCCAAGGAAATAACATAGTGTTTCCCATAGCCTACAGCCAGCCTCTCACTCTTCTCTGAACCTTTTAGATGCAAATCACAGGGAGGATGCTAGGGCCCTGGGGACAGAGCTCATTGTCTGTTGTGTTGTCACCTTCTGTTATCCAGGTGCACGGCTTGGATTTCATTCAACGCCCCATGTTCCTGGCACACGAATAAACTTAGTGTGGTCTGGTGGGCCGAACTGGCTTCCTGCTTCTGTCAGTGCTGTGTTGGCCAGTTATTTCCACTGTGCAGGAGGCAGCCAGTGCTCCCACACCACCCCCCATCCCCCACCCCCCCAGGCTGAGGCTGGAGATGCCCTTTTGTTTCTTACCACTTGGCCCTGGAAACAATCGTCTTCTGACAGGCTTATCATGCACAGGGTGTTCTCGCTCTGTAGCTCTTGCCAGAGAAATGACAGTGACCTGATCTTTCCTGAAGTCTCTCTCCTTCTACAAGCACCCTGTGTGAAGCCTGTGGGGAGCCCTCAATAAATATTTGTTGAGTGGATTGGATAAATGGAATCGCTTCTGGATCACTTGCCCACTTTAAAGAATTCCCAATGTGGTGGTAAGTCTGGCTTAAATAGAAGCTATAGTGAGAGTGCCCAGTGAAGCCTAGAAAAGTTTATTTGTTGCTCCAGTGCAATCAATGACATTTGGAAGGTTGAATGGGATAGATCCAGACAGCGGAGCACTGCGGGCTCAGGGGAATTTGGGGAAGCTGGCGGCTAACATTTCTTTTGCACAGTTGCCGTGTTCCAGGCACTGAATGAGGCACGGTATTTGCGTTATTTCACTTCTTCTGCACAGTGAATATTTCCTAAGGAGGAAATCTTGCCCTGCTTTAGTGACGAGGAAATGGAGATGCATCAATTTCCAAAGTCAAAGCTAAGAGTTAGGTCAAAGCCTCTGCTGTTTGCGTCAGCCCACAGCAGAGTGGCCACTGGGCTCGGGTGAGCCAGACGGGACACTTCAGAGAAAGATTCGAGTCACAATAAGCAGAATGACTTCTATTTGTGTAGCACTTAAACATTTACAGCATGATTTTACATCCACTAGTTTACACTCATAGATATTTTACGCTATTGTATATTTACACTAGTCCGTTTGTCCCTCACAGTAACTTAGTGAGTTATTAGCTACATACCACCAATGAGAAACTGAGGGATGAAGAGACAAAGAGAATTTGGTCTAGAACTCAGAGCATCTGATTGTGAATCTATTGGGTTTCAGAGAAAACAGAGCACTTTTATTAAGTATTGTGAAAAAAGCTCAATACAGCTTTAACTTCCAATACAAAATATTAGGCTGGAAGCTCCTTAAGTTAGGAACTAAATATGATTCACCTTCGTGTCCCCAGCACCTAGCCTGGCATGGGGCTTATTGCAGGTAAACAGTAGGTACTGAAGGAATCAGTGTCATTGGTCATTGTGATTCATTGTCTATAAAGCAATAGGCCTACAGAGCGGCTTCAGGGTCGTTCCTTAGAAGTATCTAAGTGTCGTCCTCATTTTTAGTGCAGTGGTTAGGAACAAGAACAGTGGCTTAAAAATATTTTAGTGTTAGAACTCTCTTTTTCAAAGAAATCTCAGGCAGAATCTTGACATGGGAAGTGGTTTTTAACAAATGGAGAACTGGGCAATTGATCTCTTCAGCATTTGATGGAAAATACTTCAGTGGGAAACTCCTGCAAACTCTCTGTGCTCTCCCAGGTTTCCAAGGCGCACGGTCTGAAGATCATTAAATGGGATGATGAGATTGACCAGAGTACTGTTCATTCCGTAACCTTGTCACACATTCACGGGCTGTGTGGGGAGGAGGGAGGAGGTAAAGAACAGGTGAGGGAAGAATGGTGGATGCCCTTCTTCTGGATGCCAGAGTCTCATCATTGCGGGTGGAAGGAGCAGTGGAATATTGGGCCAGAACTCAGGGCTGAGGGACAGATATCCTGTATATTAGATGGGATTCTCGGGTACAAACAAGAGAATCCACTCTAGCCGGTATAAGCACTGAGCATTTTATTAAATGGTACGCATCCCTCATAGAATCATTGAGAAGGCTGATAAACATGCATTAGTCGAGATAGAATTTCCAGGAATGAGTCCCAAAATCACACTGCAGAACTGAACTGACAAGTGAGCTGTTGCTTCTGCATAGTGAGATGGTGTTCGACCCAGAGTTACATTGCCTTTGATATGATCAGGGAGTCACTAGACCCAGCAACAAAATCAGAGAGCCAGCATTGTAGCTGCCGGCTCCGGGAACAGACCTCTCTACCCTGATCCACATCAGACAAATGGAAGTCTTGTACTCAAACTTTCTTGCCACCTAAGTCAATTCATAACTGACAACCAACACAAGTACAATTTAATGGTAGAGCCTAAATCACATCTGGAATCTTCACTGCTAGGGAGTCTGAGAAACATCAACAGGACAAGAGAGAGTTAGAATGGGTGTTGAGCAAGCTAATATCTAGTAATGCCACAATCCACCACTTTGGTACCCAACACTCATGCACATCTTTCCCTTTAACTTAAATTTCCAAACAACAGCAACAACGGACATTCCTGCCTAAGCTAAGGTACTAGGGTGGATCTTATGAAATTGCTGATTTTTGAGTTTTTGACCTAAAAATGGCAAACTCATGTGGTTTAATAGTAACTGGCTTGTGTATGGTCAAACACATATGCATATTTACCCTCTCCTCCAAAGTCTTACTGGTCAGAGCATCCATCTCTGAGCAATGGTCATTCCCCCTTAGTTCACTTACAATCCAGTGTTACTGTCCTCTAATCTATGGTCTAGATTAGGAAGATAGCCATCACAACCACAACAGTACAGGAAAGAGAGGAAGAGATAAAAGAAATTATATTTATATGGTTATAAGCGGGCGGGGGGGAGAGAACAAAAGAAACTATGGGTAGATATTGCAGTTCTCATTCCTGTAAATGGTCAAAGTTATAGTTGATTGGTATTTATAGTCTCTTCCTTCTCTACCAATTTCTTTGCCCTCGGTCAATACTTCAGTCGGTCAGGACTCTTTACTTAGTGGGGTGCCCTAAACAGTTATTTCTGAGGGGTCTAGCCTATGATGGTCTCTCCTGTCCGGGGTTGTTACAGACTTCATTAATTGTTACCATAGGTATGACCATTTTAGGAGGTGCCCCAGAGGATCCCCTGCTTTCCAGACATCTTTCTCCCTGCCCCGATTGTATAATAACATGTTTTGTTTTGTTTTTTCACCTTGTTCATCAAGGCCAATCATGCTGGCTAAAAGATAACTCCTTTTTTTGTTTTTGTTTTTTTGCCTATTGTTTCAATGGCACCAGGGCCCAAAGTGACTAGATGGCAGTCTCAGCTTCTGGTTCAGTGGGAAAATGATTGTGTCCTCTGGTGAACTGTGAGTTCTAAAGCTCCAGAGCTCAAAGTCTCAGAGGTAGGAAGCAGATATTTTGCCAACGGGTCATCAGATGTAGCGGTGAGAGATATTTTGCTACCTAGTTCCTATGGCCATGCATTCTGGCTAAGGGAGAAACACTCCTATTCATTTGTTTCTGATTTGGAGCATATGCCACATTCCACCACCTTGCTAGTCATTGTTCCCAAGTAGCACTGTAACTGGGCCTTCGTGGGCCATTCCCCCATTCTATGAGGCCCTTTGTTTCCGGATGAAGGATATACGGTAAGACCAATGAATGCTGTGAGCATGCACACGTGGCCTTACTAGTTTTCCCATAAAATAACTGTCCCTGAGAGGAGCAATATTGCCTTGGATGCAATGATGATGAATAAGGCATTGAGTAAGTCCATATATGGCAGAAGCATGGCAGGCAAGAAAGACAAATCCACGTCCAGAATAAGCGTATATTACAGTGAACACAAATTCTATTCAACAACTCAACAAGCAAACTCCCAAAATTGTTTCTCTACTTCTAAATAGAGAGTATAGATGTGGCAGAGTACAGCCCCGGAAACTCAAGAACTCCATGCATGTGGGTGCATGATTAGGGGACACACTGTCTCAGTGGACCATAAATGATGGACTGACAATTTTGTTCTTGTCCTCAGGGACCCTTCTCCTATTCATTTATGTTTTTTCAAACCATCGCCTCTTTTCTCAAACTCGCGATTCCAGTCCTTTCTCCCTCATTCTTAGAAGATGACCTTTCTTCCTTCTTCAGGAAAGACGCTGAAGCACTTAGGCCAGAACTCCAAAATCAAGTTACCCTGGGCTGCTTTTCTTCAAGATTCAGAGAAATAAGTTTAAGGCTAAAACTCCAGCTAAATTCTTAATTCTCATCTCTTCCAGATTCTTCCTCCATTAACTATCCTCTTTGGAATTCTCATCCTTACCACATCTATAGGCTTCTGGCTCCCAGATTGGTAATATGCTCAGATTGAATCCATCTTAAAGTAAGAGCAACAATAAGGACCAAAAACCTGGAGAGAACCCACCCCCCACCCCCACCCAGTCCTGCATTGTCTTTTAGCTATCACCTGACTCCTTTCCTCCAGTCAAGGCTTTTCGAAAGAAGCGTCTGTAGCCATGTCTACCTTCTCACCTTTCCTTTGCTCCTCAGCCTATATAGTTAGGTGTTTATTTCCTCTCTTCTCTGAAACTGCTTAGGTCACAAATTTCAGACCCATAATGTAGTGGCCAAACTCAGCGACCACTTTCATCTTTATCTCATTTGCTGTCTCTACGGTGGCTGGCAGTGTTGATTTCTCCCTTGTCTCTCCTCCCATTACCTCCATAACTCCACAGCCATCTGGCTTTCCTCTTGTTTCTCTCCATCCCTCCAGCCTGTCCTCCACCTACCTACCTCTTAAATGTGTTCTTCAAGGATTGCTGCTCTCAGCCATTTTCTCTTCTTCCTCTTGCGGTACCTCAGCAATCTCCAACTACTCCAGAGTTGTTGAGTTTGGGTGTTTTTTTCCTAACTGTCCCTGCATGTAGATGACTCCTTGACTTCATTCCTGAATCTCAAATCCGCATGTCCAATTGCCTATGAGTCATCTCCAGATTAATACCTCACAGGCAGCCCAAGCTCAACAAGGCTCCAACTGAAATCATCTCCCTTAAATCTGCTTCCTACCCTCCTAATGACCCATGGTGTCAGGGAAAGCAAAGTTGCAGCTTATAATGAGGTGGTAGAAAGTGTGTAGGGGGAAAATCAAGATGAGAGAGGTTTGGTTTAAAGAGAAACAGCAGTCTAGAGGCACAGGCTCAAGGACGCAGGCTGGAGAACACAGTCCAGAGGACACAGGCTTGAGGATGCAGACTTGAGGACACAGTCTAGAGGGCACAGTCTAGAAGACACAGGCCGAGGATGCGGACTTGAGGACACAGTTTAAAGCACACAGGTTTGAGCATAAAGTCTAGAGAGCACACAGTCTCAAGGACACAGGCTTGAGAACACTGCCTGTACGACACAGAATTGATAGGAGAATTGTAAGACAAGGAGCACTTCTAGGGGAGATGGTGGCGTAGGCCACAATTGAGGATGAGAACCAGGGGCAAAGAGCAGAGACTTCATCCCTGGAGCAGTGCTTGTTGATTTAACGGACCGAAGGGGCAGTAGCCAGGTGGTCATCTGGCAGAATGAGGTATGGAATGTTTAGGGAATGCTTGGCTGGGAGAGGGGGAAGCTGGGTAATCAAAGGAACGTACAAAATTACCCAGCTCCAGGGTTCTAATGAGATTCGACGATGGAAACACCGAAGTCTCAGGATGTTGAGCCCTTTTTACTGGAACTTTCTGAGAGGGTCCAGACCAATGGAAAGAGCTGTTGCAACTCGTCAGTTGTTTTCTGAGTGGGAGCCCTGAGTCTCCAATGAGTATGTGGCTCTTTGAGGGCAGGTGGCATAGCGCTTGCATTTTTTTGGCAACTCCTTTAGCACCTAATAGTGTGCCAGGCACACTGAGGGTCCTCGAGAAACAATATTTGGAAAGAGTTGACCTAATAATTGTGTCTGTGGAATCCCTAACACCTGCTATCTATCATCTCTTTGTTCTTGTCACTGAGCCAGTTACCTTTGCCATCAGAATTAGGGAATGGCTCGTGGTGGGGACCTGGTAAGAAGGAGGAGAAAAGAAGAGAAAATATTCTATTAAATACTCGGGAATTTCTTTTTTGTCAACTTAATCGAAAGGTACTGATTGTAAATGGATTTTATTGGAAAACCCATAAAAAATGGAAAAGCACACATAACTATCCCAGCGGTTTATTTGCAGTGCTAGATTCTTACAGTAGACAGAGCCATCAAAGAAAATCCCAGCACCTTCACATCATGTCAAGTTATCAGCCCGTGACTCTGTGAGTGGTGTCAACCGTACTCACAAAGACGTTATCATCTCTTGAATCACTTTGTTGTCACAATTTGAATGGTGTGTCAGCCTCCATGGATCCCCGACAGCATTTTCCTCTACACGAACAGCACAGAATTTCATTTTGTTCCTTCCCTATTGCTAGGTTGGTTTCACTTTCTGGCTGGTGTGGCAGCCTGCTCTTGTCCCACCCAAAGCAACCTGTGTAACTCTGTCAAAGGTGAGATCGGTTTCTGATTTTGATCTCTACCGTGTGAAAGGGGAGCTGGCATTCGAGAGCCTTAAGTCCTCTCACTAAATGTGTGTTAAATGCCTTGCAAGATGAGAAGCGATTTCATCTTATAAATGATGGAGCAACAGACTTACACAAAAGAATTGGTAAGGGGATGGTGTAAGTTGCAAATTAATTGTACAGTTGAGAGTTACCTCCTTTCTTATCTTCTCTGTAGCCCATCTCCTTCCTCCAAACATTTCCCCTCTGAGCAGTCTAGACTTTTGTCCCCAGTCCTGACGGGGGACTGGGCTGCTTCTGGGTTGTCATGGTATTGGTGCTGATACCCTGAGTAAATAGTGTAGCGGGCACAGTGCATCTTGCCCTAGAATGCTTGGATGCTCAGGGTCCTCATGACCCTCCACGTCTCCTAGGGTGAGGCAGCTTAAAATGGAAGCCTATCCCAGGAAACCCACACTGTGACACCATCTAAGTCTTAAGCCTAAAGAGACCAAGTCCTTCTGTTCAATTTCCTGCCCTGGTCAGAGGTTAAGAAAAAATTGGGGGGAATGAAAACCAGTCCATCCTCCTGTAGCCACACTCTACAATTCTGACCTTATTTAGTTGGGCCTCTACCTGTGAATTCTCTTCAGTTCAGGTTCAGCAAGCATTTTTTTTTTTTTTTTTTTTTTTTTTTGGCTTAGTATGTGCTGGACGCTAGGCAAAGAGCTAGGAATATAAAGATGAGTAATGTCAAAGTCTCAGCCTCTCAGCAAAAGACAGATTTGCAGTGAAAGAAATCATGACACTGTTAATGTATAGTCAGTGTCATTATGAGCTATGTAAACTAGAGGCTATTCTGGCTTGGAGCGTCTACGCAGGTGTCAGAGGCAGTGGCATTTAACAGATGAACAGGATTTTCTTAAGCAAATGATGGGAGGGGGGTGTCACTTAAACAAAAGCAATAACAAAACATGAAGTGTCTATGCTCAAGGGGTTTGCAGTCTGTAGTAGGACATATGCATGCACACATACACCCACATATTTCTTCTTTTTTTTTAAATGAGAATGAAGAGCTTTTTTTTTTTTCCCTCCCTTTCAAAGCCCAAGTATATGGTTGTATATCCTAGTGGTAGGTCATTCTAGTTCTTCTGTGTGGGATGCCTCCACAGCATGGCTTGATGAGTGATGTATAGTTCGGTGCTCAGGATCTGAACTTGTGAACCCCAGGCTGCCAAAGCGGAGTGCACAAACTGAACCACTTGGCCACAGGGCCAGCCCTCATGTTTATTATTCTAAGATAAATAAAAGAGGAAAAGTGGTCCTCAGTGAGGGGTAGATCTTTACAGAAGGCTGTGCACTGGACCTTGGATGTAATGCCTGTCATCCAAAGCAGGAGGACGACAATTCCAAGTGATGCATTGGTGCAGTGGTAGCAGAATACGATGTGTTCATCAAGAGGAGTGCACCAAGACTATGGGAGCACAGGGGTGGGGGTGGGGGTAATATTTTAATTTAGAGAAGCTCTCTTTGGTCAGGACATTAAAGGATAAGTGAGACTTCAAGAGTCAGAGAAGCGGGGAGGGCACCTACTCTTCCTTCCATGCTTGCCAGAGACTCTTCGTCCTCTTGGAGTCTGTCCCTTGTGCTTGTCCCTTGTTTTCCAAGTGACACAGAGCTGAACATATCCTTACCATAGATAAGAGAGGCTGTGCTGAGGGCAAAAGAGAGTCATATCAGGGCATGTGCCTCCTGAGGCCCCTCCTCCCAACTTTCAGAGACCTGACTTGGTTTCTACCTACCTTGACTCCTGCTGGTTGTCTGGGTTGCTTGTGTTCATTACGAATCTCCTTTGAAATGGCCAGAAGACACAAAGCTCCAAATGATAAGCAGTGACTGTGCAGTAAAATTGATGAATAATGCTGTCTATGTATATACCAGTGCAGATCCCCAAGAGAAAGACTCTTTATTGGAAGCATAAAGTAACAGTGTAAGAAAACTCAGGTGGTCCCTTGGAGTTTGTGGATTGGGAGCAAACCAGTATTATTGGCCATCAAATATTTATTGTACATCATCGGTATGCAAAGGACAACCTTCTCTCTCCAGGAGCTTATGAGTGGGTTCAAAGCTGAAGATGTGAATAGATGAAAAGGTAAATAGCAACACAAGTATAAACTGATGCTATAGACAATGTTTGTATCCCCCCAAAATTCATATGTTGAAACCTATTCCCTCAATGTGATCATATTTGGAGGTGGGGCCTTTGGAGGGTGATTAGGTCATGAGGGCAGAACCCTCATGGGATTAGTACCCTTATAACAAGACCCCAGAGAGCTCCCTTGCCCTTCTGTCATGTGAGGACCCAATGAGAAGACCACTGTCTATGAGCCAGGAGCTGGCCTTCCCCAGACACTGATCTGCTGGTGCCTTAATCTTGGACTTAGCCTCCCGAACTGTGAAAAATAAATTTCTGTTGTTTATAAGCCATTTCGTTTATAAAATTTTGTTATAGCAGCTGAACAGACTAAGACAGGTGAGATCTCATAAGATGATACATGATGAAGTGTTGCGTGAGTAGCAGAATGTCCTCTGAATGGAGGGAGGGGACGACTGGATTAGCTGACTTCCATAGATTCTGTTTTTAGATCCATCATTGTATGAATCTGACAATAATTGTTTTGAAGTCAGAGTTTCATCATCCAAACAGCTTTTCTTCTCTTCCTCTGATTGTATTAACATAAGAAAATAATTCAAGAGAGCAACAGTTATGTGGAATTAACCATCAGTTACCTGTAATAATAACTGTGTTATACTACTTGCATCTTATATGTAGGACATAATATGTTGAAAATATTGACTAGTGAATTTACAGAGTGTATCGAAACTTCTTTACTTGCAAACAGGTTGGGTTCTCAAGGTCATTCTTTTTTTTTAAATTTTGTTTTATTATAGTAAGAATACAATAAATTTTTAAGTACATAATACAGCATTGTTTACTATAAATACAATGTTGTACTGAAGATCTCTAGAACTTATTCATCTTGTTTAACTGAAGCTTTATGCCCATTGATTAGCAACTCCTCATTTCCCCCGCCCCTGCAGGCCCTTGAAACCACCATTCCACTTTGATCTTAAGGTCATTCTTAAATCTAGTTGTTTGCGAGTTCAAAGTGTCTTCAAACAAGCAACATTTGACATTTTCTTACCACTCTCAGTGTACTTATTTCTATACTTGTTTCCGTAGTAATTCTGTCTCTTCTTACTAGGACCTTCAACACTCTTAGTATTTTGGATTATATCAGATATGATGGGATTAATACTATCTGCAAAATCCCAAAAAACAATAAGCCTTCACTCTCCACTGACAGAGATCAAGAGGAGGCTTGGTCTTGGAGTAGTGCTTGACTTTCCCAAATGTCTGTAACTTCATATACAAGGCTCAAAAGGGAGACAGGGAGACAGTATTAAGAATGATCCTGAGCTCAGGAATTAAGACCTTGCCTCCCTAGGTCTTCTATCCCACTATCTTTGGGGCTCGAGAATGGGCCTGAAGTACCCACCCCTCCCTACCTTTCAATGCTTACAGCTTCACCAGCAACATTTGTCTTGAGTCCGGTAGGACTAATCTCATTATGCTTTCTGTCCTTGTTTATTTCAGTTATCCTAAGAAGCCCCAGCCTCCCAGGTCTCTTTGTGTCTCCCACCCTCTAATCCCTGTAGGCTCTGCATACCCACTAGTCTTTCCCCTTCCTAACTCGTGAACCTCTTCTACTGTGTCTCTGTAATTCCTGGACCATCATCAGCAAAATCCTACATGTCCTTAATCTCTTCTCTTTCCCTGAATCTCCCTTGAGGACAGCGCCTCCCCTGCAGCCCCTCAAGGGGTAGCTATTTTTCTCCTGTAGACTTTGTACCTCTGGGCCTGGAGGAGGCCTAGATGTTCTCCGTGGATCCCATGGCCTCTTAAAACCCCTTCCCCACTTCCCTCCCCAAACATCACTAGCTTTGAATCTCGGATCAGATTATATCACCCAATACCTTTCATTGTTGCTGCCATGTAGGAATTCTGATTCAGTATGGGGTTTGTGTTTGTGTGAACTCCGTGGGTGATTCCATCCCATGTAAAGGTTGAGAACCAATGTTTAGGCTGTGGTCTACCTTCCTTCCAGGAGGTCACTCTCCCCTGCAGGGTTCCCTTGATGGGTCCCTCACAACCTTGGACGGTGGTCGCATTCCAGGGGATGGCTCTGGAGTCTGTCTTTGGCACCTCTGACTGTCCCTGGGTCCACACACTCATAGTGTATCTGGTTGGCCTGAAACCACCTAAGCTCAGGGCATCTGAAATGAAATTCCTCATCTACTTTTCCAAACCCAGCTTTCCTCCTTGGCATACTTATTCCTTTTCCTCAATAATCAGACTCACAAACTCTGAAATGTTCTTAAATCCTTCATGTCCTTTACCCATCTCTTCACCTAAACAGTTCCCATGGAGTAGATTATTCCCTGATGGTGTATCTCACTTTTATTGAGTTCCTTCCCCTCCATTTCCTGTATTCAAGTTTAAAGCCTCCTTCTTTCATGCTGACAGGGGGACCAACCATCCTGGCTTGCCTGGGTCTGAGGAATGTAGGATTTTCCATGGTAAAACTTGGAAGGTCCTAGGAAATCCAGGACAAGTTGGTCACCCAACCTAGACTGAAAATGTTTGCTTATGAAGGGGGAAGGCATCATGGTCACACATCGCTGTAGAGAACACATGTCCAGTCCACTGTGACTTATAAGAGACACATACGCCATTTACAATTCCCCCAAATAAAGGATAATAGTTGCCTACATTTCTTGAGCATGTACTCTGTTCCAGGCACCGTTGTAAGTGCCTCGTATGCAAACCTTCGGTTAGCCTCACAGCAACCCCATGAGACGGTCCAGTGCAGTGGTTAAGAAGATGGGCCCAGAAGTCAGACTGATTGGGTTTGAAACCCAGCTCTACCACTTGCTAGCTGATGTCCTTGGACAAGTTGTTTAACCTACGCACCTCAGTTTCCTAATTTGTAAAATGAGGCTGAAAATAGTACCTAATTCAATGAGGTGTTGTGAGGACTATGATACTTCATTGAATCCAAGAAGTTACCCATTGTATGGTGGACCATAACTTTATGCATCACTGATAGAGAAAAATATCTACCAATTCACCTCTGAACACCACAGATTGTTAGATGTAATCTGATTTCGCAGATGTTAAAATGTGGGAAAATATGCGACTTACAATAAATGAAATGTGGTGAACGGTTTAAATGAATGAGGATACTGTTATGGCCTGAATTGTGTCCCCCCCAAATTTATGTGTTGAAGTCTTAACACCCCGTTCCTCAGAATGTGACTGTATTTGGAGATAGGGTCTTTGAAGAGATAATTAAATAAAAGTAGGTCATATGAGTAGCCCTCATCCAATAGGAATGGTATTCTGATAAAAAGAGGACGTTAGGATACAGACACACATCGAGGGAAGATCATGTGAAGACACAGGGAGAAGATGCCCATTTGCAAGTCAAGGAGAGAGGCCTCAGAAGACACCAATCCTGCTGCCATCTTGATCTCAGACTTCCAGCCTCTCGAACTGGGAGAAAATAAATTTCTGTTGTTTAAGTCCCCCAGTCTGTTGTACGTTGTTATGGCAGCCCTTGCAAACTAATACAGAACCCTCAATAAAGCTTTCTGAGACCATAAGACAAGGAACTGAGATAAGAGTTCCTGTCTTAGCAGGAGACTCCAGCCCACCCTCAGTTGGTCCCTTGTGTTCAATTAACCCACTACCAAATTAGACTTTCCCTTCCACTTGGGTCTCAATTCATGGAGAAGTCAACTGTTCACTTGGAGCACCAGAGCTGTATGAGAACCTTCACCATCAGCACTTAACCTCTTATTTTTTAAAAAATTCCATTTTTGAGGGCATAAGGGGAAAGTGTGAGGAAGCTTTGGGTGTCAACACACTATTAGCCAGATTCTGACGGAAGTACACAGCCCATGCTTAGCTCAGCCCATCTTTAGCAAAACCGATGGTGGGTACTTGACATTAAAAGGGTTTATAACAGCAGATTGTCTAGATTAATTAGATCTTCACACAGGACTGACACCTCCTCTCTTTTTTCGTTTTCTAGAGTGGTTTGACATTTGTGCATAATATGGAGAAAGAGCAAGACTGAAATGTGGCTGTTAAGAGTCTTGGGCTCATGTTTGCTAATCTCCTGTATGGTGAAACACTGGCACCCAGACAAACTCTCATTCACATTGGAACAAAGCACTAGTTATGTGTGTTGAAATTCCTTAGAGAAAATGTCTTGCAGCCTGTTGGGGAGTACATGAATGCTGGAAATACTTCACCCAATGTTGCTCAACGTCCTGGGAAGACAGTGTGCTGGCATCTGGACACCCACTCTGGAGAAGGATTGCAGTGCTCTAGGGCACGTGGGTCTGGTGAGGACAGAAGGAGCATGGGTGGATGGGTGGGTGGAGATGGGGTTGGATGTTTTCTCTGTGATCATCCCAGACCGAGCTGGAGCCAGCTCCAGACTGCCCACTTTCTTAGTCCATTGAAAGTATCTAAAGTCAGCTTGTTGCCAAGGCTGTTGCTTCCCCTGCTTGGGACCAGATTTTCCTGTTTTTTGATTATAAGTGTTAGTTACTTGAGTTTCCTCAACTTTGACCTGGAGAAGTAAGAGGGTAGAGGGATGAAGGAGAGGCTTTCGATCAGTGTCAAAGGTATGAAATGGTTAGGTGGCGGTCTGTGCGTGTAGGATGGAAACTAAGTCAACTGTGGCTCCAGCTGTTTGGAGATAACTCCAATAGATGGGACTAAGTGACCAGAGAGCGCAAAGGAAGGTGGATGTGGTAATGGGGTAACAGTAAGAAGTGAATGCCACTAAAAGAGCAAGGAGAAAGTGCTGAGCTAGAGCAACGGTTCTCATTGTGGCCCCTGGACCAGCAGCATCAGCAGCACCTGGGATAAAAATGCAGATTGTCAGGTCCAACTCAGACCTACTGAATCATAAGCTCTAGGGGTGGAGCCCAGCCATCTGTGTTTGAACGAGTCCTCCTGGTGATTCTGATGCACACTAAAATTTGTTAGCAGCACTTCTGGAATGAGGAAGAGACATCTTGGTAACACTGGGTTTGAGAGGAGGGAGGAAGAGGAAGGGGAGGAGAATGGACTAAACAGTAGAAAGAAGTTATACTCCAAGAAAAGGAAAAGTGATGAGGGCTGCCAGAATGGAAGAAGAATGTGAGTCAAGATTATAATAGTTCATGGTAGCCTGGATTTTTAGTTAGCACATGCCTGCCACTGACATCATGCAGAAGTTTTAAGGAGAAGCAATGACAAAAGAACAAATGTGGATGCAAATTCCTCTCAGAAATTACAAAAGAGAATTACATTGCTGGGATTCACTTGCAGATCCTGGAAGGGCTCGTTTATGTGTTTTTCACTCCAGTCTGGTGTGAGTTGAAGGGTGGCCCCCAAAAGATATGTCCTCGTCCCAACCCCCAGAACCTGTGAATGTGACCTTATTTGGATAGAGTCTTTGCAGATGTAATCAAGTTAAGGATCTCAAGATAAGATCATCCTGGATTATTTAGGTGAGCCCCAAATCCAATGAAACTGTCTTTATGAGACAAGAAGAGGAGACAGACACACAGAGAAGGCAATCAGAAGACAGAGGCAGAGTTGGGAGTTACGCAGCCGTAGACCACAGAACGCCCGGAGCCACCGGAAGCTGGAAGAAGCAAGGAAGCCTTCTCCCTCAGAGCCTTCGGAGGGGGCGTGGTCCTGCTGACACCTTGATTTTGGACATCTGGCTTCCAGAACTGAGGTAAGAGCTATCTGTTGTTTTAAGCCACTAAGTTTGTGTAATTTGTCAGGGCAGCTCTAGGAAATGGATAAACCAGGCCTCAGGAAAAAGGCTCTGGGGTTTGGAGTCAGAAGGACCTGTATCTTAATGTTTTCTTTGCGCTTCATTCCTTTGGATGGGGTAAGAACTCTCAGAGTCACAGTGCTCCCCATGTGGCTTGCATTGCTCTTACTTTACCTGTCTGCCTCCTGTGAGCATCTGAGTTTGTGCCCTCTGGGTTAGATGCTCTCTCAAGTCTTCTCCATCTTTGATGCCTTAAAATTCTAACGAGTGGATGGGCACGGTGAGTTGATAACCCAAATCTTTCGGGAGTATTTGGAGATGTTGCAGTCTACTGTCCTTTCAATGGCCTGGTTGATTACTATGAAGGATGAAGGAAATTCCTTCCTGAATGCAACATGATGCCTTTTTCAGAGCTGGGCCCGGGTGATTTCTTTGAAGCAGTGACAGGGATTGTCTCCTGGCTGGGTTTCAGTCATTCCTTCCAGAGGGTGGGCGGGGGTGACTCTGGAAAATTAGTGTCGAGTGACTGAGTGAGAAGGGCCTCCCCTGCAGAAGAGAAGAAGTAAACAGAGGCCCGCAGTGGGGACGTTATATCATCCAGTCACTATTACCCATGTATGAGGCACATGTGCTTGTTTGGAATTATCCTCAAGTTCTCCACCCAAAAAAAAAACATGACCTGAAGTCAGTCTTTCTCAGAAGCTGTGTGTTTTTCAGGGAAATCTCCAGCATCAGCTTCTCCAGCAGAGAATTATATATTAGCTGGATCAATACTGTCTCCATCCAAGGGGATTTATTTCTGGAGTACCAGAAAACCCTCTGGTTAATAGCATTTTGCTGCTGATAAGTTCCCAAGCTGTGCTTCTGATGCTGGGTGGCATTATGGGGTTCTGCTGTGGTGCATTTTCCATCAGCCCTGCCTCCCTACCTGCTAGGTGTCAGTGAAGGCGCTGGGGAGTAGAAGCTTTATGTGTCAATGTTCCTCTTTGGCTTTGCAGCTAGGGTGAGGAGAAATGGTTCCAAGCAGGACAGGTAAAACTGTGAGGGACAAAATTTGTCTTTGGAGGCCTCCTGATACCCCCAAACCCCGCCTAGTTTCCCTCTTGGTGCACATCTGTGGCTACCCTCAGATTTCATACTTTCATCCTCTTCTTCTTCTCATCCTCCTCTATCAAAGCACAGCTGGCATTTACCTCAACCGTTTAAAGCTTGGATCTGTTGATAAACAAAGGTCCTATGGCTATGAGCATCCTACCGTTTCCAGGTAAGCCATCTGCACATTAGTAGCCTTCTCTAGTCCAGTGGTAGGAATTTCAGAGCCATGGTGGACGGAGCAGTGGGGCGCGGGGGCGGGGGTGTCCCTCAGAGGCCCTCAAAACACAGCACATATGTGGCTGCTGACTATACTGTGGGACTCAATTGACCCTGGACCAACATGGAAAGTGAATTTATTTACTTAGGTCTGCAGGGGTTTTTCAGCCTCACCTCAGAAGTCAGTCCCAGGGAGAGAAGCTTTTGCTCAATCTCCTGCTGAAGGAGGTTTCCTTCAAAGACCAGGCAGGACAATGGGGGTGGGGAAGGGTGAGAGAGCCAGGGTCCCCGCTGGTCGGACTGGCTCAGCCACCAACTGGCCATGTGATCCTGGACCCTTCCCTTAACTCCTCTGAAAGTTGCTTTCCTCACCTATAAAATTTAGTGGTAAATCAGGTGGAATCAGGGCAGTGTCTGACCAGAAAAATCATACAGGCCAACAGTAAAAGCCCGGCTCTCTGGGCCTCACATCCAACCACGTGAATCCAACTCTCCATGGAGGAACACGGGCATCTCTTTTTTAACAGGCACGGCTGTGATCTCAGGGAGCAGGTAGTGTGGGGAACAGGTAGTGTGGGAAAGACGGAGACGATTTCTCAAGGCCCTCATAGCCTCACTGTCCTGTGAGACTCTCCAGAAAGGCAATTGGGCAACAGTTACAGCAAGGGCCCTGGAGCCTCATGCCTGAGTTTAAGTCCTGGCTCTGTGGTTTACCAGCAGTGTGACCTTGGAGAGTCATGCCTCTTCGTGCCTCAGCTTTCTCATCTGCAGAACGGACATCATAGGAATATCAGTCACGTAGGCTTGCTGGTGATTAGATGATGCCAAATAAGTACAGGGTACAGATGGTGTCTGACACATAGCGAGGGCTAGGGAATATGTTCATTGTGTTAAAACTTCAAAGGGCAGGACAAGAAAAGCATTTGACAGAGCTTCAGAACTCAGCACAGTCTCTCTCTCTCTGCATCTTTCTCTGGAGCTCTGAGCCAGGTGGGCTGGGTTCCTCACTTCTGCTGTCTTTACCATCCAGGCTTACTTAGCACATGTCATTGTTTTGACCTTGTTCACATATAGGTCAAATCTCCACCAGATGCCAAGTGCCCCGAGGGCAGGGCAGGGGCACCTTCCTCTTTCACCCTCAGTGCAGAGCAGAGCTGGCAAACGGCAGGTCCTGCCTCACCACTGACTGAACCAAATTCATCTCCTGGAGCTCTTGGCTCTCAGGCTCTCTCTGCTTCCCTTTGTCTATCTGTCGTCTCCTCTTGTCTCCATCTCTGCCTCCCTGGATCAGAATGCCAAGCTGTTCTACTGGGACATAAAAACTGGCCAGCAATAGGGAGGTAATTTTTTTCTCTCTCCCCTTTCCCTGGTGGAAGGTGTGCCCTGGGAGATCACCGGGTCACAGGAACAGCAGTATCTCTTCACTCGCTCTGAGGCAGGCAGGAGTCTTGCAAGTGAAGGTGGGAGGAACTGGCCCCTGGACCACATCCTCAGTCCTGCAGGACAATTGTTTTTTTGCAGTGCCTAAAACAACAGTATTGTCCCAGGAAGACATTCCATTTTCCCAGACTACCTCTAGGGGTGCCGATCATTGCTTCAACATTGTGCCCCTAAGGGAGTCAGGTCTGGTGGCCTGGAGGTTGACCAAACTGCCAGTGAGGGAGGGGGCCAGGCCATGGGAGGTGGGAATCCACTCAGGGTCACAGCTAAGGCCGAGAGGTGGGGACTGGGCCTGACCCCTGCTCTGCCTCCAGCTTTCTTGGACCTTTGGACTCGGAACTTCTCTGTGCTATACCAGCAAGGATGACAATAGTAAAAGAGAACCAAATAGAAGCTGTATCACCTTTTATGACCCAGCCTTGACAGTCATACAGTGTCATTTCTGCTGCAGTTACAAGCCCACCCAGGTCCAAAGGGAGGGAACACAGGCCCCACCTCTTGATGGAGGAGGGTCGAAGTTGCCTTGTAAGGAGAGCGAGTGGGATGCGAGCTAAAGCTACAGGCATGTATTAGGGTTCTCCAGAGAAACAGAACCAAAAGGAGATCAATTAATTAATTAATTAATGATAAGGGATTGGCTCACATGAGTATGGAAGCTGAGAAGTCCCAAGATCTAAGGTTAGCAAGCTGGAGACCCAGGAGAGCCAACGGTGTAAGTTCTAGTCCAAGGGCAGGAAAAGAACAATGTCCCAGCTCAAAGGTCAAGCAGGCAAACTTCCTTTTTCCTCAACACTTTTGTTCTATTCAGGCCTTCAATGGATTGGATGAGGCGCATCCACATTGGCAAGGGCCACCTGCTTTCCTCAGTCTACCGATTCAAATATTAGTCTCATCCAGAAACACTCTCACAGACACACGCAGAACAACGTTTCACCAAATGTCTGGGCGCCTCGAGGCCCAGTCAAGTTGACACATAAAATTAGCTATCACAAGCCATCTCTGAAAAACACAGTTGCCACATTCTCAGAGAAACAGAGCCCCACTTCTTTGGTCCTGAGGCAAGCTCGGAGCCCTTCTGGCTCTTCTAAGGGATGTTGCTACCGGCAGACAAGGCCACAGGATTCAGGCAAAGACACTTCTTCCTCAGGGCCCCCATCCTCTCTTGACTAGGCCTTGTAGGGAAAGGATCCCAGAGATGAGACTGGCGGCTTGTGGGAGTCACAAAAGAACCTAGTCAGAGCATTGCCACTTCAAAGGAAAATCCAGGTGCTGGGAGTCTCTTGGGCCTTTTGTGACTAGGCCAGCTCACCAGTGGGATCCTGTGGACCAGGCTGGTAGTGAGGGGAAGAGGAAACCCAACTGATGGTGTTCTGGGGGCGAGACCAAGAGTGAGACCTGGGAAGGCACAGAAATAGGGCTGCTGAAAGGCGCTCTTTCTTTTCATTGTCTTTATCTTTCCTCCCTGCCCCAGCTCTGGCCCTGTGGTTTGACAACAACATCCAAACAGACAGGATAGATTGGAATAAGCAGTCAAACAAAGGAATTAGTATATCACTGAGTTCGATGTTTACACCACATGTGTGTATTGAGTGTCATTTATGCACTAGGGCTCTCACAAAACTTCTGAGAATAGGATATTATCAATTTCAATTTGTAAGCAAAGACAGAGACAGAGAGGTTTAATAACTTGCTTAAGATCATTCAGCTAGTGTGTGATGTAGGCTGGATTCAAAGAATGTCTATCTGACTCTAGCAGTTCATCGCACTATAAGCTCATTGCACTGTATCAGGGTTCCTCCAACTGGGGGGAGGCGATGAGGAATGGGGAAGCGAGGTTGATATGAGGAAACAGCACCAAGAAGGAAGTTGGGGAGAGGGAAACCAGATTCCCTTCCTGCATTTCTTAGTGGTTGTTCGCCTTTAAGGGACAAGCAGGTAGGGGAGGCTGCCCGGTTCTATGGGTACCAATGAATTTGGGCAGGAGATGATCTTGCAGAGAAAATAAGGAAAGAGGCCTGCTGTGTTCAATGAGAAAGGAAAGCTTCTGGGCCAAGGACAGCTGGCTTCTCTCACGGGCGTGGTCAGCGTACACAGGCCTGGAAATCGCAGCACAGCATAGACATTTCTCTCTCCTACTCTCAAATTTGAAGTTTCCTGGGAAAACATGTTTCATTTGTTACAAAATAATTTCCTGGGAAAAGGCAGGATAGAGTGGATCATGAAGAGAAACAGGAAGTAGGAACTCTGCCTCTGGCTCAGTTGCTACTAGTTGGTGTTCTAGGCAAGTTACTTCACTTCTTGGGGCCCCTAGTGAGTACATGGTCTCCGATCTTCCTTCCAGCTCCAAAGTGTGTGACTCTCCTCTAGTACTGGGCCTGGTATGCAGTAAGTGCTCAGACATGCCGAATTATGGAACATGTTGAACTGAATCTCTGGTTGCTCCATGGCAAAGTGAGGGCCCTGTTTCAGGAAGAGGTGACGTGAGAGGCAGCTTTTCTCTTTATACCTTGGCCTGGAGTGAGGGTTTACCCTCGGGCAGGTCACACCAGAGCTCTGAGAGCCTTTACATCTCTCATGCAACTGTGACTCCTAAGTCACCTTTATGTAACTTCCTGGGCCAAGTCATCCTACAGGGTTGCATTAGAATGTTCTCCCTTTGGCTTTCCCTTTGTTCCAGATCTTCTCAACACCACCATGGGAATGCACACAATGAATCACGGCATAGAGCCTACCAGGATGTTCTGGGTGTTGTCGAGGGGCCCTGGCGGGACTGGAAGGATGCTCATACCATCTCATGTGCTCAGGGTTTAGTCAGGCTGCCCTCCTTCCTCTTTGCCTTGGCTCTTCTCAAACTCCTCCGCTGTCGACCACTCCCTTTCTCTCCCAGACCCTTCCCCAGGTCCACTCATCCCGCATCAGGCTCCTGCCTCTTTTCATCAAATGTTTACCTGTTACTGACTGTCCCGTCTGCTAAGCTCCCCCTCTGCTCCTCGCTCCAGCCCAGTCAACCTTTGGGGGTGTGAGGAGGGTGGAGGAGTTGGGGCACAGCTAACAGCAGGTGAGTCATCTCCCCAGGTTGACGTGGGGAGAAAAGAATGGGTGGATGTGCTGGTAGGAAAAAAATGACATTCAGGCTAAGAGTACAGCTGAATCAAGTGTTAGTCATTGCACCCAGGGGAGAAGGATGCCCTCTCTGAGAGGGGTCGTGTATGTGTATGGGGGTGCTGGTGAAGATTTGGGTAGGGAGAAGAGGTCTGGGAGAGCAATGGGACCTACCACTTAATGGAGCCATTTATTAAATACAGTCTGAATGTAAACTGTGGATCATTCAGATTCATGAAAGACCATCAGTATGCATCAGTGAGGGCCTCCTATGTGGGAGACTCTGGGCTTCTTGCCCCATGGCTGGTTTACAGTACTATAGCCTTTGAGATGGGGTCTTGGGAAGAGGCTAAAATTTGCAGCCACGGGTAGAGGTGTTAGCCTTCATGGTAGAAGGAGTGTCTATTTTTCTGGATCCTTTTTCAAAAAGAGCATGGGTACTTTCAGTGTCTAAAATGGTCAAGGACCAATCTGAAGGTTAGGATGGCACCGATTTATCTGATACAGCCCTTGAAGATCTGTGAACCTATGGCCTCTCCATTCATCATCTGAAGACAGGAGGACAGGAGGACATGGTCCTAAGGGATTGAGGTCTCAGTCCCTATAAGAAAGCTGAGATGTTAGCATTAATCTTTTTCATTGATATTCCCTCTTTCTGTTTTTGCAAGACACTTGGTGTCTCACCTCATTAGCCTCCTTTCCCCTTGGACTGGCTCCCTCCATCTAGCACTGACGTCTCTGGTCTCCGAGGTCACAGACTCTGGGGTCTCCTTGGATTTAGTAAATTCACTGAACACCCTTCTATTCATTTCCTAAAAGCAATCCTGCTCTCCCCCTCCCAATTCCATTGTTCTTTTTGTCCACCTTCTTTTCTTCGGCTTTCTACTGCCATCAGACAGCTTTGGGCCTTCAAACCATCAGGTATGATCTCCTAGCTGTTGACTTGCAATTGGTATTTCTCTCCTCAAAACGCGCTGTGTCATGCTAGTATGATGAGATGATGGACTGTGTCAAGAACCGCTCTTGCAGCCCCTTTGGGATTTCCACACGAGACACAATGCTACCTGTGCATCAGAAATCCATTTCCTCTTCCTGGACATGTGGCCAGCCTACATTTCCTGGTCTCTCATGAAGTTGAGTGTAGTGTATAACTGAGTTCTAGGCAGTGGAATGTGAATAAAACAACCAACACTTTAAGAAGAGCAAACAAGGATGAAGCTCAGGAGATGGCAGCATAGGAAATAGAGGTGCCTGGGTCCCTGAATGACTGTGAGGAGGAAAGCCATCCACCAATGAGTTTAGACATCTACATCAGCAAGAAGTAAATTGTATTGTGTCTGAAAATATTTGGGTCTATTTATTACCACAGCCCAGCCTAGCACAACTACCCCCACTTCAAGTCTGAAGTCCTCTATCTGATTTCTAAGATCTTCCGTAAGTTGCCCCTTCACCTATCTGTCTTCCATTCCCACTGTCCCCTCCTCTGCCTTCTCTATTCTGGTCATCCAGGTCTCTGTTAGCTCTGAGCATGCTCACTCCTGCCGCCTGGCTCTGGGCCTGCTATTCCTCCTGCCCTCTGCCTCCTGCTGTGCTGATCTCAACATCTAGCTCTTCCAGAAAGAGCCTCAGACAATTCCATCCCACTCTCGTCTCTCTCTTCCCTGAGTCAATAGGTCAGTAATTGTTTCATATGTAATTTCTTTTCCTCCTCACAGGCAAGAACGGCCTTTGTGTATACTCTTCAATGCTGGGTATAAAGTAGGAGGTACATTTTTTTGTGTGAATTTATTGTAGTCTACGGCCCTCAGACTTTATTCCTTGACATGAATAACGTGGAGCATGTTCTCTAATAGATCACTTGTTCATTCCACAAAAGATTTACTGGGTGTCAGGCTTTTTACAATTCCCACCAGCATTGTCGTAAAGAGCTATAGGGAAAACTCCAGGGAGCACATTAAGAAGTAACTGACCTTCAGCATATGTGTCAGAATATGAGCCTCCATGGTTTGATGAGCGCTCTGTCCTGGTTAGTTCCTGAATTTGCCCATGTATTTTCACTTTCCCCTTAAAGCTTTTGTTCTGTCAACAGTGTACCACCAACACTGGAGCCTGAGTCTGAATGCACCCGGGGAAGTACAGTGCAGGAGCCCTAGAACAAAGGAATCCCACTTGACTTTGAGTCTCAAAGTTTCTTTGCCTGGTCAGGACAGTACTCTAGAAAGCCAGGCTGTGGAGAGAGAGGAACTTTTTCCAAATCCCCAGTATTTCCCTTTGGCGTGTTAAGAACTGAGCCTTGCTATGCCTTATCAAAGAGTGGTGGAGAGGGCAGGTAGCCTCCAGCCTTCCCAATCCACTGCCCAGAAGGGGATGGATCAGGGGCAGGGGAAGTCCTTGCCAACAAGGACAATAAAGCGAAATGCCAACCCCTCTGGCTCTCTAGAATATGAGAAGGAGTGTGGATCTGAGATTCCCAGGGAGATGATAAGTTCAGAGAGAGGCCAAGATGGGAGGGCCTTTGTTCCACCTCTTATTAGGACTCTGGGAGGAGACCCTTCAACGAGTGCCCCCTCCACTGTCATGGAGTTGCAGGAAGGTCAGCTCCACTAGGGCACGGATCTTTATTTTGTTCTCTGATCCCAAGCGCCTAGCACAGTGACTGGAACATAGTGGGTGTTCAATAAATATTTCTGCGACGACTACATTAGAGTAAAATTGATGGGATGCCACCTCTGGACAGAACCCCTCCATGTGGCTAAGGCATCCAAGATTCTCTATGAGCCCCAGGAGGACACAGATGAGTGGGGAGGGCTGGAGGGTGAGCTTATGTGGGATGTTGACACCACAGAGGTTGCAAGGAGGACCCTTTGAGTTGAAGGGGCAATTGTGTCCTCAGCCAGTGTCAGGAGGACACTCAGCACCAGTGAGAGCCAGATGGGGCTGAGTCTGCTGGGGAATGTTGGGCCTGGTAGACCAAGAGCCGCCACAGCCTCGTTACCACAGCATTGGCAGCGCCAGGCAGACAGGGGGCGCCATGTCCCACAGGACAGAGAGTAGCTCAAGGGCACCACAGACATCAGAGGCCACCTCTGTGACCACAGGGACTTAGAAACTCCCCCAAATACTACTCAGAGGTCATCTTGGGGACAAGGATGGAGTGGGGCAGAACTCGGAGTATTTCTTTGAAAAGTACTGTTGGAAACTTGAAAAGAGACTGGTGCAGTAGGAAGAGCATCAGATATAGCTGACAGTGGAGTTGACACTGGCGCCTACCTCACACGGTTGCTGTGAGGATAGATGAAGAGCACATAGAAAGCATTTGGAACATAGTAGGTTGTAATCAACGTCCTTGCTGTGACTGTTGTTGCTCCCCAGAGAGGTGGCGCTTTTGGGGATCACTAGGTCTGTTATGAAAAATAAGATGTTACTTTTCTTTTGCAAGTCTGAGCATAGTGTGAAAAAAAATTTTGCTACCATAGCAGTTAATAACAACACGATTTGAATAGGCATTTGTGGCTTCCACAGCACTTTCAAATATTGTCCCCTTGAATGCTCTCAACAATGCCACAACAAGGGAGATCGTTTCTACCCTTACTTTACAGATCTA
Organism: Equus quagga; assembly: GCF_021613505.1. Taxonomy (NCBI): domain Eukaryota; kingdom Metazoa; phylum Chordata; class Mammalia; order Perissodactyla; family Equidae; genus Equus; species Equus quagga. The sequence continues at coordinate 13,321,160 of NC_060288.1, read as the reverse complement.
GAAACTAAAGCTCAACAAGTTTGACAGGCTCACACAAGGTCATACTTGTGGCAAATACTAAAGCCAGCTCTGAAACTCAGGACCCTTGACTCCAAATCCCTTTCTCTTTCAACTCTATCACTCCTGTAAGTGGGCCCCACGCCACCAACGAGGGCAGGACCCTCCACCTACTTCTCGGGTCATGAGACTTCCCTCCTACAAGGAGGCTTTTGTTTAGTTGGGCCGGGGTGCTGAGAAAGGAACAGGATCACAGAGGGTCCCAAACATGTGGTGGTGAAAGAACAGAGTCTCTGGCTAACTTAATAAGTGCTGGCTTCATTTGTACAACAATCCTGCCTATGCAAAATGGGTTTCAGTGCTCCTGAGGTCTTACCAAGTACTCCCACCAGCACTGTGTGGCAATTGAGCCATCTGCAGTCTTACAGACAGGCAGCTGAGATGCCGAGAGGCCAGGAGGCCTTCCCAGGTCATACAGAATCAGAGGTGACTCAGATAGGAGGAACCCCCACCATCAAAAGGTGGAAGTGGCTGGTAGAGGTGGCCAACACCACGAACAAGGGAAATGAAGTCAGTCACACAGGGCTGAGCTACCCAGACAAAGGAGGACTTTCGCTTTGTCTTAGTTAAGACCCTTTGGGTGGCAAACAACAGAAGCCCAGTTCAAATTCACTTTAACACTCAGGGTGGGTATACGGGTTTTGGGGTTTTTAAAAAAAAAATGTTATCTAAAATGGGGGGTTATTTGTTATGAGGGTTCAGGGGTTTCTCACAGAATCCAGGCAAGGCATGAGACTAGAAGATCATTAGGTGCTGTCCCTGAGTGGCATGGTCTTCTGGTTAGACCTGCCTTCTCTTCTCTCTTTGCAAACTGGCCGGCCTCCTGGTGGCCTGCAGTTCCAGAGTTTGCTTCACCTCTGTCCTGGTCACAAGCAGAGGCCGAGACTAATTTCTCTGGTTTTTCAGTTCCTGGTTCCCAGCAGAGGGGACTTGATCCGCCTGGATTGGGGGTCTCCAACTTGCTATGGTTCAATGGTCTCCGGCTGTTCTCCTGAAGTGCTCACTGGGCCTGCCCTCCAGTCTAAGCAGAGAAGAGGCCATGTGCAGGACAGGCCTTTGGGCCACAATGCAGGAAAAGCTGTTTGCATGTGGAGGAAGGTTAGCTTATTCTGCATTCTATTTTTTATTTCAGAAGGACTGATTTTCTTTCCATTTCAGCGTTTTCCTTGCAATCCACCCCGAGTACAGCTGTCAGTCCAGGCGTAAATGTGGCTGCTTTATGTAAAAGGCAGAAAGCTTTTGTTGACATAAACTCTTACCTAGTGCTCTAAAGTGTCCAATTTCCTCCATGTGCTAAACAGCAACTCCTTGGCACCTGTCAGGGGAAGCTTTGCCGTGGGACCAGAGATGAGAACAGCACGGGACAGGGCCCCTCGGCCTCCAGACACACTTACAACTCTGTGATTTATATTCTTTGGGTCCTCTTATCTCCCTTTTTGTCATTTGGTAGAGGGTAGGCCTGCTGACCCCCTAGATTCTCACTCTGGGGGTCAACTGCCAAAGAAACCAAGTCAGAGAGGTGTGGCCCAACTTCATATGACATTATAGCTGGTTGGGGGTGTTACTTTGCTGCATGGATGGTATCTGGTGTAAAAGAAAAATTTGAGGGTTTTTCTCTCTCCAAATTCAGGCCCCCCAACATTTAACTTAGAGAATAACGAAACACTAACAGTAGCTTTAATGGGAACTTATTTCACAGGGAAGTTATAAAATTGAGAATTTATGCATGGCATTTAGAAGCTTAAACTGCCTTTTCATGGAACATGTGTGTAAGCTGGGTGTTTCTTGGGTCAGACCTGCCTCTTGTAAGGGATGCTCAGCAGAGCCTCTGGCTTGAGCCACGGCCGGGGGTGGCTCATAGCTCCTCCTGAAAGCACGTTCTTTTTTGTGACTGCACCATCTCTGCTCCTTCGAACCCCAATCAGTATGGCGACTGATGTCTCCCCTCCTGGCCATCACTGATGGAATCCTCCTCCTCTGCATGGAGGCCACCAGTCCTGGCCCCTTCTCTGCTGTATCAGTCACAGCCCAGGGAGGCCACGAAGGGGAACTTTCTCCCCTCATGGGGCTAACATTCTACTATTCAGACCCCAAACGGAATATCCATACTTCCCATTTCATCCAGCACCCCTAGTGTTTCTCCTCTGTGAGTGAACTCAGTCTTCCCACATAAGAAAAGTTACTTAGAGAGAAGATGGGGGTGATGTTTATGATCTCTTGCTGGAGATTTATGTCAGCACATGGAGGGCAGCCACTATGATTGTTCTTTCTGAGTACATTTTGGTGCCACCATCATAAGCAAGACCAGGCCAAGGTCAGATGCAGCAATTGCCTGACCCAAAGCATATGCTTTTCCATTGGCCATTTATTGCCGGTGTCACTATTGTAGCGAGAGAAGCTTCTGGGCGTTTTGGTAGGTTATTAGGGAAACACGAAGGTGGGATTTAGTATTGTCCCATCATCTCAGATGACTTGATTTGCCCACAGTGTCTTTGTCACAGTCCATGTATGTTGGATGGCAATGGAAGCAACAAAACACAGGCATTTTCTAACACTTCTTATTACTGTAGAAATTAGCCCAGGCTGGCCCCACTCTAACCACGGCAGTCCACAATTCTAGGAACTCCAAAGGAGCAAAATAGACGCATACACAGAGGCACAGCGGCCCTAATTCACTCAAGAATCGCCATATCCGCACAATAAGGATTGGGTACATCTTTCGCTCCCCTCTCCTACAACAGGGGGAGAGCAAGTCAACAAGCATTTATGTACCCAGCACGGGGCGAGGAATTTTATGTGTATTGTTGAGTTACTTTCACGGGAAGTGGATTTCCAGTGTAGCACTGAAGACCTTGAAGCTCACATTCGTGAAGAAGTGGCCAGGTTTTTCTGGCACCAAAGACTGCCGTGGGCTCTTTCATCAGGTTCCCCAGCAGATCATCACAGATGGGAAACTTTCCCCACTAAGATTTGACAATGTTCCAGGGCCCTGGGCTGGGGTGGAGTAGCCTCAGATGACACTGTGAAATGAGTGAGGTTTGTGGTATTTGACTCCCCATAGCAGCCTTTTCCCCACTCCTGACTGCCAGTTACACGTGCCTTTCTCAACCACTGTCCCTCCTCTCACCCCCAGGGCTGCTGTCAGCTAATCCCTGAAAGCTGAAAAGGCTAACAGTGGTATCTTTTCTGGAAGACACTCAAAGAACAAAAAGACCCAGATCTCAAATGAGTCTCTCCTTGAGGAATTTCAGGCTCCGAGACAGGCAGAGTCCACACACCTCTTAAACCACACTCTCAGCCCCGCCCTTCTCCAAAGGCAATAGGAAGCTATCTGGAGAGAACTACGTAGGTATATGGCCTTGCGCTTCTGTGATCCAACAATCCTGGTTCTCTGCTGAAGTTTGAGGCTTTAAGATCAGCTCTCCCCCCATCACACACGCACGGTTTGTTCACTGTGTGGAGCTAGGCTCCTCAGTTTCATTTGCACTGTGTGTTTTGTCTGCTTTCACAACCCATCAGTTCACGGCAGCCATTAGAAACCATGCCATTCCAGATCAGGAACACAACGTCCCAGGTACCACTACTTTATTTAACATTGTTTTGAAAGTGCTAGTCAATAGAATTAGACAAAAGGATAAATAAATATAATATAAATATTTTAAAAGGGGGAAACATTATTTACAGATGATCTGATCACTTAATTAAAAACCTCAATTAAACAAAACTATTGGAAATCTTAAGTTCAATAAGGTGACCAAATTCTTAAAAACAGCAAAATCAATGTCCTTAGAGCCAAATAAGAACCAGTTAGAAAACAACAATGTAATAAAAGACCCCATTCACAAAAGCAGCCAAAACAATAAAATAAAATACGATAAAATGAAATACCTAGGATAAACTTTAAAAATATGTGCATGATAAATGAAGAGAATAGTGAAATCCATCCAAGAGACATAAAAGAAGTTCTGAATAAATGATGAGACATCTTGTTCTCAGAGGGACAACTAATACTGTTTGATTTCTAAACATTCGGGGATTTTCCAGATATTGCTCTGATACTGATTTCTAGTTTAACTGCATTGTAGTCAGCAAGCATAATTGCATGATTTCAATTCCTTTAAATTTGTTAACGTTCAATTCATGGCCCAGAAAAGGGTCTATGTGAATGTTCTATGTGTCCTTGCAAATTATGTGCATATTGCTCTTGCTGAATGGAACATTCTATAAAAGTTAATGAGGTCAAATTTTTCATTTTCTGTATCTCTGTTGATTTTTTGTCTACTTGTTTTGTCAATTATTGAGAGAGCAATGTCGAAATCTCCAACTAAAATTGTGGATTTGCCTATTGAGAAATTTCCACTCTCTCTCTTTTTGCCTCAAGTATTTTGGGGCTTCCTTGTTTGGTGCATTCACCAAGAAGATATAGCAATCCTAGACACATACTTACCCAGCAACAGAGCTTCCACATACACGCCTTCTTGGTGAATTGACCTCTTGATCATTAAGTAATGTCTTTGTTTATCTCTAGTAATACTCTTTATTCTGAAATCTACTCTGTGATAAATAAGATAGTTATTCCAGCTTTCTTTTGATTAGTATGTGCGTGGTGTGTCTGTTTCATCATTTCACCTTTTTTTTTGGTGAGGAAAATGGTTCCTGAGCTAACATCTGTGCCCATCTTCCTTTACTTTGTATATGGGCTGCTACCACAACATGGCTTGATGAGAGGCGTGTAGGTCTACACCTGCAATCCGAATCTGCGAACCCCGGGCCGCTGAAGCAGAGTGCATGAACTTAACCACTATTGCACTGGACCAGCCCCTTCATCCTTTTACTTTTAACCTACCTACGTTTTTATATTTAAAGTTAGTTTCCCTTGGACAGTATATATTGGGGTCTTTCTTTTTTAATAAATTTCTTTTTTTCATATATTATTTATTTTTTATTTAGGTGAAATCAGTATACAACATTATGTAAGTTTCAGGTGTACAACATTATAATTTGAAATCTGTATACAGCACAAAGTGACCATCCATTATCGTACAATTGACTTACTATACCAATTTCGACCAACCCCCAATCCCCTTCCCCTCTGTAACCAACAACTGTGTTTTCTGTATCTATGAGTTTGTTTCTTTACATTTGTCTGGCTTTTTTAGATTCTACGTGAGTGAAAACCTACATTTGTCTTTCTGCGTCTGACATTTCACTTATCATAATACCCTCAAAGTTCAACCATATTGTCATAAATGGCAGGATTTCATTATTTTTTATGATTGAGTAGTATTCCATTGTATACATATACCACATCTTCTTTATCCATCCATCTGTCAATGGACACTTGGGTTGTTTCCATATCTTGGCTATTATAAATAATGCTGCAGTGAACATAGGGGTGAATATATCTTTTTGAATTAATACTTTTGTGTTCTTTGTATAAATACCCAGAAGTAGAATAGCTAGATCATATGGTAGTTCTATTCTTAATTTTTTGAGGAATCTCCATACTGTTTTCCATAGTGACTGCACCAATTTACATTCCCATGAGCAGTGTGTGAGGGTTCCTTTTTCTCCACATCCTCTCCTATACTCGTCATTACTTATCTTTTTGATAATAGCCATTCTAACAGGTGTGAGGTGATATCTTGAGTCTTTGATTTGCATTTCCCTAATAATTAATGATGTTGAACATCCTTTCATGTGCCTGTTAGCCATCTGTATGTCTTCTCTGGAAAAATGTCTATTCAGATCCTCTGCCCATTTTTTAATTGGGCTGTTTCTGTTTTTGTTGTTGAGTTGTATAACTTCGTTATATGTTTTGGATATTAACTCCTTGTTAGATGAATAATTCGCAAATATCTTCTCCAATCCAATCAATCTTTTTTTTTAATTGTGTGTCTAGACTATTTACAATTAATGTAATTATTGATAGGGCTGAATTTAAAATTAACATCTTGCTACTTGTTTCTTATTTGTCCCTGTGTTCTTGCTCCTTTCTTTCTGTTTTTCTTCCTTCTTTTGCATTAATTGCATATTTTTTATGATTCCATTTTATCCTAATTATCAGCTTATTAGTTATACTTCTCTAAAAATTAGTTGATGGTTGTCCTAGGGTTTATAATATGCATCATTACTTATCATAATCTACCTTAAAATAATATTATTTCATTTATTACATTGCATAAGAATCTGACAGCAGTTTACTCCCAAATTCATTTCTTCTATTTTTCGTGTTATTATTGTCATACATTATACTTTTACATACATTATAAACCCTACAACATATTGTTTCTGTTTTTGCCTTATCCAATCAGTTATCTTTTAGAGCAATTAAAAATAAGGAAAATGGATTTTATATCTACTTTCATTTTTACCATTTTGGCACTCTTTGCTTCTTTGTGTAGATCCAAGTTTCCACCGGATCTTATATTCTTCTGCCTGAAGAACTTCCTTTAACATTTCTTGTAGTGCAGGTCTACTGGCAATGTATAATATCAGCTTTTATTTTTCTGAAAATGTGTTTATTTCACCTTAATGTTTGAAAGATATTTTTGCTCAATATAGAATTCTGGGTTAACAATTTTTGCTTTTTTCTTTTGGTATTTGAAGATGTCCCTCCATTATCTTTTAGCTTGCATAGTTTCTTATGAAAGGCCTCCTGTAGTTCTTATCTTTGTTCTTCTCAGTATAACGTATCTTTTTCCTCTACTTGTCTTCATAATTTTATTTGTATTTTATGTAAGTTGACATTGGGTCAACTATCTTGCAATTTTGTAATAAAATAAAGCTGAATCTTTGCTTTACTCCTTACAACAAAATAAATTCTAGATGGATCAAAGATTTAAATGAAGAAAAAGCATAAAACTATAAAAACACTAGAAGGAAATATGGATAAATATTTTTTATAACTTGGGATGGTACAGATATTTATAAGCATGATATGAAATTCAGAAATCCTAATAATATTGAAAAATCTTAACCCATTGAGATTTAAACTTCTATGTAGCAAATATCAAAACAAAAGATCATAAACAAGATTTAAAAAGTAAGGAAAACATAGGGCAAATTTTGTCACTTGTATGCCAAGCAAAAGATATATTTATATATCAAAAAATTCTAAAATATCAATAAGGAAAAGATGAACAAAGAAATAATACATAGGCAGAATATATGAAAAAGCAATTCCAGAAATAAAAAGTGAGTAAGTCTTTGAAAAATTATTCTATTATATAGAATGCTAATAACAAAAGAGATATTCTTTCTTTTTTTTAAGCTATCAGATTGGTAAAGGTTAAAACAACAACACAATACTCAATGTTGGAGAAGAACTAGGAAAACAGACCCCTTAAAGCACCTTTTGTGAGTTTCTAAATTGATAAACTCTTTCTGAAGGGTCAGTTGGCAAACCGGATAAAGATGAAAAATCCTGCACACCTCCCTTTGACTCAACATGGTGAGAGGCAGCACACAGGATTCAGCATCAGACTACCTGGGGTCTAATCCTGGTTCTGCCACACACTTGCTGTGTGATACTAGGCAATTTATATCATCTCTCTGTTTAACTGTTATTGTCTGTCAACTGAGAATATTAAATACCTACCTCTTTGGGTTATCATGAGGATTTATTGAACTAATATCTATAAAGCAGTTAAAATGGTGAATGGCACCATTTTGAACCCACATCAACATGACTGTTTGTTGTTAATATATCAGTAGTGGTCTTCATGAAAATCCTCTGAAATCGTTGGGGCCCTGTAAGCAAAAATCATCTTATAAGAAGATTTTTTTTTCCTACTGACCACCAGTTATCATCGTCATTTAAATTAGTTGAACCTGTAGGTCCTAAATTACTAATGAGATGATGTGATATCATGATAGTAAACAGTTTGAATTTAGGTGCCAAGATGTTTGAATTTTGTCAGTGTGCTTGACATTTTGAAGAATGATGGTTTACTTGTATCTCAGCCTATAAATGCCTGGACACTTTCCTTAAGAGCCATGACCACGTTCTTAATGCCCAGTTTACACCATAATTAAAAGAGCCATGTGGTCCTGCCACAGGGCCAACTCAGTGTGACAGGCCATGCCCTCCATTCTGTGCCATTTCTGTTTCAACTGTTGAAACAGGCTGACAAAATTGCTGTTCCTCTTTTGAATGATAGAGACACAAGACTCCTTAGAGATCTACAGCTAAGGACCCACGTGACTAGAGAAAAAAATTTTCCCTTGGTGGCACTTTTGGAATGAAGAAATTCTTCCTTTACCACTGAAACATCTAGCAAGTCTACTTTTGGAAATTATCTGAAGGAGATAATAACAAGAGACAAAGATGCTTATAGTAGTAAAACCAAATCAAGTTTTCATTAACGGCCAATTGTGTAAATAAACCATGGTTCATCTATAGAATGGAATGCACACCCATTAAAAATATTTCTGTGGATGTACACATATATGGAAAGATTCCCATATTGTTGGATAGATTGCACTGGTTGCATTTATAGCGTGAGCATTCATTCATTTTTTTTATGTCGAACTTGTATCCACTTGAAATTATATATTTTTTATTTGTTTATTATCTGTTGCCCTCAGTAACCTAAGATCAGGGAATTTGTTTATTGCCATACCCAGAATCTTGAACATCATAGGAATTCAAAAATACTTACTGAATGAACAGATGAATACATGAATTCCACTTCTGTATATGATGTATCTCTATTTCCATTGTATATGTCATACAGAGAGACATCTGGAAGCTCAGTTCACCTAAAGGCTGGCATTGGTTGGCTCTGTGTGATGGATGCTCTCTCTCCCATCTCCTCAACCCCTTACTCCCTATCTACATCCATAAATACAAAAATAATATACAAATACACTCTCAATGTATAAACTTCCAACAATATGGAAAAACTATGTAGATAAAAGCAGAAGTTCCCTTTCATTCTCTCCTCTTCCCACCCTGCCAAATCCCACCCTTCTTCCCAGAGATGACCCCTGTTATCAATTTTGTGTATATCCCTCTAGACTTGTGGAAACGTACACCCTATGGAGAACAACACAGTTTTATTTGTGAATATTCTTTAAACAAAATGGGACTAGTCTGTATATATTGTTCTGCAATTTGCTTTTTTCCATTTAACAATATATATTGAAGTTCTCTCCATGTCAGCACATGTGATCCTTTCTTGTTCTTTTTAGCTGCTGCACAATAATCTATAATATGCACGTGTTACCTAGTATGGATGCATTCCAGGTTATTTTATCACTCCCCCACGATGGGCATTTAAGCTGGGTCCACTCTGTTGCTGTCACAAACCACAACGCTGCAGTGACATCTCATTAGGTTCTCTTTGTAAATATCATGTGTATTCTCAAGACAAAAGTTGTGAAGTGGAATTGCCAGATGAAAGAATTTATGCATTTAAATATCATCATTTTCTACCAAACTGTCTTTCCCAAAAGTGACACTAATTCCCCTACTAACATTAGGTGAGAATGACATTTCTCTATTCTCTTGTCAACACTGAATCATATTACTAATCTTTTAATGTTTTGCTGGCTTGACAGGGAGGAAAATATGTCTTTATATTGTTTTAATTTGCATTTCTCTGATAACTGGCAAGATTGAGTCCTTATACCTACGTTTATTAGATTTTCTTCTGGGAAATCCATATTTGTATTCTTTGTTCATTTTCATGTTGGGTTGCTTATCTTTTAGTTAATAATTGGTAAGATTTTTAACAACATATATTCTGATTATTGATTTTTTGTTACATATTTGAGAACTTCTCTCCTTAAGATCAGAAAAATAGGTCCCTATATGGTCCTTTAATGGTTTTTGTAGTTTTGCTTTTTATATTTAGCACTGTAACACATTTGGCATTTCTCTGTGTGTATGGTGTGAGATAAAGATTTAATTTAAAAAACTTCCAAATGAATAGCCAGTTGCTCTAACAGCATTAGTCAAATACATTTTCCTTTCCCCATTTGGAAAACCGTCTTTGTTAAGTACCAATTAATGGCATGATTTTTATTTGAATTTATTATATATGCTTTTATTTTTGAATTATTTACAAAAAGCATGCATTATTTTTAAAATCTGAAAAGGCAGTTATTTTCTATATGAATACATATTATAAGATAATACACAAAGTTATTAATGATATACTAATTTAAAAATTCAGGTGATAGCATTTTATGTATAATTTAATCTCAGTTATGTAAATATATCTATGAATACATAAAAGCAGCAGAAGAAAAGTAAAATGCTAACAACTATACCTTGGTGCTCTAGAATTCAGGATAATTTTTATTCTCTTCATGGTGATTTTTTTGTGTGTTTTCCAAATTTTAAACAGTAAACGTATTATCTTTATTATAAGAGAAAAGCTAAGTTATTTTAGAAACATTTAGCAATGCACACTAAGATTTTCTTGGGCCTCAAAATCAGGAATATAGAAACTTTTTCTCTGACAGCAGTTGATAAACAGCTAGTAGAAAATCAAAATTTTGATTTTATAGTTGTCATTTTTCTTATGCTAATATTTTGTTTTCTTTTAGGCCTCAAACTTGCTGTTTTTAGGCTTATGTACTTATGCTAACTTTAAGTTCGCTTTATCCTTAATTATACTTTATTCCTTACACCCTTCAAATGTGTTTGTCACCCAAGTGGACCTAGAGTGGGGTTTCTTTACTTTCACATACAGTGTTTTCTTTCCTAAGCCGGCTGTGCAATGAACCACGCTTTTCTCCACACCAGGCTGCCTTCCCGGTATTGCTAGTTAGGGAGGAGAAGGGAGGGTAAGAAATCCCCAAAGAGTTATAGCCAGGGAGTCCCAACCTCGGGTTACAGATCAACATCCCAGTGACTGATCAGAACCTTCCTCGTCCTGCAGTTCATGGGAAAACAGCACTTTCACCTTCTGCAAATTTGTAATCAACCAACTGGGAGAAGACCTGGCCCTTAGAGAGCTGGACAGCACTGCAAAGGCAGAGCCGAGGCTCCTGTGAGTTTCTGCCCCTTTTGAAATGGAGGCTCAGGTTGCAAGGAATGATGGCCTCCAGTGGTTGCTCCAGCTTCAGCGCTTTCTCACGCTGGGGAGGGCCCGGAGGTTGGAGGAAGAAGGGTGGGAGGGAGGGGCAGGGTGATTGTTAGGGAGTTTCTGCCACATACCAGCCTCCACACTCATGCTTTTCTCCTAGGGCGCGCCTGAGACCTAGGCCACAGCGATTCTGTTTGGGATGGGACAAAAATATCTGTCGAGAAATTGATAGCAGGTGCTGGCTGCTTAGGACTGCCTTTTTCCCGCTTGCAACCAACCCCGAACCTCATATATTTTTTTAGGAGGTGTGTCGTCAATAACCAGTCCCTCTCCTCTGGTTCAGGCAAGCCATCCTAGTCCGTTGGTGCTTGATGAAGGAGGTAAAGGGTTCAGGTTCCTCGTGTGAAGATCCTGTTAGGGACTATGTTAGCCAGAGGCATGACTTCAGCAGACAAGCAATGCTCGAAATCTTAGTTCAGGAAGTGTGGACACTTTTCTCTTTTGATTTCATAATGTCCTTTAAGCTGAATGCCTCTCTCTTGCCTGTGTTTCCTGTCACAGGCTCCAACAGGCTCCAATTGTAATACCACTTTTAGTTCTTAGTTCCAGTTCTTTTCTCCTTTACAAGGCTTGAGTCTCTGATTTTCAGCATTGCCTTCTTGTTGAATCATGTGAGGAGTGGATGTGATATATGTACTCAGGATGTCTGGTGTTACAAGGGTGTGGATGAATCTATCAAGGAAGAGAAGAGAAGACGGACAAGGGACCTCTTTCTGAGCATCTATTATTGTGCTAAGTGCTTTCTATCACTGCATTTGATTCTCCCAAATGGCCTCTTAAATAAAATGTTATAATCTCCACTTTCCATTTGAGATTCACTGTAGCTTCCTTTAAGTTGCACAGCTAGTGAGAACATACACCCAGCTCCATCTGGAGCCAAGGCTCACAACTTCCTCCTCTTTACCAGGCAGGACCCTGGGATGGTGATGGCAAGCTTGGGGATCCAACATCTGGACCAGGTTTTATTCAAATGTGAACTACTTGCACCACCACTGCACCGCCTTCCCTGCCTTCCACCAGAGTCCGTGGACATGAGCCAGAGGCTGGTGTTCAGGTCAAAAGAAGTACAGCCCCTAGCCACATCACCCTGGAAGGGAACGGTCCAGAACCCTGGCATCCTTATTTACTTGTCTTGACTCAGCTTTTGTAGGATCACATACCTGTTCTTCAGTCTTCCTGGTTATTAATCATGGTCCTAATTCAGGAGATGGATATGAAGCAAATCAGGAAGTGGTTAAAGGAAATATCATACATTTGCCCATCACAGTTTCTTCAAGCTGTGTACTCAGCGCCATGACTCAGTGAGTAATCTCGTTGCTCATGAAGAGTGCTACCATCATGATTTGGTTGCTTTTAAAGCCTCATGAGACATCCTTGCAGCAGTAGAAGAGATCTTGTTTTTTAAATAGGGTGGATTTTTTCTCAAGAAAGAGAGGATTACCCTTGGTCTTCCAGCATGGCCTTCTCCTTTGCTCTAGGATATACAAAAATAAATGTAGTCTGTTTACCTCTCCCTATAGATCAGGAAATACCAAACCCTGAGGTTCCAGGGCAGTGGTTAACCCTGCCTTTGGATCCATGCCATGTCAGGATATGATTGAACTGCTCTGGTCACAGCGCCCTAATGTAGCTTTGCTCCTATCAAACCCACGCCTTCTTGTCAAGTCAATTACTCCCCTGAAGACTGGGGTAGAGAGAATTAATGGAAATCGTGGAAACTGAAGTTCAAAAGGCTAGATTCTCAACCATTGTTTGTTCCTCATAATTGACCCTTTATTCAGGCCCTTTATTCTGACAAGTTATTCTTTCTGAACCTGAATTTGTGCTAAGGCTGAAAGACTATTGTTGGTTTACTAGGAAACAATAGTTCCAAGCATGCTAGACTCCCACCTTCCCTCACACTGTTTATTTTGCCAGGAATGTGTTTCCTTCCATGTCTGCACATCCTTAAGCTGCCCAACCTCTGCAAGGCTCTGTGTAAATACCTCCGCCTTCGTGAAAGAGTCCTTGGATTCTCCAACAGCCCATCGTAAGATGGCAGGGTCGGGGCAGAGCAAGGATTACAGGATCAGACCACCACAATTCACATCCCAGCTCTGCCACTTCCTAGCCACAGGACTTTGGTAAAGTTTCTCGCTGTATCTTTGCCTTAGTTTCCCCATCTGTAAAATGGGGATAAAAATGTATGTACCTCAAAAGTCATTAGGAGCATTAAATGAGTTATTACATATTAAGGGCTTAAAACAGTGCCAGGCACACACTAAGTACTACAGAAGTGTTTGTTAAATAAAATAGATTTCCTCCTCTGAACTATTAATAACATTTCAATATATCTTCTATGGTGCATACCAGTTTCTATTTTCTATTATACAAATTATCTTCTCTCCTTTCCTAGACTGAAAGTTCCTAGAAGTAAATCCATGCCTGTTTCTGTTCTGTATCTCTCACACTATCTTGCATGTGACAGACACTGCATAAATATCTGGTGAACGATTTCCACAGTAACTGCTGTGGCTTGATCCTCTCATTGCAAATGGCAGCACCTATAACTCACAAAGAGCATCATGGGTATTGTCTTTCCTATCCATAAAGAGTTTGATTCTTTCTCAATTCTCTTGGAAAGTGTTCTAAAAAATGTACTTCCTCTCAAAGAAAACACTCTGGAATGTACATCCTGTCAAGGGTCCGTTCATGCTCCTGGCCACTGGAAGCTTGGTGTGGCAGTGAACAAGTGTGTTAAAGTCGGTTCCCCAGGATGGCTGCTTCCTGGTGGCATCACTACAACAGAAACTTTTGTCAGCTCACTCGGAGAACCTATTTGCTCATGGGAACCTGGTTCATTTATGCTCAACTTCTAAGATGTTGCCTAACAGACCAAAAAGGCAAGTCATCAATTTTATTGTGAAATAGATCTCCTAAGGAGGTCCTTCAAAACTCTTGTTGGCAGGTTAGCACATTCTCTTTCCAATATGGAAATTTACTTGAAAAGTCAAATTAATATCAGAATGCTGCCCAGTGGGTGTAGAGTTGAATAAAGAAGTTAGATGTTCAAGTTCTGATTGCTTAATATACCCATTTTCACTAAAGCAAATGCAGACCAGAAGGGGCAGGGTGCTCTGCACACAACCACACCAGACACACACTAACAAATTCTGACAATTTACTTATCTCTTTCCAATATTCCTGGCCAGTCATTAAAACTTCCGTTATGACATTACTTCCTCATAATGGATATGTTTCAGTGTCCAAGATTACAACTTATCTTTCATTCTGAATTCTAAATGAAGGCTTTCCTTTTGGGAAGTACTCTAAGTCCTTGGCTAATATTCAGAGAATGCTCTAGCTTCATCAGCAACACATTTATAGCAGTCTTTGGTGTGTAATTTTTTGGAGGGAAGATGGCAAATATCATTCAATTTTACATGGATTCTTGTTAGTCTCAAGTCCTGATGTTGACATAGTCTAACCTGCATCCTACATTCCAGAGGCACCCTGTTTGAATTTCACAGCTTCAAAAATCCTAAATATTGTTGGCATCTTAATTTCGCCGGGAGGCAAATGCCACCCATTCAGCTAGCAATTTTCATCTATTGAATCTGGTTCTAATTGAAAACATCAGTAGGCTCTGTAGCTAAAGAGGTCATTTCTGTCGTTTTCTTGTGCGCCATTGCAATTCCCCCAGGAAGCAGAATACACTGTGCAGTTACGTGGTAGTGTTTGGTTTTGTTTGTTTGTTTGTTTTGGTTCAGATCTAGCTGAACTCCTTGGATGATAGTGGAACTGGGAGATGTGCCTTGAGTCCGAAGTTTGCCAGTAGGCCGCACCTTTTGTTCCACTCTCAGAGTTGCACTCTTGTGACTCCCAAAGGTCCCAGGGAACAGAACAGCACCATCATAAATGTCTCTCTGTTCTCAGCTAATTAAGCTCTGCCAATGTCTTCTCTCCAGATCCTCACCAGTGCCATGTCATTCCCTGGGCACGTGTCTTAGGTTCCCCTAGAGAATTGGGCCCAACATCAAGTTTTTACTTGAAAGGCAAAGAGAGAGGTGTTGAAACATTCAAAGAGAAAATTCCAAAAGTATTCATGGTTGACCATAATTTGAGTTGCATTAAAAATTCTGGATGCAGGCTTTGCCTTGGGCTTCAGTAAACAAGTGAAGAGTCGTGGGTGAGGATGGGAACGAGCATTGAACACAATTTTGAAATCCTTTTATTTTGCGGAGGAGGAAAATGAGTCCCAGAGAAGGGAGGTGCCTTCAAGGTTACAAAACTCCTTAGTAACAGAGACGGGACTTGTGTCTTGAGACCCCCTGTTTTTTCAACTAGATCTCACATAATGGATACTGCAAGTGCTTGATAATTTAATTAGCATTTAACCACTGACTTCTTGAGCACATTGTGGAATTTTTTTCCACTTCTATTAGAAAACATATATGATGCAATTTTTGTAGAAATTTTAGTTTAACTATATAAAAGATATTTCTTGAGAGATTACTGCAGGCCATGTTCCATATGCCTGTTTGCTCGGCACTGGGGCTAAAACTGTGAGCAAGACAAAAATGATCTGTCTTCGTGGAGCTTACAACAACAGAGAACACAGACCTGTGAACAGACCAGGAAGGAGCGGGAGGATAAGGACTGTGATTAGGAGGGAAGTTCCTATTTATCCAAAGGAAATGAAATCTCCATCTTGAAAAGATAGCTGCACCTCCCTGTTCATTGCAGCATTATTCACAATAGCCAAGATATGGAAATAACCTAAGTGTCATCAACAGATGAATGGATAAAGAAGATGTGATATATAAATATACAAAGGAATATTATTCAGCCATTAAAAAAGAAGGAAATTCTGCCATTTGTGACAACATAGAGGGACCTTGAGGGCGTTATGCTAAGGGAAATCAGTCAGCAGAGAAAGATAAATATTATGTGATCACACTTACATGTGAAATTTAAAAAAACAAAACCCATAGAAACAGAAATCAGATTGGTGGTTGCCAGAAGCAGCAAGTAGAGGGTGAGGGAAATGGGTGAACAGGGTCAACAGGTACAAACTTCCAGGTATAAGACAAATAAGCCCTGGGGATGTAACGTATAGCATGGCGGCTGTAGTTAACAACACTGTATTGTATATTTGAAAGTTGCTAAGAGAGTAGATCTCATCACAAGAAAAAAAATTGCAACTATATGTGATGACGGACGTTAACTAAATTTGTGGTGACCATTTCACAATATATGTGTATCAAGTCGTTATGTTGTATGCCTAAAACTAAGCCAATATTTTGTCAACTTAAAAAACCTCTCCAAAAAGAAAAACAAAAAGGAAGAAGAGAGTCCCAAGAGGTGGGGTGGGGATGGTCAGAGAAGGCATCTTGGAGGAACTGTTTTCTAAACCAAAACCTGCAGATGAGTAGGAAGAAGCTAGATGGGGAGGAAGAGGACTCAGCTCACACTTGCTTTCACGCTGCGTCCTGCTTCTGTGGATTAGCATGTGCTGGGTCCTTGGCTTGGAATGCCCTCCACACCCTGCTCTGCTCACACCCTCATCCCCTCTGCCTGCTGAGCTCTTAGTCATCCTTTCCTTCTGGGGGCAAGTGTCACCCCCTTCAGAAGCTCTCCCTCACTCAGAACAGGCAAAAGGTCTTTACTCCGTTCCCTATCATGTTTTACCTTTTATTATAGCGATTATCATATGCTGCAAAGAGATGCTTTCTATCTGTCTTCTCCACTAGATTTCAAACTCTTAGAAAACAGATTTTCTTCTACTCACGTTCTCATGTCTACAGTGTCTGGTACAGGGCAGGTGTTAAATAAGTGTTGATACTTGATAAAATAAGTAACTGGCATCAGGCTTAGCCTACAGCTCTCCGAATGCTGCCTCAAAAGCTTCCAAACTACATTTTGGTCTTCAGATTACGTTTGAAAGCTCTCATGTCTGAAAGTCCTTATTAGGGAAGACCTTAGGGTTGCCTTTCAGGAGAATGAGAACACAAACCCAGTCAGGAGTACGGAGAGTCACCGCACTTGGAGGCCCAGGCTTGTGCTCCGGCTGTGCTTCTCTTCATTCTCCAGCTGGTGAGGGATGGAAACTGCAGGCTCCCCCAGCATGTCCCAAAGTCCGGAGTCCTCCCTGGTGATTTATCTTGGGCTAAAGACTTACTAGGAAAGCTGCAGAACAAAATGAGAAGCTATTTGAAAAGTCTGGAGCCAGACAAACACTTGTGGGCAGGGTGAGAAGAAGAAGATGAACTGTCCATGTGAGAGCAACGAGAATGCACTGCGCCTGCCGTTGGCTGGGTGGTTATGGTAATGGCGGCCATCTTTGAAACGACACATTTGGGAGCCTTCGGTGTTCTTTATTAGACTATTCTGTTAGCTAACTCACAAGTTGCTTGTTTGTTGGTTGGTTGGTTTAAATGGCTTGTTTTTAACATTTAACTGGCACATTACAACTAGTTTTATTCATCTAGAGATTTTACCAGCTCCCAAAGGGTCAGTCACTTGCATTGTCTTTGTTGGAATGGGCGAGTTTTCCTGCTCATTCATTTTCTACTTACATGTAAAGAGCTATCATTTCCGTTTGAAAAATATCTACATTCACAGTGACTGCCCAGGACATTGGTTTTGGTTTAATCACACAAAAGATATGATAACCTCCACTGGCAGTCGGACAGTGTCTGAAGCGAGAATTAGCTTAATCGGCTGTCCTTGTTAACATGCTCCCAATTATAATCTGCTTTTGTCCACCACATTTTATCTGCAGTGGAGAGACAGGAGTCTCTCCTCCTTTTGGGCCAGTCTCCTATCTGTGCTAGAGGATTTTTTATACTGCTCCACCTAGACCTTGAGTCATCTCAGCAAATCTGCTCATTATGAACATTTTTTAAATGGAAAGACCTAGATGCAGCAACTGAACCTGGAGTTGGAAAGCATGTGAATGTCAGGTGAGTGGTTATGTCAAATGTTGCAAATACATTTTCTTTCCTAATTACTCTGGGCCTCAGTTTCCTTATCTTTCAAATGTCTTCACCTTGAAGGAAGCAATTTCCAGAGTTGTTTGCAGGCTCTTATGGTCTGGAGTCTATCTAAGCTTTGTATCATCACTGATGGAATGGGTGCCATTCTTTCTGTGGGGAACCCCAGACCGGGGAAGGGACTGAAAGGTCCCCAGAGCATCCAACCCATTCAGGAAGTGGGAAAGTGAGCTCTCCTGACTCAGACCCCGGAAACGAGGCCATGCACACTGCAGCCCAGAAGACGCATCCTGTTCAACCATGGATGGGGTCCAGTTGGGAGGGAAGTGGGGAAGGTGCTCCAGCTCTTCCAGCACGTGCCCCTCAGAAATTCTCCTGACTCCTGGATGCCTGAGGGACCACCATTAGCAAGCGGGCTGCCCACTCCCTTCTAGCTCCCCTCACCCTCCTTCGATCCCCTTAAGGATGAGTGATCCTGGAGTGGGGACTGAGCCAGTTGGGCTGTAAGGCAGAGAAGAGCCTGTTCTGAGCAGAGAGGAGGTTCCTGGAACCTAGCAGAGCCCCCTTCTGGGTACTTCTGTTGCAAAGCAGTTCGTGGCATTCATTGTCTAGGACACAGAGCTGAAAAAGAGGGCTGACTCTAGGGGTATGGGGGCATTCTCAGTGAGAGCTTGAACTGAAGAGGAAAAAAGTTGGGTTTTTGTGAGCCTTTGCCTTCTCCCCTTCTGTCATGGTGGATCAGGGCTGGATCAGGACAAGCAGCCTGCTCCTGACTTGTCACCCGTGACAGAACAAGATTCCAGAAAGGCAAGTGGTCTTGGAGGGGAGGTGTGTGAGTGGCTGGCAGTTCTCAGCTGTGCCTGCCCCTTTAGCTGTGTGACCCAATCCAGGAAGCAGAGGAGGCCAGTCAGCCTCTGAGAATTATGCACTCACCTGAAACTTAAGCCAGGCTTTAAAAGAGGCCAAAACGAGATGATTAAGCTGAATGAGTGGGGTGAATTTTAATGCATTTCCCAACTCCCCAGAAGAGGAGGCAGTTTAGCAGTGGTTGTTGCTAAAGATCTCTGTTATTCAACAGAACAGATTAATTCTCAAAAATCTTTATTGAGGGGCCAGCCTGGTGACATAGTGGTTAATTTTGCGCACTCCGGTTCAGTGGCCCAGGGTTCGCGAGTTTGGATCCTGGGTGTGGACCCACACACTGCTCATCAAGCCATGCTGTGGCAGCATCCTGCATATAAAATAGAGGAAGATTGGCACAGATGTTAGCTCAGGGACAATTTTGCTCAAGCAAAAGGAGGAAGATTTGCAACAGATGTTAGCTTAGGGCCAGTCTTCCTCACAAACACAGAAAACAAGCAAAATGCCTTTATCGAGTGCCTTCTGTATGCTTGGAAAATCAAGCAAGATGCTTATAAAAGAGCTTTTCTATGAGCCCTAAAGTACACTTGCTGGCTCTGCCTGCCTGACCCTACCTCATTAAAATTCCAGATGTCGGAAGAAGGCTACGCTCCATTCCGTGATTTAAGGCCCCCTTTGTTAGTTCAAAGCAGCCTCAGCTGCCCCTGAGGCAGAGTGCCAGGTTCATGCCCTTAGCTACATTTCGTTGAGAAGGATGCCAGGTGGGCCTGTCTCTAGAGCGTAGTGGTTTTTCTTAAGACAAGGGGTTCTTAGGAATAATTGGGCCCCCAAAGTGTGTGTGAATCCCCAGAAAATGTGTTTTTGTTGTTGTTTATTTGAGTTTTTTACAACAGGGCCTGTGACTTTTACCAGATTCTTAAAAAGAAAGACAGACAAAGAAAAGTCCCCTCAGCCACGTCCCCCGACTGACTCATAGCTCAGGGGCTGGGTGGGACCATCCTTTCTGTCTTTGTTCTCTATACAGCCCAAATGTCCCCCTACTTTTCCCAAAGCAGGAAACTGTATCACCCCGTCCTGCCCCCTTAGTCGTTTGAAGGCTCCTTGCTGGCTGCACAGCCAATCATTGCTAGGCAGAGGGAATCCTGGAAGAAGCAATCACCAGGCGCCTTAAGATCAACACTTGCCCTCTTTGCACCATGCACAAGTCGCAGAATGACTTCAAAGAGATGTCCCAACAAACACACCGCACCCCTACCCAGGGTGAGAGGGCTCATGCACTTTGGCCAGCCATTATTCCGGCGCTGGAAAAACTCACAGCTCAGTTCCTGAGGGCAGAGAGTAGAAGGAAGCCACTGCAGTGTCTGGAAACAGGGTGAGGCCCCTCGCCGGGGTAAGGAAGTGGGGGTGGGGGCTGTGAAGCTGGCGGGGCCATAATCTCCATGGAGGAAATATCAAACTCTATAAGATGTGTTGCCTTTCTGCTGCTAGTTCTCTCCTTTTTCTTTCTTTGTAAAACTCCATAACCCACTGATTTTCATTTACCACTGATAGATATGTTTGCTAATTTGCTAGTAATATTGCTTTCAAGCGACAGGAAGGAACTTGTGTTTGGTTCCTTGACTTTGTTTCGGAGGCCAGTCCTGTGGGAGGTGGGAGTGTCTTGACATTGATTAATGGGACATTTTCTTGCTAAGGAGTGGGGCTCCTTCTCATTTATCTCTGGGCTTTCTCTTTTGTTGACTCACTGCCCACCTCCTGAGACTTTCCTCAGAGATGGAGGAGGCTGGCTCCCTGGGGATTTGGGGACAGTGGAGTAAGGCGCTTTCCTCACCTGCTGACTGGCCGAAGCCACCATCCTCCACCTTACTGGAAAGGTCTGTGCTATTTACATATGACTCAGTGCTGTGACCCGTTGAAGGAAAAAGCAGAGAGTTAAAAAAAGAGTTCTCTTCAGATATAGGCTGGCTTGATGGGATCTAAATTGTGGTTGGGAAGACTGAGACATGGGATGGTGCTGAAAATCGAGACAGGGAAACATTTAGATCGCAAAGCTGGGGGGTCCCTTTCTAGCAATAAGGAGAAGGGGGTAATGGCTAAGATGAGAGTGATTTTTTCCTAGGGAAGTAAAGATATTCTATCAGTTAGGATGGAACAAAGATAAATTGGGCGAGGCCATTTGTGTAATGGAATAAGCACTGAATTGGGAGCTAAGGATTGGGTTTTAAATCCCAACTCTGCCACTTATAAGCTTCATGACCTCTAGGAATAATTTCCTTGAGTTCCAGTTTGTCATGCCCCCATTAGGAATAGTAATGTATCAGGATGGTTTAACTTGCAAATAACTGAAAACTGAATTCAAAATGGCTTAAATACCAGAGAAATGATTTAGTTCATGGCCTCTAACGAGTCCATAAATGGTAAAAGCTTCAGGCATGGTTTGATCAGGGTTCCAGATGCATCTCTCTTTGAGTCTCTTGTTTCTGTCCTCCTTCAAATGCTTTCCTCTTGGGAGAAAAATGGTGGTGGCAGTTCCAGGCCTCCCAGCTTGCACATCACATTGCCCAGAATAAGGTAGAGAACTTCTCTTCCCCAATCGCTGAACAAAATTATTGGAACTCCCTCTGACTAGACTGACTTACATCACATGCTCACTCCTGAACCAATCATTTGGCCTAGTGAATGCCATGCACTACTTGTCATAGGCCTGGTCATATATTCTTGTTTACACCAACCGCTGTAACAAGAGGGATGGAGTGGCTGTTTGCTTTAGGCTGGGAGTTTTGAGAATACCATCCAAACGGCGCAATTGCTCCATGGTAGAGAAGGGGCATACTAATGATGTCAACTAAAAGTAATATCATTCATTAAGGATGAAAGGGAGACTTACATAATTTAGCATATATGGACCTTCCCAGCACCACTCCTAGCACATAGGAGATGCTCAAACATTAGTCAGATCTGAATTTGTGGTGAGATGTCCTCTCTCAGTTTTCTATTGCTGTAAAACAATTTATCATACAGCCAGCAGCTAAAATTCAACACCCATTTCTTAGCTCACAGTTCTGTAGATCAGAAGTCTGGGTATGGTGTGCCTGGGTTCCCTGCTCAGAGTATCACAAGACCAAAAGCAAGGTGTAGGCCAGGCTGCATTCTCACCTGGAGCTTGAGGTCCTATTCTAAGCTCATGCAGGTTGTTCACAGAATTCAGTTCCTTGTGGTCACAGGACTGAGGTCTCTGTTTCCTTGTTGGCTGTCAACAGGGAGCCACTCTTAGCTCCTACAGGCTGTTTCAGTTCCCCTCCATCTTCAAAGCCATAAATAGAAAAGCTCTCTTGAACTGAATCCTTTTCGTGTACTGAATCTCTGGGTCTCTACACCCGGATTTAATGGGCTCATGTGACTACGTTAGGCCCGCCCAGACAATTTCCCTTTTGATGAATTCAAATGATTAGTAGCCTTAATTACATCCAGAAAGTCTCTTTTTCCAGGTAACATAATATAATCAATCACATGGGAGTATTATCCCCTCATAGTCCCAGGTTCTGCCCACACAGAAGGTGCCCAGGGGTGAAGATCTTGGGGGCCGTCTTAGAATTCTGACTGCCACATGCTCTCAGAATAAAGCCTCGCTTATTGTAACCTGTTTTTGGTCACAGTGCAAGGCATCATAGGAGCACAGTAAATATTTGTTGAGTGAATGAATCAACACGGTTCCCAAGGCCCTTCAGGATCTGATTCATTCTTGTCTCCTGCCAGCTGACTCTCAATGCGCGCACACACACACACGCACACACACACACAAACACACACTGTCCACACTCCTAGGCCAATGCTGCTAGGCCTTCAGACTCAGCTGCCCTGACCTCTTTGATCTTCCAAGCCTGGGTCAGGTAACCTGTGCTAAAAGCTCCCACAAGTACCCTTATCATAGCATTTATTATAAGATAATGTGTTAGTCCCCACTCAAGACTGAGAGCAGGGAATGCAGGAACTCGTATATGCACACTGATTTGCAGTGTGACCAACCATGAATTCTGACACATATTTTTCCAAAGACTCAGACTTTCTAACACCAACCACACCCCTCAGCCTAGAGTCCCTTAACCCTATGCCAGTGACTTAACTTTGGACCCCATTTGGCTTCAGAATTCTGCATCAAGTGAGAAGAGCTTAGGTTAAAGCATAGTAAACTGCAAAATGCCATAGCAAACTCCAAAATGCCACAGTGAACTGATAGATGCAGGATGCCATCCTAGTGTCTGATACGAGGCGATGGCGTGGCAAGTGCTTCTGGCTCTTCAACCATGTTGTGAATGTACTAACTGAATGTCTGCCTTCCCCTTTACGTATCACCTGCAATTTCCGCTGCAGCACAGGCAGTGCTGGGGTGGTAATGAAGAAAAGTGTGCTTGTTGTGATTTTTTCTTTCTGTTTAAAAGTCCATTTCCATTTCACAGAATAATATACTATGGGGAAACAATATGCTATTAGTGTTGAGAGCCAGGGCGGTAAGATGAGATTAGCAGGCAATCCTGAACGGGATTCTGTTTCAGTTGTTCTGTGAACTTGGACAAGTTCATTCTCAATCTTAGCCACTCCACTAGGCTCTGGGAATAGAAAATGAAGAAATAGTTCCTACCTTTGTGGAGCTGCCGGTCTAGGGTAGAGATAGAAATGGAAGCAGAAAAATGACATATCTCGGTATATATTTGAACAGGGTGACAGAGTACAGAGCAAGGAGCCGCTGGTGACAGTCGACTCTCATCTGAAGTCTGAGTAGGAGTTCGCCAGCAGGAGTAGGAGGAAGGGAGTGCAGGCAGGGGGAGCAGCTGTGAGCAAAGGCACAGGAGGTGCAGAGAGGCTAGGGAAGTGGGGAGGGAGGGACGCTGGTGAGCTCTGACAGCCAAAGGCTTTGCAGGACATGGCTGTTGCTCAGGGAGCCAGTGAAGAGAGAAGAGCGTGAGGGAAATGGAGCCGTGGAAGGAAGGCTCTACCTGCTTAGCAAAATGCAGGTGGGGAAGAGAAACAACTGGTCTAGGAACACGATGAGAATGGCTGTGGGAGCAGCACGAGAGAGTCCCAGCCTTAGTTACTTCCTCACAGCCTCAGTTTCCTTAGCATGCTCTGTCCTTGTTGGGGCAACTCACCTCCAGCTCAGCTGGGTAGAGTGCAAGGCCCTGGGCTCAAGTCAGCAAGGTGGCATGGGGAACAACAGCAACCTTTGTGGGTGGCTTTCGGGGCTTAGAAAATGTCTGTGGGACTGACTGGTCCCAGGACCTCCACACAGAGGAGAGAGGCGCAGGGACTAGAAGTCGTGGCGTTGCGACAACCCCTTGGTGGGAATGGGTAAGTTGGTTTCAGTGGCAGCAGCTTTTTTAAAAGCCCGGCTTCAGATTCCCCACAAAGAGGTCAGAGAGTGGGGTCACACCTCCTGAAGACTTGTTCCGGCTCACAGTTGTCGGTGATGGGAGACATCACAACTCCCCTGGGGCGCCTGGCTTTATGTGGAAGGGAACTTTGAATATTTCTTGAGGGGTCTTTGAGTAGAAGCCTTTAGGATGGATATACCCACGCTAACACCAAACTTGATTCCTTACCAAGTGAAATTTAAAACCTGTGCACAAAAATGTATAATTACCATCCCAGCCAAGATCTGTAGGCCCTAAAAACCATCTTTTGGGGAGCATATAGCCTACTTTTTGTAAGGTACAATAAGATTCCTCATTGCTGTTCACTTTCAACTAACGTCCATCAAGCTCCCACTCTGATCCAGTTACTATATCTGGGACCCAGGAAAAGCTCTTTCCTTTTAATAAGTAAGGGAAAGGAGACTAAGGAAAATTAAATAATTCATCAAAGTTACACAGAGAGCAAATAGCAGAGGCAGGATTTGAACTCACGTTTCCAGATTTGGAGTCTAACATGCATTTATTTCATGAAATGAAGTCACTTGAGTGATCATGTCATTCATAGCCTCCAGGAAAGTTGTTTCATTCATCAAGATGCCACGAGCTCTTGATTCATATTTGAATTCTTACAGAAGATCCCATTCTCTTTTATCCTCCTTTGGGTCATGGAATACCACTCTTACCTACTATCACTAATTATTTCAGGGCACATTGCTGCCTGGCTAAAGGCTGCTTTTCCTACTCTCTCTTACGATAAGATGTGGTGATGTAACTAGCTTGTTACCAATGAGTTGTGAGTGGAAGTGATCTAGACAACTTTTGGATCTTGCCCTTTAAAAAACTTATTACACATGCACTCCCCTTGGTGTTTCCTCCTTCCCTCTGGCTGGAAAATATCGACAAGTGGAGGAATTTCTTGAACCCGGTGATGAAAACCACATGTTGATGATAGCAGAGCCATGCTGCCATCCATGGACCACCAACCTCTGGACTGCTATGTGAGAGTGTAATAGCCAGTTATCGCTACATAACAAACCATCCCAAAACCTAGTGCTTTAAAATAATAACCATTTTTTATTTCTTATAGGGAGGTCTGCTAATGCCAAGAGGTTTCAGTGATCTTGGCTAGGCATGTTGACATGTCTGTGGCCAGCTAGCAGATCAAGTGGGTTCACCTAAGATGATCTTGGCTGGGATGACACGGCTGTGCTCCAAATGGTCTCTTATCCTCCAACAAGCTAGCCTAGGCTTGTCTTCATAGCTAAGGCAGAGCAGCAAGAATAAGAGTAGAAGCATGCAAGGCCTCTCTGGGGGCCTAGAGTTGGACATAGAGAACCATTGCTTCCACCATAATCTCTTGGCTAAAACAAGTCACAAAGCCAAGCTACTCAGAGGTTGGGGAAATAGACTCCACCTCTTGATGGAAGGAGCTGCAAAGTCCACACTGGACACAGAGATGGGTAGGGAATTGGAACCAGTTTTGCTCTCAGTGTACCACGGTCCACCCTCTGGCCACAAATGTTCCCATAATATATATACCAAAGACCTCCGAAAGTTGCGTGTAATTATGCCATTGGATGTTGCTCCAAGTCTAGGATCTCGTGACTGACATCAGGTCCAGATGTGGTTTCTCTTGATCCAAAGACCTATGAACTAAAAACGTAAGTTATTTAACATACCTAACATACAATGATGAAACGGGCAAACACTAATAATGAATTAAAATAATAATAATAATGATAAATATAATATAAAAATAACTTTTAAAATAATAAAGAATTAAAATAATTTAAATAATAAATTTAAAATAAATAAACAAACTCTGGCATCTGAAGAGGGGAAGATTGGTAGACACTGGTCTCTGACGATTCTGAAATCCCCTGGCGCACATACTGCCCGTTTCCCACACTCTGGGGTTGGGCACCATCATGGCAGTGGCTCTCCAGTCCATTGCTCTGCGTGGCTTTTGGCTCTGCCCTCTGGGACATCCTTCCTTTTCCATCACTCTCCTTTTGCCACTTCTGAAAAGGGCGTGAGAAAATGCACAGCAAGCTCAGCCTTCTTCCTGCCTGTAAAGCATTGGGGACCCAGGAGCCTTTTACGGTTTTGAACAACTTTAATTCAGAATCTTTTAGTCCAAGCTGGTGGCACTGTTGCCTTTACAATCCCTTTAAAAACTTCATGGCATTACTTTGGATATGATCTGAATCCACTCTGTTTGACAAATTCTTTTTGAGACAGGCCTGATTCTCTAGACTATTCTCAGCTTTGGCATTCAGGCTGCTATGGGATGGCATCCTTAAAGTTTCTACAAGCACTTTTGTCCAGCTGAGAGAGTATCCTGGGTACCGCCTTAATTCTTTCCAAGATCTTTTTTTTTTTTTTTTTTGAGGAAGATTAGCCCTGAGCTAACTGCTGCCAATCCTCCTCTTTGCACTGAGGAAGACTGGCCCTGAGCTAACATCCATGCCCATCTTCCTCCACTTCATATGTGGGATGCCAACCACAGCATGGCATGCCAGGCGGTGCCATGTCCGCACCCCGGATCTGAACCGGTGAACCCCGGGCCTCTGAAGCGGGATGTGTGCACTTACCGGCTGTACCACCGGGCCAGCCCCTCTTTCCAAGATCTTAACAAAGGGTCTTCTAACTACCATCTTGATTTATGTTTTACTCTGGGTCTATATGTCTCTGGCAGTGCCTTGGGTTTGATCTTTTAGTGGTTTGGGTCACTGGAGATGAGAAAGTTTTATTTTCCATCCTACCCTGTTCTGTACCCTCTATATTCCCTCTAAATTCAGTTTGCAAATGAACCACTTCTTTCTTTAGCAGGAGATACTTTCAAGTTCTGCCTGCAAATCTCATTGCTCAAATCTAAAATTTCACAAGGTACATTTTCTGTCATCCCACTTACCATAGACAATGGTTTTACTAATTATTTTGCACTATTTAATATGGGTCACCATTTTTCCAGATTTCTATAGCTTTCGGGCCTCTGTATATTGTCTGGTCTCTAAGCCAACGCCACATATTTTAGGATTTTGTTACTGCAGCACCTCACTTATGCATACTGATTTTTGTTTCAGGGAGCTATTGCTATGTGACAAACCTTCCCAAAATTAGTTGCTTAAAACAACCACCATTTTTAAGGTCATGATTCTTCAGATCAGCCATTTGAGCTGGGCTCAGCTAAGGGGCTCTTCTGGTCTTCGCTGGTCTCCTTTGTCTGTGGTCAGTTGCGGGTTGGCTGGCAGGCTCCCCTTCTGCAGATCATCTGACTGTTGGCTGGGTCCCTTGACTCTTCTTCACATGTCTCATTCTCTAGGTCTCTTTCCCATCTCTCTAGCATGCTGGCTGGGCTTATTTTTTTGGTAAGGCCAAAGCTCAAGTGCCAACCAGGCCAATTGTTCAAGAGAGCCAACAGAAGTACACAAGGTCTCTTAAGGCCTAAGCTGGAAACAGGCATTCTGCCACTTCTATTGGACAGGGCAGGTCCCAAGGCTGACCTGTTTAGAATGAAACTCTGAAGTTACAAAGCAAAGGGCACAGATACAAGGAAACATTAGTTGGGGCCATCAATGCAGTCAATCAACCCCAGAAAGAGAAAGAATCTATCTTACTAAAGTCACTGTGCTTGGTTACAGCACCATAGGTTGTAATCTAATACACCTACTGTGTGCCCAGCAATGTACCTGTCACCTTCCTCCTATTTCCAAAATTAAAAGGAGGAAGCATTGTCCCCAGGCAAATATATACCCACGTCTGTCAAGCCACTCTCTGCTGCTTGAGCTTTCCTCCCTCCTGGACCTGGCTTTTGGTGGAGAAAAAGACCCCGACAAACATGATTCTTGTTGTAATGTGCAGAAAGTGAACAGCCTAGGGAAGTGTGCGCTACAGAGATTCCAAAAGAAAAATAAATAAACATAAGCCATTGTAGTTGCTGTTGACAATGCCATTTTTTTTTAAAAGCAATGATTTGTCCTCAGAAGACGCTCAAATGTGGTTTCCACTCAAAGTCAACTGAGGGTGTTCTAACATGTCTTCAATTGAGAAAATTCAAAGCACTAAGTAGTTTTAGAAAAATCTCGCTGAGGCCCTCTGAGTACCCCCCGAAAATTCATATCCTGAAGTGCTAAGCCCCTGTCCCTCAGAATATGACTGTATTAGGAGAGAAGATATTTAAAGAGGTGATTAAGTTAAAATGAGGTCATTAGAGTGGGCCCTATACAATATGACTGTTGTCCTCAGAAGAAGAGGCGATTAGGACACAGACACACATGAAGGAAGACCACATGAGGACACAGGGAGACAGGGACCATCTATGAGCCCACGAGACAGACCTCAGAAGAAACCAACCCTATTGACGCCTTAATGTTGGACTTCTAGCCTCCAGAGCTGTGAGTGAATAAGTTTCTTTTGTTTAAGCCACTTAGTCCATGATACTTTGTTATGGCAGTCCTAGCAAACCAATACACTATCTAAGATGTTGATGAATTGGAGTACTTTTTTGGCTAGAACGGCTCACTTTACACATATTTCCTTGTTGAAGTAAACAGCAGAGCTCACTAATGTCAATAAGAAAATTTTATTGAGCATTTACTATTTGCCAAGTACCATGCTAAAAACTTTCCATGTATTTTCTCATTTTGTCCTCAGAACAATTCTGTGAGACAAGCACTGTATTAAGCCTGTCTTTTTAGATGACAAAACTGAGGCTTAAGTGACATGTCCTGAGTCTTCCGACTGGCAGAACTGGGATTTCATCCCTCTCAGCTGGAAAAGGCCTTGGCTTTGAAATCAGATGGATTTGAGGTTAAATTTTTATTCTGCAAATTACTGACGATGATACCTTGAGTAGTTTACTCAACTGTTCTAAGCCTTAGCATCCACATCTAAAAATGGTCATAAACCACGGCTTATTGTGATGGTTGAATGATATAACACACGCCTACTAAAATGTTTGAAGAAGCCAGGCACAATTCCTGTTGCATATCAAGGGTTCAATGAATGTCAGCCTTTGTATTTTAAGACAACATTAAGTCCAGTTGCCTTATAACCATCTCTAATCCAGTCAGTCTGTGTGTCAGGGCCAGAGGTCAAGGCTGTTTCCTGCATTACATTTTTTCCAGTTCCTTGTCCCATCTGCTCTTACGTTTCCTCAAAGGATATGACCTTTACCCATGACCTCACATTGTAGATGGGGAGGTCACAAAAGGTCTCACGCAGACTGAAGAAGCTCAAGGTTCAACACAAACTGTCGCACAAAGAAATTAAAGGCCACCATGTACATCTTCTGAATAAATGGCTGAATCCACATGCTCAATAAAAGGGTAGCGATGTGAGCACATGTAATTTTCAAAGCTGTGATTTGGAGGGTGTTGTTTTCATGAGGTGAGATTTTATTGATCATGAGTAGGAGGATGGCATCGTGCTGGCTCCATCAGGGCAGTAAACTCTGAAGATGTACAGCACCAGATCGAATGGGATCAGTGCCTTTAAAAGGGTGAAATGTGCTGAGAGGTTAGAGGAGGGAGAAGTTATTTTTGGTTTGGAAACATACAGAGCTTTCATGGAGAGGTCGACATTTAGGTAGGCCTGGAAGGAAGAGAGGAGAGAGATGGCTTTTTAATCCAGGCGCACTTTACTCTCAGCTTGGTTACGTGTTAAGGCATGTGGGTCTGTATTTAATTGACAGCAGAGATGAGCGCAATTTCAACTATTTGTAAGGAAGTACAGTTTGTAACATTATTAACTAATATACTCCAAGAACTTGGCAGAAAGAGGCTGTTGTAGGGACAGTTGTTCAAAGGATAAGCAGTTCTTCAGTTGTTTTGGCTATTTTAAGATCTTACCTGGGATTAAGTCACATGAACCAAAAACAGGGTTCCTGGATGATGTCACTTGGCCACCGGCTGAATTGTTTTCATGGATGGTGCCTTGGGGTGATGGGCAGGACATCCCATCATGGGGATGCTTCAAGGCTGCTGATCAATGGAGGGTATCCTGACCTGCTTAGTTCGGGCCTGTAGGCCTCTGTGGTCCAATAGCTGCTCTGTCCCTGAGGAAGTCCTGTCTGGAGAGGTAACCAGCTTTGCCTTTCAGCCTTATTTCCTAGAAAGCTTAGAGTCAAATTAGTGGCTCCCTTGTAACAAGCATACGTATCATTATGGTATGCAGTCTTTAAAGTCTTATTCTTGGCTCCATTTGAAATCCCCATCCTTGTTTTTATTTCTTCTTAAGTTCCTTTCTTTGATTTATATCTTCTTTTTCCAGCTTTTATATCCTTGTTAACTCCTTTCAGTGTTTTCTAGAAGGAGGTATGGTAGAGCCACACTATCTTTTCATTTCCTTCAAGCCTGTGATCTTTGCACATGAGGTTCTCTTTGCCTAGAAACTTTCCTTTCCCCTTTACTCTTTTCCCCTTTCCACTCTGTCCCCTGACGACCCTGGAACTCTGCCTTCTTTTAGGTCTGTTTTGACATGACTTCTTCTATGGGTTAGAGGCTCCTCCATGGATTCTCTTAGCATGCAGCTCTCTCTGCTCCACAGCACTCTTTTCGCTCTGTGGAATGGACCCCTTCCTTGTCTGTGTCCTCTCCTAGACCATTCACTTTGTGAGTGTCCAGTCTGTATCTGTCTTCTTCAAGTTGCCTTTCCAGAACCTAGTATTTCGCCTGGCACATATCAGATACACAGCAAACAATGGTTATACAGATGAGAGAAGTTCTTTTTATGACCTCCAGTTTCCTGACATGTCAAGAAGATGCTGGTTATCATGTAGGATTGTTGTGAGGATTAAAGAGAGTGATTCATATAAAAGTCCTAAGGTAGGGCCTGCCATATATTAAGATGACTTCTCACCTTCAACCCCATTCCTTGTAAGTGATTAATTTCTTAGCACATAATTCACTATGAACCAAATCCTTCTTGGAAGCAATGCACAGTTTGTCTCCAGGAAGAAAAGCTACAGATACAGAGAAAGCGATTAGGGAGGGCTTCCTGTAGAGGTGGAGCATTATGGGAGCATTTTAAGGAGCTAAGACTTCAGACAATAGCCAGGCTCAAAGAGAGGTGGTGGAAAGTGGGCTGGGGGGGCGGGACCAACACTGGGGCCAGCGAGCAGCCCCTGACTCCATCCTTCCAGGTCACTACTCTGATTTTCATAAGGCAGCTTTGACAAATGCAACAGACTTGGGGCTCAGCATCGGGAACCTGTGGTGAGCATTTCCTGGGGGGTGTGAGCTCCTCTGTGCATATTTTTCATCTTTCTGTGTGTTTCCAGAATCTAACATATTTCTCTGCTCCAACACCTGTTAAACTCAATTCTCTAAGCCATTTGTCCCTTGGCCTTCCTTTCAGCCAATAACACAGTATAAGGTATCTATTCTGTCCCCAAATACCTTTTCCCCCTTTGGTTCTCAAAAAGCAGTAGAGCTTCCAGGGAGCTCGAAGACCATCACATATGTGTCTGAAATTGCTGCATGGTGGATGGGAGAAATGCTGCCTCTTTACTCACGGGAGGCATGGTTTCTTCCACAAATGTGGGTTGAGCCCCTACTGAAAGCCAGGCACTGGGAACAGAGGTACCCAAGGATGGATAGCTTGGTCCCTTATCTCCCAGACATCACAGGATCTGTTCTAAGAGGTGGCCTCAGCCTCTTTAATGTCTCCATAGTCCGTTACTTGTCCCCTGTCCCAACAAGTCACCCGAAACAATTGATTTAAGCACACGTCATTGTGTTCACTATGCCACTGCAGCTTCAAAGCACATCTGTCTCCTGATAACTGCTGTAGAGCCCCTCCTAGAGGAAAATTCCAGAGCTGCAGCCTGAGGATCTGGGAAGAGAGTATCTGGGAAGAGAAAGCCTGCAATGTCAGTCTCAGGAGAGGATGGAGAGGTCTCCATTCCTTTCTGAAGGCTTCTTCTATTGCAAAGACTCACTCTCCCCATAGGCCAATAGAAGCGAGAACAAGATATGAGGAGATTAGCCACCCCATCTCTTTCACCATCTTTGCTTTCGTGCCTCCTTTTAATAAGATGGAGATCTAAATATTTAAATATGGCTATTTATAATGCTAGTTCAAGTCGAAAACATACTATTTCAATATAGCCCTAGCTCAGGCCTATGGACGTAGCAAGGCCTTAATAAATACATGTTGTTCACTTGGCTGTAGGTCCTTGATCCCTGGAACTAAATGTGAATAGAACAGGGATTCTCGGGTATTTCTTGTTTTGCTTGGAACAAAGAGCCTCTGAGCAGCAAATCTTAGAAGGAACAATCTCTTTTGTGGCCAATGTGAACCAGAAAACAGCATCAGGAGCTTGTTCTTGGAGTCCTTATAGTGTCCAAGATCTGAGTTTTCCATATTGAAAATGGAGAATGTGGAGACACCAGAAAATTATATCACCAATTCACTGTCCAAGATCAGCTAAGCAAGCATGGTACTGGCTGGAGAACTCCTACTCCATTTATTTAAACAATCATTCCTCAGGACACTATAGAATTTCGCTAATAACTGGCTGAATATATGTTTAAGCCCAGTAATAATGGCTAGCAAAGCAAGAGGTACTTACACTTAATTATACCTCTGCGTGTAGGTTGGCACAGAGGGAGGCCTTAATTATCAATGTGTTATGCCCTTGCTTTACATACAACAAATGGCTTTAATGTGGCTATTCATGTTATGGTTTAAACATCTTGGTAATTAGGAAGTGGAAAATAGGAGTAGCAGAGGGGGCTGTCAGTTTCCTGAGCTCTGTATTCCTGTGACCTTTTGTGCTCTGTACCTCTCTGGGCTGAAACTCCTGGCTGAGGGAGGCAGGACCAGGAGAAATGCATAGTGTGGACTTTCCGGGAATATGAGGAGGCTAAGGAGGGTTACCTCCATTTATTTAACAAACCTTTGCTGAGTACCTACTATGTGCTAAGCACTGTTCTAATCACGTGGCGAGTCAGTAAGCAAGGCAGACTCAGATTCCTGCTTCTGTGGACCTTATGTTTGAAGCTGGTTCAGTCACAGAATCCAAAGAGCTGATAACTGGCTCAGAGAGGGTCACCTGCCCTCCACTCTGTCCTGTCCAGTGCCTCTTTCAACAACTTGAATGAAGACATAAAAGGCATATGACCAATTCTGCAGAGAGCAACAGTGAGCACATACTGGGTGCCCAGGAATTTCCTTACTTGATTTCTTATCCTCACCATGATCTTACAAGGCCCCTATCATCATCATTTTCATTTTAGAGCACAGAGGACTGTAGGACTTACCTGGATTTCACATCCACGTTGGCTTCCCTCCCTCTGAAGATGCAAGGCTGAAGATGGCATAATTAATATTGGATGATGGAAGGAAGATTCCAAAAGTCTTTATTCTCGGAATAAACAAGCTCAAACTAACAGTTTGCGTTGGGGGTATAAGATAAAGCAGTAACGTCTAAGATAGAACATTTAGAAACTTGATTTCTCTTGGCACTGTTTTTATGCATTATCTATTTCTGTGATTACTTCCTGCTGTTTATGAGATTTCTCCTTTTCCCTGGTACTCTGGAGGAAGTTGTCATTTAAATGCAAGATTAATAAATTTGATAGCCAAGTTTAAGGGGTAAGAGAATTTAGTGTTAATGTTACTCAAAGGCTGCAGCAGCCATGGCCAAGGTGATTTAGGGGTTGATCTCTGTCCCAGCTATCCCTTGCTGTGTGATAAACCAACCCAAAACCTAGTGAAGTAAAATACAATCATTCTATTACACACATAGATTCGGAGTAAGGAATTTGGATAAGGCATTTCAGGAACAACTTTTCTCTGCTTCACAACATATAGGGCCTCATCTGGTGGGACTGCAGTGGCTGGGGTGACTCAGATGTCTGGGAGCTGGAATCATCTAGAGGCTTCTTCACTCACATGTCTAGTGTTTGGGTTGGGATCATCTGAAGACTGGACTCAGCTGGGACCCTCTGCCGGAGCTTTTCTATGTGGCTTGGGCTTCCTCACAGAATGGCAGCTCAGGATAGTTGGATCTCGTAAAGGGCATCCTGAAGCTTCAAGAGAAAGTGTTCTAGCAAACTAGGTGAAAGGTACATGGCATAATTTCACCATATTTTATTGGTCAAAGCAGTCACAAGTTTGTCCAGATTCAAGGGGAGAAAACATAGATCCTATCTTATAAGAGAGATGTCAATGAATTTGTGGCCATATTTAAAAACCATTGTATCCCCAAGAAACCTATCTTCCCTGTGGGTTTTAGCTCAATTTGTTCTGCCAGAGTGACTCCCAATTTGGAGAAGAAAAAACTGGATGGAGGATGTGGCTGCTGTCGTCAACTCCTTGAAAGACTGTCACTTGCTAGAGAGAACCCACAAGGCTTCAAGCACACAACTAAGGACCAGAGAGTAAATGTCAGAGGAGAACTTACTAATATTTAGAGATGTCTGTCAATGGCTGGCCTGGCTAGTAAGACAGTGAGTTCTCTGATTTTTGAGCTATTGATTAAGCACAAATCAGGAATGTTCTAGAAGAGCTTCAGGCATTGTCTGGGAGGTTGGATTAGATGACTTATTTGGGAAGCAGGGCTATCAGTGACTATAGGTCAGAAACATCACCACAGATACAGAGAATGATGCATAATAGTGCAAGACTTCAATTTTGTTTTCCAAATCACCTCCTGAGTCCATGATTTCAGGAATATGGGAAGGCCTGATGGTACCTCCCCTTTAATACTCCTCTCCTATATCAGTGGCTGAAATCTCCCAACAAGAGATTAATTCTTTTAATTTAAGCCTTTGATCCTTGTTAACATGAGATACTCTGGGAGAGATGAGAGCCAAAGTTCTTTGGGGTAATTTATAATTTAACACGAATGTGC
Source organism: Equus quagga (assembly GCF_021613505.1). Classification (NCBI taxonomy): domain Eukaryota; kingdom Metazoa; phylum Chordata; class Mammalia; order Perissodactyla; family Equidae; genus Equus; species Equus quagga. The sequence continues at coordinate 13,285,900 of NC_060288.1, read as the reverse complement.
CTCAGGTCCTATTCTGTGAGCATAACTTGACAAGAAAAGACAAGGCAATGAGTATCCGAGAAGGATGAAGGGGAAACACAGCAAAAGAGGAGACGAAAGGAGTCCTCAGGCGTGGGGAAGATGCACAAAAAGACGTGGGAGAACTGAGGCTTCGGGGGCAGACCTGGTTGAGAGCTGATTTCTTCAGAGTAAATTAAACAGATAAGAAACCACAGTTTTCCAAGCAAACCAGTAGAAAGTGGGTGCCCTGTGCACTACCGTTCCTGCACTTGAGAAATGCAGCGATGAGTTCAGCACAGAGACCACAGACTCCTCTTTCCTGCTGGAGAAGTGAGACCCCGCCCCCGCCCGCCCCGCCTCGTGTATTCCTGTCCCCATACTCTGCTAGAACGGGGATGATCTGAGGCCTAGCCCACTTCCTGAGAAGTCACGTCAGCCTCTGTATAAACAAAGTAAAAATCTCAACCATAAATCTCCAAAGCAAGAGAAATCCCAGAGGAAGACAGAAATGGTGTGGGAGGCAGACACAATCCAAGGGGAAAATGTTTCAGGTTGTGCACATTAGATCTGGTCATTTAAAAATGACCTCTTGAGAAGGGCAGGGGATAGCAGAGACTCAAACTGAGGCTATAAGATTCATGGCATAAACAGAGCATTCGATACAGGGAAAAATAAGCAACCAGCACACTCCTACACCCGCACTGCCCACACATCCCAGAGAATTTCTAAAGAAGGAGGGAAACAGTCAATGTTTCAACCTATGTTGAGGACCCCAACTTCCATTCTGCATTTTCCTTCCCTCACACAGCCCAGACTGTGCCCCTGCAAAACCAGCAGTCGAGAAAACATTTGATGTCAACTATTTGCATCTTCATGTGATATAAAGACAGTGGGCTGGCTCCCTCCTCATATTTTAGTTTTAAAGGCTTATATTTCCAAGAGCAGAGTGAAGGACTGTCCCCATGGGAATTCAGCCTGGGGAGGAGCGATTAGGCAGATGCTAAGGAAGGAGAGGTGGCTTCAGGGAGTTCAGCAGGCAGCCATCACTTCCATTTCCAGGTAGGAGGGAGCTTGGGGGTCAGCTGCTGGTTCAGTCGAGGGAGGACAGCAGGCTTGGGCTTTGGTCTGGATGCTGTACTCCTGGCAAGCACCTAGTGAGTGGGAGTTTAGGCTCTGGTCCAGCGTGAGTCTCCATCTTTCTTCCTGTGGTCTGTGGAGAAGCCAGCTCAGTGGGGCTCCATATTATATCAGTAGCCATCCTGAGGGAGGTAAGAACACAGCTCTTCCTCTCAGCTACAGAAATTTTAATTGAGCTGTAAATAGACAACCATGAGGCCAAGGGAGAAATCTTCCAAATGGAGACTTCACATGGTCACAATATTCCAGACCATGGAGATCTGGGGATGAAATGTCCAAAGTAACATGAAGTGCTATTTATTTTTACCAGTACATATCAACCAAGCTCTGACTGTGTTAGGCATTGCCAGTAAGCAGCTTGACAGGATCACAGACACGTCAACAGTCCCTAAGGCCCCATAAGGCTGTTTTCCTAACGTTACACATCCTCCAAGTCATAGATGTCACAACGCCGTTCTGGAGGAGATTGAATATCATCCCATTATTAGAAGATGGAAAGTAAATTCAATATACAAGATCAAATGCAGATGTTTCTTTTTCTTTTCTTGTCTTGTTTTTTTCTTTTTTCTCCAGTTACTGCACCAGCAGATCTTGGTTGTGAGGAGCTTTTAAACCTTCACAAGCACAGTTACAACATCACGCTCAACAAATTCATTTTAAAGGGACCATTTGATAGGATTAGAGGAAAAGAATTAATGGCGCTAAAGATTCATTTAGCATAGATTTTGTCCAAAGAAAGGAAAAGTCTTGGAACTCAATATGAATAAATTTAAATGTGACTCAGAAGAGAGAGCAATTTTTATACATGAATTTGAACTATGTGAAACCAGCAGCAATAAACAGGACTTACAATACTATGGATGGCCAATAAACAAGAATGAAAGTCTGAAATAATATTAAACACTAGGAACCAACTCAGACAGCCAATATCCCACTCAGTCAGATAATAACTCTGTTGGCCCACACGCATGGGAATTCAAACTGGCTATGTAGGATGCAATTGCAGAATTCTGCCAGTTCTGAATATTCGTAGGGGCTTGTAATGCCCTGACATCGAGAAAAAATAGAATTATGTACTTATTCTTGGAGAGAAGACTCAGGGACTCTCACATTTGCATCAGTTAATCATAAAGCATCTTAGGCAATTTTCCCTTAAGATTTGTCATAAATGTTTTGCATAAAAGATAGGACCACAACTCCAGCCTGAGTTCTAAAGAATGTTTAGTGTGTCTATAATCTCAGTATTTCTGCTGTGCACTCTGGATACAGAGGTCTCTAGTAGCTTGATTTTTCTCTTTTCTTATTATAATTGGAGGAAAGATTCATCAGTCTGGTGGGGACTAGCCATGTTTGGCCTCCTAAAGAGGGAAGTTCTAGTGATGTTTATAGGAAATATACTTATCACGGGAAATTTCCTTGATGCAATGGTAACCTACAAATATACTGCCAGGCAAGCTAGCTCAGAGATCATGGAACAGAGGGGCCCGTACCAAACTAATATGCTTGAGACATATAGTCTTTTGAATTATTGTAAATACATAGCTAGAAGCAAGGGGCACAGGTGAGGTAGGGAAAAAGGCTTTGGGTGCATGTGGGGTGGAGGGAACACACTACCTGGTCCTTAGTTACACAATGTTCATACATCCTGTCTCTCTCTCTGCCTCATCGGTCTTCCCCACTGATGATGAGTGATGCAGATGAGAGATGAGGTTTAAGCAAAATAGTTCAGCCTGAAGGTGCTCAAAGCCAGCACGAGTTTGTTCTATCACAGAGACACAGGGCAAGTCCCTGACCTGTAACTGAAGTTTGCTAATCAGCCTGATAAGCATGGATTTTATCTACAGTTACATGATGCCAGAGGGGGTATCACTAAGGGGTAGTCAATTTGAGGCCACATGAATACTGAGTGTCTCCTGTTCCTCATGTATATTTAGAGATTCATGAATATTTGTTGTCTTTTGGTGATTCCAGCTTTTCTGTCTATGATCAGCAATACATGATTTACTAACTATATCGAGGACATATTGGAGTGTCCCATATCAGGAAGGGGCAGAGGCAGGAGGCCAGATGGTGGGATACCTTGAATTCTAAGAGAACATGAGAATAGTCTTTTAAATGCTTGACCCCAAATTCTTCATTGTGTGATGGCAAACTTCCGTCAGGTCTCTGGAAATAACGATGATAATGTCCTGTGATTTCATCAGTCCGTCCAAAATGTAGAAAGCCACAGTCTGTTTAATTGATGACATTTGGGACAGTAGGAAAATTTGAAACCTATGTATTTCTAAGTTAACATCGTGTATTATTGGAAATGCTTATCTTGAAAAGATTGCTCGCCACGAGGTGCTGAAAGGTCTCAGCTGCCTAGCTGGGTCAAGGCTGGGGAGAGGGGTGACTTGCCTTTGTTTCAGGCTGACAAGGGGACAATGGGAAATGTCTGGAGATGATTTGTGCTGCCGGCATCTTCAAAAGTGAGAGACGATGGAGGGAAAAATATTACCCTGGGCAGGGCTGGTGGTGTGAGGAAATGATGATTCAGTTCATCTCTTTGACCCGTGCGGTGCTTTGTTTAAAATTGTGCTAGGCAATTCCTTCAGCCTCAGGAAGAGAAACAACTCTTGTCAATAAATTATAGCGGATGTGGGAGATCGCTCCCAGGGTGAGGTCTGGGACTGAATGAGTCCTGCCAGGTCAGTGCCCACAAAAGCAGCTGCCAAATTTACATTTTTCCATTTGCCCTCTGGTTCGGAGTGGATATAAATCCACATAATGCAGCCACAGAGCCCCCTGTCTGCTGGCCACGCACTGGGATAAAGGTTGGGGAAAGAGAACAGAGGACCCCAACTGCTAGACCTACTTGACAGATGCAGGCTCTGCTTCATCTTTTCCAAATATCTGGAATCCTCTGGAAAATGGTCAGTCCCTTGACCAGAAATAATTAATTTGTGCTTAATGTCCAAACTTTATTGAGGGCAAAAATAATTCAACCTACAAAGATATACATTTAATTATAAAAATTATACATACATATGTACATTGCTAAAATTTTCAAGAGTACTAAGTGAAGACAAAAGAAAGCGAAAATCTTTCTCTTCCTATTTCCCATCTAAATCCAATTCCCCAGTGATAACTGCTGGTAATTTGGTGTGTATTCTTTCAAACGTTTAACTGCACAGAATGTAGTGGCATAGGCTCTGAGATCAGACTGCCCCAGTTTGAACCTGTTTCTGTGTCTCGGTAGCCATGTTGCCTTAGATAAGTTCCGTAACTTTTCTGTGCCTCAGTTTTGTCATCCTTAAAGTGGGGATAATAATAATATCCACCTTATAGACTGGCATGAGGATTAAGCAGAATTTACGCTTGATACTTAATAAGCACTCAATATGTGTTTGCAAAAATGGGACTATATCGAAGGTGATTTTGAAAGAAAAAATTCCTCAGGAAATTTGGAAACAAAGGGCAATAAAGTAGAAATGTAAGTTAGTTTGTTGGGACAAGATGAATTGGACTTAGCTCTTCTGAGTTTCTTTTTCCAAGAGCAGTAATTTCTTATTCTTCCTCAGTAAAAATAAGCACCTCACGGCAATTAAGACCAGGCTCTGAGATCAAACACACAAGGACTGGAAACCCAGCCCCTCTACTTACTAGTGTTATGATAATGGCAGGTTACCTAACTTCTCTGAGCCTCAGTGTCTTTGCCTATATAATAGGAACTATAGTTCTGTTTCCAGGATTATATGAGATAATGCATGTGAAAGATTTTCCTTGGCTCAGAGTATGCACTCAGAAGTGACAGCTTTGGTATCATGAAGCCAAGGGCTTAATGCTTCCTTTTTCTGATTTCCCCAATAGACATATGGAAGTACAGGGCTGCTACCATTCTCCGAGGAGAGGAGAGAGATGAAGACTTGACTTTGATCATGCTGGGGATGGCTGACTAACACACCAAGTTTTGTCTATGACTTTTGGCAATCCATCTTTATGTTGGAATAGAGTTTTCTAGTTGACAAATCACTTTTGAACGCGTTCAACTTGACCAGAACCCTGCAAAGTAGGATGATAGGGAAAGTGTCATTAGCATTGGTTTCTAGATAACAAAACTGAGGCACAGAGAGCATAAAGTACCTGGCCAAGGTCACCTAGCACAAGCAGAGCCAGAACTGGCAGTCTGTGCTGTAACAGGCTTAGCCCTCTAGTTCCCGGAGAAGGCCAATCAGAGGCCAGCTTGTAGCACATGAAGTGCGGTGGACTGCACAGGTAAGATAAGGATTCTGGGGCCAGGGTCTGGCTCAGAGTAGGCCCTCAACAAATAGGTCGCCATTGTCATCAGAGCATCTTTATGTCCCACCATTCTACTTCTTCCACCATGACTGTATCTCAATCCAGATTTGTTTTTCTGGGCCTGGTATGGTTGATGAAGCTAATAACAGACTCCTAAAATGATTATGAAGCCTGAGACAAAAAAATTTTTCTTCCTTATCAAGATGATCTATATTTTGGGCAGCATGGCTCTTTTCCTCCTATATCCCTTTCGTATATTTTGCGTCAGGAGTGATTTTGCTTGAGAAACATTGTCAGGACAATTTCATCTATAACTGCATTGGAAGGAAGAGGATAATGGAAATTTTAATGAAAACGCCAACGCAATGAGAATAGGAATCAGTTCTTTTGCAATAGGAAGCAGCTACTTTGCTCAACAGGCAACAAAACCTTTAGTTTGTGTTCATGAAAATTATGATCATCTCCGGCTCCACTGAGATTTAACCAAGGGGAAAAAAAAAAAAAGAATTTAAAAAGTTCAGATGCAGTTCACTCGGAAGTTTGTCTCCAGACTTTGGGAACGTTTCAATTTTTCAAAAGGCACACAAAGAAGGATACTGGATTCTTGTACAAAACAACACAGATTCTCTAGATCATAAGGGCTGTACGAGACAGTGTGTTGCTAGTCGCCTGTGCTTTGCATCTCATGACTATGAAACAGCAGAATTAATAGTAACATGCTGGACTCATTGTAAGCAGCCTCAGGGCCTGGGCCATGAATGGGGTTGCACTTCAATGGCAGACTTACTCTTCCACCAAGGTCTAACGCATGTGCTGTGTGCTTGGTGGGTGATAGCTGGGGCGGGGGGAATTGGGAGTGAATGCGTGTTGTGTGTGTTTGAGGGACAGACAGACCAAGGTCAATCAACAGTGATGCCTGAGCCTGTCTGGTGATCTAAATACTAGGGGGTCCAAAGAGAGTTGAACACTCACAAAGCCTTTGTCATTGAGTGGTAGGAGGAGACTGTGGTGTCTGTCCACCACCCAGTCTTCCATGGACAAGAGAATGAAAATTCAGTTTCATAGAAGTGTTCCATTGTAGTGCCTCAGGTTGTGTATGGCAGATACTGCCAATATCCAACTGTCTATAAGAAACACACGGTGCTCCTTTACTCACTCACACAGAAGAACACTTCTGCGACCAGATGTGTGAGTTTTCCACACTAAGCAGTTCTGACACTAACTGCCTGGAGTTGGGGCAGAATCCTTAGGTTAAGGTCTCAGTTCCACTAGACTGCCCCCCAATTCAGACACCAATTGCAAGTCATGGGTCCCCAAGTTACCCACAACTTCTGCCCAACCTGGCTACAAATGGGAAGTTCCCATGACCCCCTTCTGGGTTTGATCACTTGCTAGAACAGCCCACAGAACTCAGGGAAACTCTTACTTATGTTTACTCGTTTATTACGTAATAAAGGACATGACGAAGGATACAGATGAACTTCCAGATGAAGGGATACCTAGGGCGAGGTCACGGGGGCCCCAAGTGTAGGATCTTCTGTCCTCATGGAGTTAGAGTGCTCCATCCTCCCAACAAGTAGATGTGTTCTCCAACCTGGAAGCTCTCTGATGCCCGTACTTTGGGGGTTATTATGGAGGCTTCATCACGTAAGCATGATTGATTGTTAAGTCATTTTCTAGCCTGTCTCTCCTCTCCCAGGATAAGGGATGGGGCTGAAAGTTCCAAGCTTTCAGTTGTGCCTTGGTCTTTCTAGTGACCACGTTCATCTAGGAGCCCACCAAGAGGCACATCAGGACAAAAGACACTCCTGTCACCCAGGAAATCCATGGGATTTAGGAGTCTTGAGTCAGACACTTCTATCACTCAGTAAATTACAAGGTTTTTGGAACTGTGTCAGGAACCAGGGTCAAAGACCAAAAATTAGCAGGGACCAAGGACAGAGACAAATATATATATACACACACATTTCTTACTATTTCACACCAACCCAATTCCCATTCTCTTACCTTTTATTACTCAGAGAATTACAGTTTTGTCCCAGGAGGAGGAACAGCCCAGATAAACAACATTCACAGCCCTCCTTGCTGTTAGGGATGATCATATGACAAATCATAGTTGTGGCTAATGAGAAGCAGTTAGAAGTCTACTGGGGATTTGGGAAAAGTTCTGGTCTCCTGATTTGGTGCCTTTCCGTGGTAGTTTGCAAGAATGGCCACGATTCTTCTCATTGCTATACCTTTGGAATTGACTTTGCAACTCCTCCCATCAAAAAGCAGAGACTATTTCTCCACCTGTGGACTCTGGGCTTGGTTTGTGACTTGCTTTGGCCAGTGTACAATAACAAATAAGATGCAAATGAAAACAGAAATGTTATTGCACGATGGAACTTGCCCTTTCTTGCTGCTCTTGGAAACCTGAGATGGCCACAGAAAGACACCAGGGCTAGCCTGCTGAATGATGAGAAACATGTAGTCTGGGTACTCCCACTGCTCTTGCCAGCAACATGCCAACAACTAGATATGTGAATTAACCATACTAGATCATCCAACCTCCAGCCAACTCGCTGGGTGAATGCAGATGCACGGGTGAGCCCAACAGAGATCAGCTAAGCTAGCCCAGACCCGAAGAACCACGCAGCTGACTGACAGAATGGTTGTTTTAAGCTACTAGATTTTGGGCTTTGTTAGTTATCCAGCAAAAGTAAATGAATCTATATTTCTTCCCCAGGTCACTTTCCTCTTTCTGCCTGGAATGCAGACATAAGGCTGAAGATGGAGCAACGACCTTTGCAGCCATGGGGATAAATCCATTTCAGAAAGACATACTTCCTGATAACAAATTGATAACACCATAGAATAAGGTCCATACATCCCAGAACTACCTAGTTCCAGATTTTATGTTTTGTGAGATAAACTCAACCGTATGTTGTTAAGCCACTTATATCATCCAGTTTTAGTTGCAGACATTAGAATGCACTTCACATAATTTAGGTAGAAAGTAGTTTGTTAAAATATAGTAGTTAGCTTATGGAGTTCTAGAAATCCAGAGAACCAGTTTAGGATTATACTGAGGCAGGAAAAGGGCAGCCAGATCCAACAGACCCAGGAGAAAAGCCAATCCGCAATGCAAGACTGTTCTAGTGGCAAAGCAAGTGTCGCTGCCTCCTGCTGCCCTGTGTTAGGGAATGGACACCAAACCTTCCTCCATGGCCATCCTGGAAGAACAGGTGCCTCTGTCTGTACTCTCCACATGTAGCTACTCCCAAGCTGCTCACTTTTGCCTAAAAACCTCATGCAAGAGAACCTACTTGGCAGACCGTGTGTTTTACTCACCCCCTCTCGACCTGGTTGGTGAAGGAGGGGTTCCTGCTCTAGGGTTATGAGGATGGCTCAACACATGACACTGACACTGGATGGATGATTTTGATAGCAGTTTCTTGGTCACGTGTACTCACCATCCAGAGTAGGAGGACACAGCACACCACACAGGGCCACACCGGGTTGTACTCCGGAACAGAGTGAACAAGCAGGGACTGTAGGAGGCAGGCTTTGTAGTAACAAGAGGGTGAGGTGACTCATGGTTCCCATGGGAGGATGTGATTGGCTTGTTTGAATAATTCCACAGGCTGACAGGAAACTGAAACCTGACGCTCAGGGATAAGCAGGCATTGGGCCTGGTCCCCATCATAAGGAGGGCTGTTTGGCTAAGGGACCTTATCCACTGAGGCAGAAGGGGTGGAGGACTTGAGATTAGGCCATATGAGGCCCTCTCAACTTTACCAGATGTCAAGTGAATCTTAATTTCAGTCTTATGCCATATCATGTCTCAAGCAAGCGCCCTAGCTGGAAGGGGATTTGGGAAATCTAATTCTAGCTTCCTATTCTCAGGAAGGCAAGCTAAAGGGATTGAAATAGGTGTTGAGTGAGCAAGGTTCCACCTCTTTTATTATTCAAGATCCATATACACCCTTCTCTTCATAAGTAAACTTTTAGATAAGAGCAGCAGCGACAACATGGGCCAACCTAACGTCATCTAACTCATCTTTATACAAATGAAAATGCACTTAGCAAGGAAAGATTCCCAGTCTCATTGGTCAGTGCCTCCACCTCTGCATGATGTTTATTCCTTCTCTAATGCAGTCACAATCCTGACTAGATATCCAGTAGCCCGGGGACTGAATAAATAGTAGGGAGAAGGAAAGGGAGAGATTGTAAATGCCCACTCATACACACTCACATACATACACATCAAAGAAAGGAAGAAAATATCCACAGCTACCATAGTCATTTTCTGCACCTAGCAAGGAGCAGCAACAAGAGGGCATAGCAGTGCCCAGTAGAAGCCCAGTGATGCGAGGCAGATGCAATGGTGCCAAATGGGCATGGTACTATCTAGGGAGGCCTGGAGTAGAGAAAGGGGGAAAGGAGAGAGGGACAGATTGTATGGAAGTACATATGAGATCCCCCAGTGCTTCTGGAAATACCAGAGGGGGAGTCTTTGCAGGTGTCTGTGTTTGTGCATTATAAGTAAGACAACACTTATAGAGGAGGACAAAGAGAACACATGTTAAAGAAGTAAAAAGACACGGTCAGGCAAAAACAATTACTGTCCAGTCGGGAAGACAATTATTAAATGCACAAAATATCTACAGGAAAAAAAATAGTATGAGATTAAGAATGTTCTGGCTCTATGAGAAGTACTGAGACGTGGAAGGAAGGGGCCAATCTGGGAAAGACAACAGATCACCATGGTGTCCAAAGGCCAATGGCCAATGCACAGTGTTCTCAGAGGGGACAAGAGCCCCCGAGGCCCAGAGAAGTGAAGTGACTTGCTCTAGGTCACACAGGCAGTGAGTAGCAGGGCAAGTATCCTTCAGTACAGCGCACATGGCAAACTATAATGGAGTAACTTGTAGGAAATAGTCTTATGCTGGTTTCCCTTTGCGCTTTTCACTCTCCTTTCAGTCAAAGAAAAGAGCTACTGTGTATTTTTTGATTAGGTCATTTGATCTCCTCGTGCCTCCAGTAGGCAAACTTCCCCAACCAGTCATCTGTTTCTCAGCTGAACTTTTTTGGCTAATAATAAGAAAAAAAGTAGTTTCTGTTATGATAGTATCTTATGTGCTGTGCAATGGAAAAGACGTGAACTGCAAGTCAAGAAACCTGAATTCTTCTCTTGGCTTGTCGGCAACTACTGGGGGACTTCAAGCAAGTCACTTCATCCTTTTTGGGCCTCTGTTGTTTCCTGAAAAATGAATCCTAGAGCAGTGGTTTTCTAGTTGTTTCTTGGAACCCTAAGATTACATGGTAGTACCCGAGAAGAAGATAAGCAGGGAGACCAACGGAGCAACACTTCTGGTCCCCCACTCCACCTCAGTTTTACATAGTGGAGTTCCTAAGCTGAAAAAAAAACCATCTAGAGAATTGCCCAGGCACTAATAATCTATGATTCCAAGGCGTTTGGTTGCTGGTTCTAAAGATAGCCTCATGCCCACATGCTTCAAGTGAGTAAAATTTTGGATGGACTAAAAATAAAGAATGCTAGTTTGATTTCCGGATTTTTTCAGAATGGTGCAGAGAGAATGGACTGAGAAAAATGTTTTGTGAGTAGGGAATTATTTTGCTTTCCTGCCAAGATTTATTACATAAGCACGTTTTCTCCCTAGCAACACCAGCCCCAGCGTGAACACTATTTCACTGTACGACATCTGCCTTAAGGACATAAACCGGAAGATTCTTATAGGCTGGGGCCACATGGAAATTGATTGTCAGAACCTTCTAAAAAAATCAGTGGGAAAGATGAGAGTTCAGCGTCCCTTGTTTCTTCCTCTAGAATCTTAGCCATATTAGGAATTTATTTAGTCATTTTATAAATACCCTATTACTATGACGACGAAGACAATTACACTACAAATAACATGGAAAGAGGATTTCTAGGCAAGTGAATGTACTCACCTTTAGTCCAGAACAGCTGTTAAATGGTCTGTTAATAAACAAGCTGTAAGAAAACAGAGATTCTCAAGTTATGTTGCTTGATGCTAAAGAAAAACTGTTACAGATGCTCAGACTTTTAGCTAATGAAATAAAAACAATGATCTACATGAGACACAAAGTAAAATTTAGGGAATGAGATATGGGAATCAAGATAATTAGAATTTTTGTTTGTTTGTTTAAAGGTGAGCAAATTGGAAGATTCCATTAGGACGATCTTCAAGTGAATGAAGGTGTTTTGTGAATTAAATCTTTCCTGATCATTTCTTATATTCCTAAAAGAACAAGGAGGAAATGGACTTATATTTAGAAGAAAAGATCTTGATTTGTTAACAGAAGTGAGTTGAGATTTTTTGGTAATAAAACACTGGGGTGACCAAAAGAAGGTCACCCTCAGATCACTTGCCATCAGACCATCTGTCCTGGGCATTTGTCCATTTAAAGGCGAGTGGTTGGAGAAAAGGATCTTTATGATCTTCATAACTGTATATGGAGCATGTATAGAAATGTGAACTGGTAGAATTAGTATTAGTATATTGCATCTGTAAAACTTTTGATGCTTTACAAAATCCCTTCCCTCTATGTGATTTCACTTGGCCTGTGGGAAAGGTTCAGAGGCAGCATGCCCATTGTGCCAGTGAAGGACCTGAGATACAGGGCCATAGGGAGGTGAAAAGCCTTAACCACAGCCACATGGAACCAACAAAGTCAGGAGCAGCCCCTTTTCCCGCCATGTAGCCCCAGGCATCGTAATATGAGAGCAACCAGCCGGCAGAGGTAGCCTTGGGGGGAGGATTGGAAGTGAAAAAGGCCCTGGGAGAGATGGAGGAAGGGCATCATCTGGTGAAGAGTGGCTGCCTGTTGAGACATCTCTAAGAGGGGGATTGTGACCTCAGATACTTAACAGGCTTTAGGACCCAGCCCTCACCTATCAGGTCCACAGACTCACAAAGGCTCCCTCTCAATACCTCACAACACGGGAGTGGACAAAAAGCCACACCACCAATTTATTTATTTCTAACAAGCGTGATCCCTCTCCCCAGTTATTGGAATGCTCATGTCCATAAGGGCTGATGATTCCACATGAGAAGGTAGAAGCTGGGGACAAATTACTGGGGCCACCAGGCTGGGAAGGAGACCTTGGCCTGACCATGTTGCAAATCAGTTTAAAACCCCTGTGAAGGTATTTAGCTGTCTGCCTTTGCTGGAGCCCTCAAATCTTTTTTTTCACTGGGGCTCGAACTCGTTCTCAGCAGTCCTGTGCTCATGCTTATATTTTATTCCTAGAATCAAGGTGTCTGGTTATTAAAGTATTTATAAGAAGGTTATTTGTTGACCATAGAATCAGATTGAGCTGGAAGAAATATTTCATGGAAATTTTCCTAGAAAATTAAACATATCAACATCCCAGCCCTGTATCTCTGGTGATTAGATCTACTAGCATCCCTCAGATACCATATCCCTCCCCTCTGAATGGGTGGAATGTACCAGACAATTCTGCCCTTTGAATTATATATTTTAATGCTGACCATACTAACCTCCCCCAGCCCCCTGCCCCATTCAATGGCCCTTTCTTTCTCTAAGCACATTAACATTATTCTGATTCCTGTTCAGTCCACGATATTTGGCCATCTTATTGGTACCACTCTCAGTTTTAAGGGACCCATAAGTGACAGCAATGTGTCTGAGGGCTGGGGGACCCAAGCATGAGAGAAGAGGCCCCAATTGACCGGATGAAGTCTTGGAGACAAACAACAGTAATAAATGACTCTATATTCCTCAGCATCTGATCTTCTTAGTATTTTAATCTTCCTTTGAGCAAAGTAAGAGCCATGTCACCAGACAGCTGCCCCACCACCACCTTCCATCTTCCTCATCATCAGTAAATTTCTAGCAGTGGCATAAGGGCTCAGGAGGGTGGCTGCTGTAGGATTCAGTGACACTTCTTCTTCTTTCTTTCCCACTCCTGGCTTGCTTGGTTTGACCTTGCTTTGACCTTGACACGACTTCTTTAGGCCTCATCATCCCATTTGCAGAAGGGGGGTGTCTTAGACATGACTGTCTCCAAAATCTCTGCCAACTCTAGATTCTCAGAAGGATTCCCTCCGGAAAAAGAATCCTAAATTAAGTAAATTGGCATCAGCTTTTGTTTCTGTTCTTTCTTTTCATTCTGTAGCTGCCAAGTCATTTTCTAGGTATTTGAAACTGAGTGAAAAGGTTTCCCGGGGGTTTCATTTGGTCGCTCTCTGTGTATTTTTATTATGCACTTACCCAGGGATCAGCCTCTGTAACTGTCCCCCAGGCACAAGTGTCCTTTTAATTCCCAGAAGCTTGGCAACCCACGTAAAGTACTCTAATTAAAAATGTGCATTTTGAGAAAAATTTGAAGTCACACCCTCATACAGTGGAAGAAAGGATCTCTGTTAAACTCTCCACAGAATGAGAATGACTTTTACTGTTAGAAAGAAATTTTCTACTCTACCAATCCTGGCTCCGGCCTTCAGAGTCCACCCGGGCATTGGAGCTTCAGAGGACTTGCTCCATGGGTCAGAAGGACTAACCTCCAGCTACCATCTGTTAAATCCTTCACTCAGGGACTCGAGCCACTAAACACCTCCTGAGGACCTGCTATGTGTCCGGCCCAAGCCACTGAGGATCCAAAGGCAGCATGTTGCAGGGGTTCAGGGCTCAGGCACTGGGTGTCATATGTGGTTTGGGTCCAGGTTCTAGAGTATATCAACTCCATGACCTTTTTGATCTTCAGTGTCCTTATCTATAAACAGATAGCACCTGCCACATGGGGTTGTTGTGCCAAGTCAATGAAGAAATACATACAAAGTACCAGCACAAAGTCTGGCCCCTGGTAAGCCTTTAATCAATGACAGCTACTATACTGACCAAAAAAGGGAAAATGGCATTCAACAGGCATTAACCAGGAGTCTTTTCTGTTTCAGGCACTGCGCTAAGACACTGGATATGCATTGGTAAACAAGCAGGCATCATATCTGTTCTCATGGAGCTTGCAATCTGGTGGGAGATACACTCTGTATAAAACAAACAAGCCTATAAATATACAATGACAGATTGTAGTCGGTGCTATGAAGGAAATGAACTGGTGCCTCAGCGTGCTTGGGAAGATGATGTGGGCAGAACCGTGTGGGCTTCAAGAGAAGAAAAGGGCTTCTTAGCACAGGAGCTACTCTTGTGGGATGGGGATGGTCGGGCAGTCTTCCCAGGAGAAGAAAACACACCTATCAGAAGAAACTTGCTTTTTGTTCCATTGACTCACAGCATTTTAAAGTTTGAGCATTTATCAAAGATCATCCAAAACAAATCTTTTATTTTATAAATGAGTAAACCAAAACATGGAGAAGGACGTTGCCTCCAGTCGTATGGCTGGTTAAATGAATCAGCAGGCTCCAGAACTCTGGGAGTTTTTTCTATCACTTCTTATTTCTTCTTAAATATATCAGAACATCCAGGATTTTTTTTTTTTTTTAAGGAAGATTAGCCCTCAGCTATGCAAGGGAACCAACTGGGGAGGAGGACTATCAAGTTCCATGATCTGCCCAGCTCATCACCTTCTCCCCCGACCCCAGCCCTGCCCTGGCAAGGGAGACACAAGAGTCCCAAGTCTGGAGCTCATCTGACTTAACAGGGATCTGCCTGGCTGCTGATCCTTCTCTGACTGTCATAGCTCAGTTCCTGTTGCCTGGGGTCCTACCTCAGAGATTAGTTTTTGCTAACCCCAACTGGATCGACCTTCCCAGTACTGCTCATCTTCCCACCCGGACCTGTCCCCCTCCTCATTTCACCACTGTTCACTCAGATCTGTGACTTCAGGCTTCAGCTAAAGGCACCCATATTCTGGCCTAATCATTCCTTCTGGATCTGATCTCCTGGTTGAGGACCAGCAGAAGTCCCTACACCCCTATATGCCAATTGTCAAAGGAGCAGGGTCCTGGATGTTTGAGTGTTAGGTCTCCCAACATGCATCCCATCCATGCTTCCCTGTCTGAAATGCCCTCTGTCATGCCCTTCCTGACTCATCCCATCTCCTCCCATCCCCATCCAGAACCCTGGGCAGTCAAACAGTATGAAGAGCAGGGACAGGAGAGCAGTGAGGCAAGGGAGGTGCCTGGGGCATAAAATTTAAGGAGGCATGCATTCTCAGTGCCAACCTTGAACTTGCATGACCCAGATAGGGACTTCTTCCATAAATTTTGCACCCTAAGCACTTCTTTTGCCACACCCTCATCCTAATCCTGGTGAGGTGACCTCCTAAACCTAGAATAGTCTTAAGGCACTCTCTAGACTAGAGTTTCTTTAATTTCTGGAAGGGATCACATGATTATATATAGGGAATTCTACTGCCAAGGTGGAAAATTCATGGGGAAGAGGAAAGCAGTTTCTATCAAGTCCAGCAGGTTTCATGGCTGGTGATTAATCCCTTGGTGAAAAATGGCAATTTTAACATTGACATGAGTAATCACATTTTTTCTTTCAGTAGTAGTTTAGCATTTCCTGCTATAATAATTCAGGCCTAATACCTCATTCAAGGAATCAGAAGTGTCAGCACACTATTAGCTTTCCCCCACTGACCCATTTGTTTCTTCATAAACTCGATCTGAGTCTGCCACCATGCTGGCGTTCATTACTGATTCATGATGGACATCGACAGAGATTCAAAAAGGGCATTGCCAAGAGGGACCTCCACACAAAGGATGATTCCTCAACTTGGTAGCAACTCAATGACCCAGTAACTTGGTCATGAGTCTCTTGACCTATGAAGTCCCCTGCTCTTCGATTGTCAAGGCCGTTGTCTGTGAAAAGGCAGGAAGAAAGGAGAAGCCCTTGGGCCAATGGTTGGGTCTCTTGGGTCCTAACCCCGGCTCTGTTGTCTAACTTTGCTAAACTTTTGACTTCTCTGGGCTTTAATCTCCTCATCTGTACAAAGAGAAGACTGGCTGAGAGCGAGGTGAATAAAGACAGTTTCAGCTTGAAAATGCTAAGGTGCTACTTGGTGTGGCACTCGAAGTTTTATTTTTCTTGAGAGTTCCTTGAAGTCTCTCCTGTCTTTGTTCTCTGAAAGACTGACAATAGCAGTGGGAGTCTAGGGTCATATGCACATTACCATTCTGATTTGCCAAGGTGGTTTAGGAATGTGAAAAGAAAAGCTTTGCTGCACTTTCATTTCTTGACCTGTACTCTACGCCTTTCCTTGCTCCCTCAGGGCATCTTCAGGATCTTCTTGTCAGCTTCCCTTCTGCTGAGCTGCCAACTCATGCCTCCGTAAGTGAAGGAGGCCTCTTAACTGGCCCACTAGCATCATCTCCTTCCCACTAAGGTGTCTGACTCATAGCTGCAGTGTAACGTGTGGCACCCCCAGAGGAGAATACATCTTGCAAATTGCATTTTTTGGTCTGCTGCTTTTCTTGGGAGCTGCTTTGCTGGTCTGCCCCTTCTGGATATGAGAACCAAGATGATAACCAGAATTGAATTCTTCACACGTTAGGGAACATCTAATTATATCTGAAGGAGCTTTTTAACTCAGACTTTTGTTTTTTTCTTTTAATTTGTATATATTTATATCTCAAGTATATTTCATAAGAGTCAAATATGAGTAATATGTGTAGTACCGCTTAGATTCTGAGTGTCTAAACATCATTAAGATTGTGAACTCTTACTATGAAGAATGTATTCAGAATAAATTCTGATACTTTTCTCTGGACATCGTTTTTCTAACTAGTTTTTGAAAACAACAAAGTAAGAAAGGACTGGGTTGGCAAATAGATCTTCTCTCATCTACCAGCACCTATCAATTTATAGTGGCTTCCTTGTGGCTGTGTTGAAAAGGATCATGAGACAGTGACTTGGCAGGAAAAAATGCCTAATGGATGAGCAATGTCTGGTATGGGTAAGGAGGGGGCCAGGCAGCGTGTGTATTCCTTATGCGCCATCCTTGGATGACATCTTTCCAGCCACTGCCCACCTCACCCTCCTGCTTGAAACCAGAGGGCAAGGCATAATGCTCAATTAACATGAGTGTTGTCCATGATGGAGGAATATTACTCACAGTATGGTTGTTTCAGTGATAAACATCAACTTACAGGGTAAGTTATTATGGTGTTAATTTTGGGGTCTTGCTTCCACATCAACATACCTGGTGAATCCGGTTAAAACGGCTACCGAACCAGGTTCACTTTTGCCTGTCACTCGAAAAGCCAAACACTGAGATGACAAGATTGCAGCAAGGAGAGAGTTTAATCACAGGCAGCCAAGTGAGGAAGCAAGAGAATGAGTCTCAGATCTGCTTCCCCGAAAATAGGGACTCAGGGATATTTATGGAGTAGAGGGGCAAGGTGGTCTGAAACGTGGGGATAGGTGATTGGAGGTGAGGAGAGGTGAGGTAATTGATGATCTGCACAAGTGTAGTCAGACTTCATGCCTCTTCACAGGACCCATGTTCTCAAAATGGCAGCATTAGCATGATCTGAGGGTGGAGTTTTTAGCCTCTTGACGTCAAAAGGTCACTTATCAGACGTCTGTTTATGGGTCAGTTTATGGGTTGGTGGTCTCAACCGGCCTGAAGTGGACAAGGGGTTCTAATTCCTGAAGAACAACTCAAACACCCTTTATCATGGTGACCCAGGCTCCAGGGAGATGTTAGCCATAGGAACCTAGTGGGAGTCAGATAGCATATTGCCTAAATGGCACAGTTAACAATGGGTGAGTTAAACAGCTAAAATCTATACAGTAATTGCAAAAAGGACAAAACCTTTAGTTCCTAGCTACTTAATCATCAATGGCTAACTCTTTGCTGGTTTCAAAACTGAAGTTATTTTAGTGGGAGGTAAAAATATCTAATTGAGATTCTAATCTAATGATTAGATTAGACCTAACGATGACAAGAAAGTTAGTAGAGAAAGAAATTGAGGTCCCTAACAATTGCTACACAGTTAGGATGCAAATAAGCGCATATATGTCTAGCAACAGATAACCACTTGTAGGATCTTTATACTAAGGTCCATTTACTCCTTACTAAGGAAGTGGCATACTCTTAGCCAGACAGGACTACAGTAAATCTCCCTGGCTAATTTTGTGTGTGTCCTGCTTAGATTTCTTTATCCTGGCTTCCCAACCGTCTCCCTCTTTGCCTCCCATTGCTTATTCCCATGTCCTTTATGCTAGGATGGGCTCTTCCCTCTAAGGGCTGCGAGCAGACCAAATGTTGAGAACTCTGCTTCTCCATCTGCTCTTGCTTTGGATTTTAAGGAGAGAGTCATCAATTGCATTCCTCTAACTCCAGATATTTGCCTTTTTAATTGACAATTGTTTGAAACTTAAAGAGGTTTCTTTTGCCTCTGATACAGAAAAATGTCTCCTTTCCCCTCATTCTCCAACCCCCCCAAACCTTGGGGATCCATCCAGCTTGTACATCACGATGCTTTGCTTTCTGTCTCTCTGCTCTGATCACTGTGTGGCCTGGCTTGCCCTGTGGCTGTAGGAGAGATTTCGCTGGGTGAGAAGGAACATATTTCAAGTTGAATAAGAACCAAAAAAGTCTCTAAAATTTACAGATTCGGTGTTATTTTCTGGAGGGTCAACATCAAATGCTCTGCTCTCTCTGGCAAAGCAGCCAGATATTCAACTGTAGGGACAATTAAAGTCCTTATGGTTCTCATGGTCTCATTTTTACAGAAAAAGTAGGAGCAGAGGTGGCAGGTGCTCTGTCTGGAGAGGACAAACCCAGTTTTGACCTGTCTCTTAATTGGGCTTGTTTCATGATGCAAGGAATAGACACACGCTCACATGTGGAAATGAGAGAGAATAGGAATGTATTCCAACAAGCTTCATGGAAAACAGAATGCTCACTGAATATTCAATGCATTTCTAGAAGCTTGGAACTCTTGTGCCCACTCAGATTTGCTCCTTGTTGATGCTAGTAAGCCAGCACCGCATTGACTCTGCTACTGCACATCTCTGCTTTCATCGGTGACAGTGGCGCCACCTACTAAGGTAATTCTTCACAGTTACCTCCTTCTTTTGTTTTCCTGTCTCCCGGTGGTTTCTCTGGAATGCATCCTCATTTGTGCCTCACCATGTCGCTCAGTAGTGTCACACAAAAGCAGCAGCTGAAACTTCTTGATGCTATGTGGAACCGGGGCTGGTATTTTCTAGCTTCAGCCCTTCCTAAGAATATATCTGTTTGCTATTTTCTGCCTAGTCTCTTCCTTGCCATTGTTCCCTGTTTTGGTTTACTTAGTGTCAATTCCCTTTCCATATGGATTAGTCAGTCCTTTCTGCTATCCACTAAATTGATTAGTCATGAAATGAAGGTAACATCATCTATTAACTCTATCGTTGAACACTGTTCTGAGTGCATTAGGGATAAACTTTGTAAGACACGATCCCCACCTCCATCCTCATCCCTTCTATGAACCTTGCTCCTGTGAAATAATAGGGAGTGATGTATTTCAGGATATTTGCAGATGCTCAGCACAGTTCCTGGCACATTTTAGGTGCTGTACAACACATAGTTGTTGGACGAGTGGATGAATGCTCGATCGTGTTGTTAAGCATGCCGGGGCTCTGGGCGTTTAGATTAGGTGTGATGATGTCGGCTGGAGAAGTGAGGGAAGGTTCCAGTAAAGGCACAACAGGAAGGTGCTGGAAGGTGTGTTAGGATCTACCTGGGCAGTCTGAAGGGAGGCAGGAGTACCAGGCTAAATGAGGGCCCTCAGTTCTCTGGATAAAAGCTGCTTCTCTGACTTAGCTGTGACGGTGATGACGGCTGCTGTCATTATCGCTAAATTTACTCTAAATAGAAATCTATAACTATCTCAATGAGCTCTGAAGAGCGGCTGAGTCATCGCGGCCACCGAATGTCGTCACATACATTAAGTGCACCTATGTGTCCAGAAACGTCCCAGCCACTCTGTTACGTGCACAGCCTCATTGGGGCTTTTGGATTTGAAAATAGCTGTATAAAGGAAGGAATCTGACTTTAGAATGAAAGGAAAATATACTCTCTACATCTCTCTAAATCAGATTTTTGCTATTACATATCATAGAGACTTTTAGATGTGAAATTACAAATCATTCATTCACAAATAATTTAGAATATTAAGGCAATAGGCATAAAGCATGAGAAGAGGGAGGCAAAATTAATAACTAATTACAATTACTTGTCTATTATAATTGTACTAAGGGCACAAAGGAACAGGAAAGCATGCTAAGGAGTACGGAATGGGGGACCTGACCTCGTTTGGAGCAGAGAAGAAGTTTTCTTTAAGTACTTGATTACTCAGAAGGATGAGAAAGAGCCAGGCAACCCTTTGGGTGAGGATGATCTGGGAGCAAACTGGGAAAAGACTCACTTTCCCCATGCTTTGAAGTGCATATTTTACTAACTTACAGCTCCCTGCAGTAAACTCCTTTGGCTGTTTTGACCCTTCAGAGGTTGGCTAAGCAGGTAACATTGTGACCACAGCAGCTGCTCCTGACACGAGGGACAAACATCAACGTTTGCTGTTCTTTAACTCTGGGTACCAGGGGTGGCATTCAGTGTCATAGTGCCTCATTGATTCTTTTGACTCTCGAGTTATGTTGAGTAGAGCACAGGCGAACACAGACACACACACACACACAGCACAAGGCAGTAGATATTCAGATCTTCTCCACAGCTATTTTTCTCTTCTCCTCAAAGTCCAAAAGCATGGTTATATATTGCAGTTGTAAGTCTTTCTAGTTCTTCTATGTGAGCTGCTGCCACAGCATGACAACTGACAGATGGGTGGTGTGGTTCCGCGACCAGTAAGTGACCCTGAGCCGCCGAAGCGGTGAGAGTGCCGAACCTTAACCACTAGACCATCTGGGCTGGCTCGACAGTTATTCTTTAAATATTTGCATGCTCAAGGTTCTGATCAGGCTGAATATGCCATGCACTGAGATATCTCCAGCAACCTCACTTCTTGACTTTTCAGTACCCCCTTGGCCTCCAGTTACCCCTGTTCTCTCCTTCCAAGCAGTTTCAGGCCAGGTTTCCTCCCCCACCTCCAGAGCTCTGACTTTTCAACATGTCGACCTTGAGATCATTGATGCGCATGTTTCATTCTACAATGTGTGAGGAAGCTAGTGGAACCAACGTCCATGGTATTTCTATTTTGTCCAAGCTCGAGACCTGACCACGAACAGAGAAGCTTTAGCAGTAGCCATCTTGAACATGAACTTGGACTTCAGAAGAAGTGAGAGAAACCAAGAGGTCTGAAATGTGTTTACAACTGGCTTGCTGAGAATGAAGGGACGAGGGGTGTTTCTTACCTGGCTCTGACCCAGCCTGTACAGGCTCCGTTCTGAGAGTGTTGGGGCTCTTGCTGACCCAGCCTAGAACCGGGCAAGGAGGGGGTGGGTGGCAGTCACGGAAATTTTGTTGCAGGTTTCCAATATTCATAGCTATAAAAGTAACATGATCACATGATTTTCTCTCATTTAGAAGTAAAATGCCCGTAAAAAAGGAAATTGTGAAAGTAAAACTGGTAAATGGAGAACAGCCATCTGGGCTGGGAGCATGCTAAGGTGGCGCTTTCTCTCTGAGAAGGGATCGGGTGGAACTGCTTTATACTACTAGACGACCTGGCCTGTCACATCATCCAGGATCAGCTGGAGAAGAATTTCACAGATGTCACATATGGAAGATAGAGATCAGACCTAGAAATGAGACTGGACTTTGCCTTCCGGAATTTTCATCAAAATGTTAATATTCTCCAGGCCTCTATTCTTCTCTCTGTAAAATGGGAACACTGATTTCTGACTCCTGAAAAGAGAGATGAAGTGCTTTGGGACCCAAAAGACAAGGCTGCAAGGCTGCATTCTTATAGCTACACATTCAAGAAGTTGTTGATTGACCGACAGGGGGACTGGGAGGAAGTGGGGCTGATTGATTTGCACATTTCAGTCTAGCTGAACATGAAATAAATTTCACTGTGGTTGGCAGAATAATGTCCCCAAACACTCCCACACTGTAATACTGACAATAATGGGGCAGCATCTTTAGGAAGCTACAAGTCCAGCAGAGGGACTAGGAGTTCTAGAGGGATGTGTCCAAGAAATAATGAAACGGACAGTGGACATGTTTGGAAGTATCAAAAAGAGATCTATACCTCCGGCAGAGTTTTGGGATAAGTTTGTTATAGGTACACAGGAAACTGGGCAAGAATAATATGAACAATTATTTCCTCTAGGGACAACACAGTTGAACAAGCAGATATAATCATTATGTCTGAAATGGCTCAGCTGAGAACGTTCATTAGTCATAATAATGCAATCCCTGGATATTGATACAGATATAATTCATTACATCATTTTGGGAAGATGAGAGCGAGTGTATGTATGTGCATACGTGTGTGTGCCTGTGTCAGAGCCGTCCACAGGGGTATAAGGAAGTGAAATTCTCGATTTCCGTAGAATGAAGTCAACAGATACTCTCTGAGACTGGAAAATCAAGTACAGCAATGCGAGCATGCTCTTTAGAGACATGGAGGTAAGCACCAGAAAACACTGGTGGTCTTCAGAGAACGGAGGCTGGCAGGGCAGGCAAGGCAGGGAGAGCCCCTCTTTAAACTATGGACATGTATTCCTTGGATAGAAAGTAGAACTAGCCTAATACAGAATGAAATGAAACTCAGTGACACCTCATTCGAGGCCCTTCACGATGCGCCCACAGGCTAACCCAGCTCATGTCAGAATATACCAAACTTCTTGCCATTCCACACACTGTAAAAAGTTTCCCCAAACAGGACGTTCTTCAAACATGCATGCTGTGCCTTCTGCACATACTCGTCCCTCTGCCAGGTGTTGCCACTTCTCCCGTCTCTACTTGGTCATCTTCAGTTGTTCTCACAGGTGTGGGTCCCATACCACCTCCTCCAGGAAGTCCTCCTTGGTTCCCTCAGGTCAGAGTTAGCTGCTCCCTCTCTGTCCTCACAGCATTTCTGGTCCTGTACTGCCGTCTGTACTGGTTTGCCTGCCTTTACTTTCATGAGGGGCCATGTCTAATCCACTCCCTCATCTCCACAGCCCAGCACCATGGCTGGCGCACAGGAGTTCCCAGTAAACATTTGCTGAATGTGAAAGGAACTCTTTCTTTGATGCTGAGCAAAAAATGAAAAAAGATGAATCCTTTCTGAGTGGTCGTCCGATGACAAAGGGACCTTGGAGCCAATCAATAGAGTCAGAAAGGATGGGGGCTCCAGAGTGGACCCAGGAGGCAGAGAGGCACCAGGCTGAAGCAGTTGGTCCCAGAGGGAGAAGTCCCAGTGAGTGACAGCCTTCCACAGGGCCCAGTCAGCAGGGGCAAGAGCAAGAGAAGGTTTCAGAGTCCATATCACAGCACCTCAGGGATGCCCACATGGTAGCCTTACCGTTAGACAGTGACAGGGTCCTCCTTCGACCCTGCCCTGCTCTCCCTTTCTTTGGGTTGAGAGGGTCAGCACTATGGACATTGGTAACCATTGATGCCCCTCCCCAGCCTTCTTCACCTGACTCACTGCCTATGAGCTCGGTTTCCCAGGAGCTCTCCCGCCTCTCCAGACAGGCTGCCTCCTTTCTGTGCCCCGAGCACCTGAGGGGATCCCAAGCTATGTCCTCTGCACGCTGCCCTGTGGGGCTTTGCTCCCCTGCCAGGCCATGAGCTTCCTGGGATGGGAAGTACGTGTTGTGCTGGGTCTTCGTGCCTGTCACACACAATGGAAGATTGTTGAAACAATGGGTGGGCGGTTTGTGAATTCCTCCTTCCCTATGTCAGACCCAAGCACGTGGGATGGGGTGCACACAGCACGAGCCAGGGGTGTGGAGACCTTAGCTCTGTCACCTTCTCCATGGACGGGGGTCTTAGAGCTCGAGCAACCTCTGACAGCTGAGAAGAGAGTCAGGCAGCACCAGAAAGGAGAGAATTTCACATTCCCTCTTCCAAATTCCAGGGGCCAGGAATAAATATAACTCCGAGATGTTTACCCTGTTGCCCTACCTGGGAAAAAGTCTCTTTAAGACTTCAAGCTATCTCCCAGCTCTGGAATTCTGTGCTACTAAGATGCTTAGCTTATCAAACCATACTCTTCACCCCAAAGCTTGCTTCAGTCCAAGAGTGTTATGTTTTCTCAGGTTCCTCAGAGGACAGAGATGCCAGAGAGGAGCCGGTGCTTGCCCCAGCCACAGATCCCTGGTGCTGTGGGTTTACTGATCCCCCAGCATCATTTCTGCTGGAGAGTGGGCAGAGTGCAAGAATAACTCATGGAGGCAGTTGCGGTGCTGGGATGGGGGCTGAGAAGGCAGCTCGAATTCAGCCTCAGCCCAACCCTCAGCAAGAAAGGAAGCCCTCTCCCTCTGCCCTTGCTCCCTTAGTCCAGTGGAGATTAACAAGGTTCGAGATGACTCATTCTGTGAGTCAGACAGGGGAAGAAAAACAAGCACGTCAAAGTCTAACTTTCAGATGTGTAAAGATTTAGAAGTCTGATCTGTGACCAACATTGTTAATTTGACGAGCTGGGAAGAAAACTGTGAAGTTCTCTCTCCTTTCCTTGTCTAGGGGCTACGTCTTCTCTGAACCAGCTGAGCAAAGGTCCAGCTGGAGGAAAGAGAACCCAGAGAAGCCCCAGGGCTCAGAACAGGAAGTATGGAGGAGGAAGGTGACCTGCCAAGGCCCAGAGCTGAGGTGTGAAGTCTGTCTTCTGTTTTTCTGGGATCCCTTTCACATCCCCCTTTCCTTCAGGCAATAATGGTCCCTATCCATTTCCAGGTGTAACTTGTGCCCTTGATTCCTGCCTCCCTCATTCTGCGGTTCTCAAACTTGGCTTCATATTGGAATTATCTGGAGAGAGTAAGATATCCTGATGCCTGGTCCTACCCCCAGGGCCTGGGCATCTAGATTTTTACAAGCTTTCCAGTGATTTTAATGTGCAACCCAGCTTGTGCATCATGTCCTTCAGTCAGTGTGTAAACTCTCCACAGGAATTTGCATTTCAGTCTTTTATCTCTAATACTTTAATGACATGCTCTGTCCTAGATTAAAGAATGTCATGCTTTGGAAAAGGAGATAATTCTGTGAGCTGTGAGGCGTTCTCCTGTACCCTAAAGTCATACTGCTTCGGATATGGCTGCTAAAAATCAAGGAGTTCTAGTGGATTTAGGATATTTCAGGTCTGAAAGCAGAGCAAAGGGCACAAGGCAGCCTACTCTCTTTCTAGCTTTCTTCTCTTAATTCTCAGTTTTCCCCTCCTGTTCTTCTTCCTAAAGACTCCCAAATGCCAGGGATTCAGAGCCCATCCTAACTGGTCCCTCTTCCCCTCCCTGTGCACTCCCTCAACATTCTAGTACTTACTCTCCCTATCACCAAGAAGGAAGTCATGGTGGGATCTGCCACCAGGGACTCCAACCTCATGATCCAGAAAGTTCCTTCCAAACTCTCCATTCTGCAGGGCACCGGTTGCTCAAAGGCCTTCAGTCTGGAAGCAGCAGCGAGGGTACAGGGACACTGCTATGTGGGGTCCCCTTCAGATGGGGGGTGTAGAGTTGTTTCTCTCATGCTTTTTGGTCTCAGGACACCTTTACATTCTTCAAAAGTGTTGAGGATCCCAGGAGCTTTTGTTTATGTGCGTTATATTTATTGATACTGCATTATTAGAAATTAAAATTGGAAATTTAAAAAATATTTATATAATAATTTACTTAAAAATAACATTAACAAACTCATTCTAAGTTAATATGGATAATATATTTTATGAAAATTGGCTGTATTTTCCCAAAAAAAAGCAGTGAGTAGCATTGCTCTACTTTCTACAAATCTCTTTTATGTCTGGCTTAATAGAAGATAGCTGGGTTCTCCTAGCTTCTCCTGTTCAGCCTGTTTCAGTTCACACATTATGCAGTGGCCTCTGGCAAACAACACTGGAAATTGATGAGAGAACGAGAATGAAAAACACAAACAGCGTCATAGTATTAGGAAAATTGTCTTGACCTCGTGGATCCCCTGAAAGGGTCCCAGGGAACCCCATGGGTATCTGGGCCATACTTAGAGAACTATTGGTGTAGACAACCATCCACGGTCAAGAGAGCTAGTGCTGGGGTGATGATTAAACAGTGCTTGGGGCCAGGAATAGGCAGTAACTTGGTACCCAAGTGTAGATCCCCGAGGACTGACAGCATCAGAAAAAACTAAAATAAAAATTGAATTGACTGAGTACAAAGAATAGTTGCTAATGTCACATATGCCTTTCTTACCAATTTTTACATTTCTGAGCTGCACACTCTATTTCATGTCAACCTGGGCATAATGCCAGAGTTTCTTGCTCACGCAACATGTTGAACAGCATGACACTGAGGATGGAGCACTGGGATAGACATTCTGGAGGTGCTGCTGTCCCAGCCCCGCCACTGGCCAGGGAAACAGAGGTAAACAGTTTCAGGTTCAGCTTCCATCTCTGTGGCAGGTTAAGTAGTTGACTTCTAAATCCTCTTCTAGTTTTAACATCCTGTGGTTATCTGTTTATAACCTTTTAAAAAGCAGGGGAAGGGTCACGGCCTTCTTGAAAATTTTTCAGCTGAATTAAAGAATGTTTAATTAGATGATAGCAAAATAAAAAGGAAATAAAACTGAACATTTACCAAATTCTGGGTAGAAGGTAACTTTTAAAACATTGTAAAACATTTATAAAATGCCAAAACTATCAAGAAGAAAGTAAGATTGACCCACTATATTTTGGTATATTTCCTTCTGAGCAGACTTTTCTAGATGATACTGTAGACAGAATTTCTAATATTTTGATTCTTTTAGGTAAACATTTTTACTAAATTTTTATGTAGATGGTCTTTATAGTTTCCATTTAAATGCATAAAATTCAACTATATGAATATACTCTATTTTATGTAACAATTCCCTTATTTTTCGGTATTTGAGAGGTTGTGTTAGGGTTACAGAATTATGAGTGACTTTGTTTCTATTTCATTTTATTCTATTTTGTCTAGTGTGGTTCAATGTTATTCTTATCAAAACTAAATTTAAGGTTAGGACATACTTTTTAAAAGTGGGAGGGATATTGATCGTTTACACCAAAATATCACATTCTTTGAAGAGTCTCAATGCAGATTTTTCTCGACTTTCATCAGCCCCTCAGACGTCACAGGGCTACAGCCCCAGAGGCGCGGCTAGAATTCCAAACATGACCGTCAGCCGCCTTATACCACTGGTGTGATTCATGCTGCGTTCACGAAGCATGCCATCCCCGTTCAGATAACAATTTGTCATTTCACCACAACACGGCCCCCAACATGCAGCAACTTCACTGGAATTCACTTTTCCTGTTTTTCGGGCGCCTCCCATTTCCAAGAAGGCAATTCGGAAATCACTCTTTGCTTTCGCCGCAGCACCATTCATCAGGGCCCTAGAGAAACGACCATATCCCACAGGAGCCGGAGAAGGACGGGAAGCATCCTATTCCTAGCCCGTCGTAAAGAATCCTAGACCTAGCCCGACGTAGGCTTATCATTCCTTGGCTGATAGATGACCGTCTTTTCCCTGTGTCTCTTCACATCATCTTCCCTCTGTGCATATCTATCTCTGCGTCCCAATGTCCCCTTTTTATGAGGACAGCAGCCATACTGAATTTGGGCCCACCCTAATGACTTGGTTTTAACTTAACTCTGTAAGGAAGTAGTTTCCACATAAGGTTATATTCAGAGCTGCTGGAGGTTACCCATTTCTTCTTGGGGAAAACAATTCAACCCGTAACAATATGTAAACGTCGGTAACCGGAGGTGGATCTCCTAGCCGCCTCCGCGGCTTTCTCAGACCCATTTTCTCAGGGGAATTAAGATGCCTGGGGTTAGTGGGATTTCCCTGGTAGCAAACTTTCCCTGACAATGATAACAACTTGCAGTGGTAGGTTTTGCTCTAAATTAAGAACATTTCTTAGCCAAGAATTTTATTGGATATTGCAAGTGTGGCCCAGTGGGGGCTGCAGAAAGAGCCTGAGGTCTGAGCGTGTTTTCACTCCAGTCTCTAGAACAGCAGGCTAAGCTTTGCTCTCTGAGTCTGAGGAAAGGAGGCATTTTGGGAGGGGGCGAGCCTTGGGCTGCACCCACTGCTGGGGAGACGCCTCCGGCTGTGCATCTTCCGTTTCAGGTCTCCAGCCCTGATGTAAATTAGCCCTGCCTGGTTGGGGCTGCGCCTCCCAGCCGGGCTGTTACTGCAGGAAGCAATGACAGCGATGCTCAGCGGGGTGCAGCGGCTCTCGTGTCCTGGATGACAGAGACCTCAGTCCTTACCACGCCTTTGGGAAGTAACTGGCTAGTGAACTTAGCATCGCATTTCTGGCATCGATTTCAGTCTAAGCGTATCTCACTAGCAACTGAAGCACGCTTAACATCGGATTAAAATAACATTTCTGTGCGTCTGGAAAGCCCTCATTTGACATTCTGCTGTGATGGGACTGCCACAGGCCCATGAATTCTTTTAGACTAGGACTCTGTAAATAAAATGCCACTTTAATTTTTCATTATATTTTTTCTATGTTAAAAGTAATTGATGCTCCATATGGAAAATGCAAGAGGTGTACTCATATTTTCATCAGCATTTCTATCATTAAATAATACCAAATGTGAGTGGCATGAAATAAAACTGGGAAGGGAATCCGATATTCATTGATGCCTCTGATGTGCCTGGGCACCGGGCCAGGAAATGGATAAATGCTCTTGCATTTCATCCTTCCACAGCTCCTGCAACCTGGGTGCGTTATATCCATTTTCTCCAGGAGGCAATGGAATCTCAGGGTCGTTTGGCTGCAGGCTGTCTCCACACACACTATGGACTTTAAAAGTCCAGTTCTAAGCTCACCTCTTCTCAGAACTCACCCCTCTCCAACTGTTGACCTTTCCTGGGACTTCTTCAACTTCATATGCACCATTTCAACATGTCTGCTATACAATTAAAAAAAATTTTTTTACTGCTATTTTAATACATTTATTCATGTCCCCACCTCAACTGAAAATTTTCTAGTGCAGGGGTACAGCATTTACTTCAGTATTAAATAAATGTTGAAAAACTGCCCTGCTGACTGCTTAGGAGCTGTTTATCTTAGAGTGTGTAAGTCGGGTGTCTCTGCGTCAGATTTGAGGGTTCAG
This sequence comes from Equus quagga, assembly GCF_021613505.1. NCBI lineage: Eukaryota > Metazoa > Chordata > Mammalia > Perissodactyla > Equidae > Equus > Equus quagga. The sequence continues at coordinate 13,256,317 of NC_060288.1, read as the reverse complement.
AGGCGATAAATGGATAAACTTCTTGACCCTTCTGGGCGTGGACTTACTTCTCCAATAACAGGCTTGATTTGCCAAACCTAGTAGAGAAGAATGCTCTGCTTCGTGAGGAAGCTATAGTAGTTTGGGGGCATGTGAATCCTTCTTAAATAAATTTGTAACTGTAGCCTGCCCTGGAATTTTCTTTGTGCTCAAAAGGGCCAGGTAAATGGGGCCAGCCCAGTGGCAGAGAGGTTAAGTTTGTGTACTCCACTCCAGCGGCCCTGGGTTCATGGTTTCAGATCCCAGGCACGGACCTACACCCTGCTCATTGGGCCATGCTGTGGTGGCATCCCACATACAAACTAGAGGAACATTGGCATGGGTGTTTGCTCAGGGCCAGTCTTCCTCACCAAAAAAAACAGAGCCAGGTAAATGAAGCAGAACTCCTCTTTGGTAGAAATCTGAGCATTCTGGAATGAGGTGAGTTGGCTCCTGCTTCCCTCACACATCTCTTCATCAGGCATGAAGGGGTTTTGCATAGAAGTGTTCCTCAGTTGGCAGGAAGCTCCTAGAAGACAGAAGCTGCACCCTATTCATCTGTGTTCCTACTGCCAGGGAAATGCCTCTTCCTCTTCAATAAATGTTTGGTGAATAAATGAAAAAAATGAATGAGTGAGTTGGTTTTTTTCAATTCCTTGTGAAGTATTGCCCATAGGCCCAGGGCATAGGGCAATAGTCATTGTGTGAATCCTTATACATCCTCACCTTTGATATGTGTCCCTATCCTCTGGGCCTGTGTTAATTTACTTGAGTGTTTTAACCATCAGACGTGCCAACTATGCAGGCTAAGTTCCGGGAAAAAACACAGAGCGAAGTCTAGTAAAATTTCATTTTCACTCATATGTGGAAGATAAACAAACAAACACATAGATAAGGAGAACAGATTGGTGATTACTGGAGGGAAAGAGGGTTGGGGGAGGGCAAAAGGGGTAAAAGGGCACATATGTATGATGACAGATGGCAGCTAGACTTTTGGTGGTGAACATGATATAGTCTATACAGAAGCAGAAATATAATGATGTACACCTGAAATTTACACAATGTTATAAACCAATGTGACTTCAATTAAAAAAAAAATTTCGCTTTCTCAGTTATTTTGGCCTGAAGTTCCACACAAGCCTAATTAAGTAGGCACTAACATGTATTTGTTGAATGCACTGATGTATGATTGCAGAGTTATCCATTAGGGGCCCCTGATTACTATTTTATATTTCCAGGAGTTACGGTCACCTAGGCGAAGTTCAGAGTGCAAAGCAAACGACAAACGCCTCCTCCCCACATCCTTCCCTCAGTCCAGATCCAAAGAATGTGAAGGATTGCAAAACTTCCCCCCCCAGATCCCCATTATTCCTCTACAGTTCTCTGTCCCACCCACTCCCAAGCAGACAAAAATCAAAGAACTAGAATTTGCAAACCTTCAATGCTTCGTTTGTCCCCATCTGTTTCCTCGATGTGTCTGAGCCCTTACACTCTTACAAATGTCTGCCTCCAAACCCCGAGGTGAGTGACAGCCTCCGATAAAGCAATTGTAAGTTTCTTCTTTCATGTGGCATCTGTCCCACGACTGGATACAGCTGATTTACCTGTAGTAAAAAGGACAGTAACCAGAAAAGAGGATTACAGTACATTCAGAGGCAATCAAGGGAAGAGAAGAAACCAAGTGCCAAGAGGGTATTAAGTAGCAGAGTTATCTGAAGGATTAGGACAAATTTACAGAGAGGCAAAGGAAACAACAAACCTTCTAGGACAGTCCCTATACTTCATAACTCTGGAATTGAGTCAGAAGCTTGATAATTGATTTTCTATTTTAGGTAATTTAACAGGTAGACACAATTTAGTGGGTTTTGTTTATGACTTTGTTTAGGGAGTCCCAGAAAGCCTGTTTTTTATTGACAAAGCCATTCTTTCTGAAGCAACCTAAGCTTTGGAAAATGCATATTCTTAATTCCTTCTGTACATATGTATACAGAGTGTGGGTGTATGTGGGGTGCTGGGAGGGTCTTGTAAAGCCACAGGAATTGGGGAATTTCTTTGAACATAAATTGTACTTGAAAATCTGGGGAAGACATTATCTTTTTGTATTGAACAAATGTGCATTTGTCATGTAATATAATGAGCATTTTTGCATGAATTTTAAAGATTAGCAGGAGAGGTCAAATAATTGTCACACTACTGGCAGCTGCTACAAATCAGCAGATTTTCTTTCGCCCACTCCTGGGGGTCCTCTCTGTTCTTGGGCCTCTAGGCAGAGATGGACAAGAAGCCTCTGCTGTATGTATGAATACATTGTCAAGAGACTTACTTTGCAATCCTTACTTCTGTAGCAATCCTTCTACTTGGAATTTCAAAGGCATCTTTATTTGGGTCCTGCCTCACTTTTTTTCCCACTATTTCTCTCTTTTGGCCAAGTTTCCCAGCCTATAACTCTGCTGGCCATCAAGGAAAGTTAATCAAACAGAGCAATAAAATCGAATGTGTGGTACATGACTCATTCCTCCTTCCATTCTCCCCATTTTTCTACCACTCCCCAAAGGATCACGTTCTCTGTAGTGAGTCATAGGTGGTGGGTCTGAGAAATGACTGAGGCCCAGCCCTAGATGAGGCTGGAGAAATCAGGAGAATAGATCCTAAGCGGGAGGTTGTGGGAGTTAGGAAAAGATCAAAATTCAATTTGTAGCATCTTTGTGAAAGATTCATAAAACAGGTGAACTAGAACTACTTAGAAAAGTTCAGCATGATTCATACCATATGAATGTGAAGAACTGGGACGTTTTCTTTTCCCTCTCTGCATTGTTAAAGACTGAGTAAAATAAAAAACTCCATCTTACTTTTGAGGCAGAATGGCTTGTAGAAAAGAGGCCAGCTTTGGAGCTAGACAGATATGAGTTCAAATCCCACCTGTGTCACTAATTAGCTGTGACCAGGGCAAGTTAATTAGACTCTCTGATCATCCGTATCCTCATCGTTAAAGCAAGGATAACGTATTATCTTTCAGTGAAGGGTTAAATCAAGTACATGTGAACAGTCTGATGTGTAGTGTTAATCTACTTTGTATTACTCATCTATTTCTGTGTTACAAATCACCCAAAACATGGTGGCTTCAAACAACAAACATTTATTATCTCATAGCTTCCATGGGTCATGAACCCGGGTACACTTCAGCTGGGTGCCTCTTGCTCAAGGTGTCTCCAAGTTTGCAAGGAAAGGGTTGGCCAGAGCTGCAGTCTCATCTGAAGGCTCAAGTGAGGGCAGATCTGCTTTTAAGCTCACTCACATGTCGTTGGCAGCCCTCACTGGCTATTGACTAGAGAAATCAGTTCCTTGCTGTGTGAGCCTCTCTATGGGGCAGCTCATAACATGGCAGCTGGCTTCCCTCAGAATGGCAAGAAAGAGAACAAGAGAAGGCAAACAAGATGAAACCAGTCTTTTTGTAACCTAGTCTTGAAAGTGATAACTCATTACTTCCGTCATCCTCTGTTTATTAGAAAAAAATCACGATATCCAGTCTACACTCAAGAGGAAAGGATTACACAAGGGCATGAATACCAGGAGGGGATCGTTAGGGGCTACCTTAGGGGCTTCCACTACACTCTTGCATTCAACAGATATTTATTGAGTGTCTACTGTTGGCCAGACACTGTGCTAGGTGATAAAATATATAACAGTGAGTAAAGTGAGACCTGGTGCCTGCCCCCATGCAGCTTACACAAGAGGAAGCAGGCATGAATTCATGTCAAGTTATGACTTATGGTGCTAAGAAAGCACAACTGCAGGGACTCAGCCTAGTAAGCAGTCAGTGAATACTTTCCTGAGCAAGTGACACAGGAGCCAAGGTCTTATGGTTATTCAGGAAAAGAAGGGGAGGAAAGGTCATACAGCATGTGCAAAGGTCCCAATTTGGTATGACGTTCTTAAAATTTTAATCCCATATTAATTTATGACACTTGATCAACCTGGAAAAGATATTTACTTTGTGTACCTATTTAATTTCACCTCAATCAATAGCGAAACAACTCAGAGAGGCATTTTGTTCTCTGATTTTCCTTCGGGGCTGTGGATGCAACTCCGAAGAGAGAGCTCTGCGGCAGAGCTTCCCATACTTTAGTGGACATGGAGTCTTGTTGGATCTGATGGAAATGCAGATTCTGACTTGGTAGATCCCGGATTTGCCATTCAAATTGTGGTCCCAGGAGCAGGAGCAATGGCCTCACCTTGGAGCTTGTAGCAATGTAGACTCCCAGGCCCCAGAAGAGGGCTCTAGAACAAGGGAGCACGTGAATCACCTAGAAAGACTGGGCTTCATTCCCAATGATGCTGCTTCAGCTGGTTTGGGGGGGACTCCAGAACTGGCCTTTCTAACAAGCTCCCAGGGGAGGTTGCTGCCACCACCAGACTTTAAGTAGTGGCGTTCTAGACTCCTAGAGCTCAAACTCTTAGCCAAAATATTCTAGAAAAGACCTTGAAGTCTTTTACCCCTTTTACCCTTACCCCTGCTGGAGTAAATCTTAAGGAAAGGTACCCTCTGCTGTGAGGAAGGAAGAATGGCTCATCCTCTTTCCTCTCTCATTACATTCTTGATGGAGAGAGTAAGGAAGAGCTGGAGGGAGGATGTCTACCCCGGAGACCACCCAGAGATCCAGAGACTGTTCGTTTCTTTCAGGGAGCCTCCAGGGACCATCAGAATCTTCTGTAAATTAGTAACCAAGGTGCATTTTTACTATGACAATTACATTCCTTGTGACACATTTTAACCTGAGTAATAATTTTCATTTCTTGGAATACCTACATGTCTTTGGGAGACCAGCAGAACACAGGCAATGTGATGTTGAGGTCAGAGAACTGGACTCAAAGGACGTGGGAGTGATCCTCAGCTCTACTGCTCTACTGGTGTGAGACTCTGGGCAAGACAATAATCCTTCACACTGGTTTCCTCATCTTTAAAGGGAGGAAAATACCAGCCTCAGCTACCTAACAAGATCACTGTAAGAATCCAAGCAATGACACCTATTCTTTCTTTTTTTCTTCCCTTCACTCCCCTCCCCTCCTCTTCTCTTCCTTCCCTATGTCTTCTCCTGTCCCATCCTCCCCTTCTCTTCCTTGGAGCCCCAGGAGCGGGTGCGCTCAGGAGGGCATCCATGTGGGAAGGTAACCTGGTACAAAGTAATAAACTTGAGTGGAATGAGGACAGTCTCCTAGTGGTGGTGGGGGTAGAGTGGTTCAGGGTGTCCGAGCCTGAGAAGGGTAAGACAGGCATACATATAAAGTGGAGTTGGGGGGTGGTCCCAACTACAGCAAATTGGCTACACAGAGGGAGATTGATAAATAAATAAATGTATTGAAAACAATAGGAGCCGCGTACTCACTGTTGGAGAAGGGAGTTACCAATATGGAAAGAGAGAAAATTAGAACAGACCCTGTGGCATTGGATTAGAGTTGTTTATAGATGGATGTAGAAATAGATGTGTGTGTGTGTGTGTGTGTGTGTTCTCTTGCTCTGTCCCTGAAGGGGTCCTAGAGTGGTCAGCAAGACCCTAACAGCAGCAAGAGCACTTAGCACCCTATCAGGGTCAAGGGCTCCTTAGAGAAATTACTGATTCCACATCTGGAACAGGAAGAGTGAGAGATGAGTCTTGCACCAGAAAGTAAGGAGTGTTCTAAGAATGATGGAGATGTTAACACCAGCTTGAAGGAGCTCCCACCGGCCGTATGTGAGACACTTTGAGCATGAAAATAAATAATGTTAGTAACAAGTTATAACCTAATGAATAAAATAGGAAACCATGGGTCCAGAAAGAAGTGGAGAGATGAATAAAGTAAACGTTTGATGGGATATTTACATTGCCTCAAATTACCTCTCCACAAAATATTTATGAATTATGAAGAGAAAAGTAACTTTACGGTGGAGAAGCCTGGCAGACACCACCTTAGTCAAGTGACCATAGTGAATATCACCAGTAATGGGATAAATTGAAATGATGCACCACCCAATAGTAGGCAATGAGAGGACCACACTATCACTTCTATGATATTCCAGCCAAAGATGTGTAACCTGAATCTAATCGTGAAGAGCTAAGTCCATATTCCAACAAAGAGAGCCCATCAGAGGATACTCTACAAAATAATTGACCTAAAATCTCCAAAGTGTCCAGGTTATGAAAGACAAGGAAAGCCAACGAAACTGTTCCAGACTGAGGGAGACTCAGGATACACGATAAAGAAACGCAGTGTGTGACCCTGGACTGTCCTTTTTGCTCCAAATGACGTAGGGGACAGGATGGGAAAAACTTGAATGAGGTCTGAGGGTCAGGTGGTGGTAATACACCTCTATTAATTTCCTGACTTTGGTGGCTATATCGTGCTTTTGTAGAAAAATATCCTTGTGTGCAGGAAATACACTAGAGTTCAGGGTTGATGGCACATCACGTTGGCAACTTGTTCAAGTGGTTTAGGGGGCAAGTTCTGAGTTCTGTATTTACAACTTATCTTCAGGTTTGAAATTGTTTCAAAAAGCAAAAAACGATGCACATCAATGTGTCCTGAGAGACATAAAGCAAGTTACAAAAGGTGGGATGACGTCACTCTCTGCTCCTCCATCTGCCGTTTGCTCTGTGTAAAACCATCATCACGTCCTTCCATCTCTACTTGCAGACTGTTTCTGGGCTCTCTCCCCTCCATTGCTTTCAAAATCATCACCGGGTCTAGGTTCTCACTGCTACTCAACAGAACCAAGGCAGTGGTTTCCAACCTGTTCTTCCTGCCTCCAGTGTCAACTTCTCTTCCTCTCTGCTCCATGCTGCCCCCAGCCACCTAACCTGTTGCCGGCCCTGCAGACTGAGGAGTTTTTCTAAAACCCAGATCTGCTTGTGTTACTGTCCTGCTTAACATTCTTAAGTTTTCTCTTCTCTACTGCTCATCCATGAAGTCCCAGCTCCTTAAACATCCCTTATTCTGGTTATAGCCTGTCCTTCAGCTTCTTCTACTTCTGCTCCAGCCTTTCCTCATGATTTGAGCAACACTGGACAATTCTCTTTCCCAGGAACCCACTGATAGCTGCCTCCATGCCTCAGCAATGCTATTCCCTCAGCTGTCTTCTCCCTGAAAGTCTCCTGCTCATCCTTCAAGATCCAGCTCAGATGTCACCTCCTCTGTGAAGCCTTCCCTGATCCCCACCGCCCTACCGCAGGCAAAGCGCCTCCTTCCTTCGCATTCCAGTAACTCTTAGTATAATCGCTCTCATAATAACCATCATTGTTAGGGAATTGTTTGTTTTGTTATATTTGCTCCTCACCAGTCTCTGAAGACAGAGACTGTGTCTTAAGGTGATTGTCACCAGCACAGTGCCTGGCACCTTGTTGGTATTCAATAAATGCCTGTTGAAGGATGGGACCAATACTGCAGGGGGGTGCTGTACTATTTGGACATTCATCAGGCACTTGGTGGCACTCATGTCGAGACTCCGCCCTCCTTTCGGGCTGGAAGAGCCTGCAACAGCCGGAGGAGACTTGATGGGTCTGAGACATGCATAGTCCTAGTTAAGTAACAAATTTTGCTCCCCAACACTAAGGTTTGCTTTCTTTTCTTTTATAGGCAGTTCTGGAGCACCAAGAAATGGCACGCTCTTTTTATTCTTTCGCCACATTAAGAAAGACTCTGATAGGGGCTGGCCCCATGGCAGAGTGGTTAAGTTTGTACGCTCCGCTGCAGGTGGCCCAGTGTTTCGTTGGTTTGCATCCTGGGCATGGACATGGCACTGCTCATCAAACCACGCTGAGGCAGTGTCCCACATGCCACAACTAGAAGGACCCACAACAAAGAATATACAACTATGTACTGGGGGGCTTTGGGGAGAAAAAGGAAAAAAAATAAAATCTTAAAAAAAAAAAAAAGACTCTGATAAAGTCTTCTCCAGCTCCCCAGCCTTTGCAGAGCTGGAGAAGACTGTCCAGCTGTGGTCCCAGCTGGGCGGGCAGAGCGTGCAGGATGGGTACAGAGGGTACAAGCTGGGGCAGGCACTACTTCTCCCTGTCCGTGGGGGGTGCCAGCACATGGGATGAGCAAAGCGAGATGCTGTGTAGGAGGTTAAGGTCCAAAATGCTGATTAGAGAGCCAGGTCCTGCATCAGACCTGGTGGGAGAGTCAGAGCAGGAGCCAGGAGTGTGGTGGGAGGCGGATGAGGCTGAGCGTCAGCTGAGCGGAGAGCAGGGGCATCCGGGAGGGTTAGGCTCAGATGCACTGGCATAGCCTGGCCTTGGAGGGCGGGCAGGCGTGCAAGAATACAAGGAGTGGTTAGTCTATTTGCATAAAGGATCCAGAGTGAGTCAGAGGACAATGAACCATAGGTGATCAACAAGGCTTCTCATATTATCACGAACATTTATCTTTCCTTTGTATCAAAGCCTCTTTGCTTTTTGTGGCTTTTCGGTTAGCAGAGAGATGCACGTATGGGAGAGAAACAACGTCATTCTTGGTCCGTGCTAATTGTTTATACTGGGAACTGGATGCTAAAACCCCACCAAGCCCTGCTAAACGGGGCAGGAACATAGCACGTTAGACATCAAGTCAGCCCGGCTGAGAACCGCTGAGAGTCACGACATAGTGAGAGTCAGACTAATTTCAAAGTTTTTCTAATACAAGTTTATGCAATTCCGGTATATCTGTCTTTAAGCTAGCCCAGAAGAAATTAGGGGATGAGTCATTCCATTACAAAAAAAAAAAAGATTCACAATAGAGAACCCTTTTATAGAGCACGCTGCCCACATGTATTTAAAAAGAGCTGGGAGTTAGGAGAAGTGTAATAAGTACACGAATGACTAGAGCACATCTACAGAAGTCGATTCTGTCCATCCCACACGTCCGGGAAAGAGAGGTGAGCCGCTCTCACAAACTCAAACATGGCAGCCACTGAAGCTCGCAGAGTTAGAGAAAGCATTGATTGCAAGCTTGTGATTCAGGAGTACAACCTCATATTTTCTTAAAAAGTCCTCCTTTTTTCATTAATTCAATATTTACTGAGCATCAACTACCTCGCTCGGCACTGAAGATATAACAGTGAACAAGGTGGATACAATCCTTACTCTGACCAAATGTTATTCTAGTAAGAAAGACAGACACACCACAAATAAATAGACAAGTGATTTCAAAAGTTGCCAGTTGTGATAAGTATTGCACAGGAAATAGCCAAGTAGGTGAGGTTGTGTGTTGGGGGGGTATGGGGGGTTTGGAGGTGGGGATAACTTTAGATGGAGTGGCTGGGAAGGCCTCTCTGAGAGGTGACATTTGAGCTGAAACAAGGTTGCTGGAAGGAAGCTGCCATATGATGCGTGGAAGAGTTCCAGGCAGTGGGAATAGCGTGTGCAAAGGACCTGGGTCAAAGAAAGAGCTGGTCAGTTTGAAGAACAGAAAGGAAACAGAAAACAGCATGCCTGGAGCTTAGCAAGTAAGAAGATGTCATGAGACGTGGTTGAATCAATAGGCCAGAGGCAAACCATGCAGGCCCTGGCGTTCATTCCAAGGGCAACAGAGAGCCACAGAAGAGTTTTAAGCAAGTGAATGCTATGTATCAATTACATTTAAGAAGGTTACTGTTGTTGGCTGCAGAGTCGACTGGGTGAAGGGAGATCATTTGCACACTTACCAGTTGTCTAGGCAAACAATAGTAATGGCCTGGATCAAAATGGTGGCAGGCAAGATGGAGACACGTGGATGAACTTGAGATGTATTTTGGAAATAGAATTGACAAAATCTACTTTGGGCTAGTTGTGGGCTTGAGGTAAAAGAAAAGTCAAGAATGATTTCTAGGCTCCGAGCTGAGCATCTGGCTAGTGCCTGAGAAAGGAAAGACGTACAGCTTTGGGAATTGCGAGTACAGGAAGAGTCAGGAACTCACATGAGGTGTTAGATGTCTTTGAGACATCTGAGTTGAGATGGCAAGTAGGCAGTTGGGTAAGTGGGTCTGGAGTTCAGAGGTGTGGTCAGCTCTGAAGAAAAGAAAATCCATGTCTATAACCGTGTAGATGGTGGTTGACCTACCTCAGGGCCGATTCACTTACTCTTCAAGTGTTTGCACATCTTTCTCAGGACAGAATCTTGGAGGTAACATATCTCTATTGCATTGTGAATTACGGTGTTCATTGCTTGTAAAGTGTCTTATCTTAGAAAGTCTACATCTGTTATCAATGACTTAGTGTGTCAGAAGTGGCGGGCACTCTACTTACGTGATCTCATTTAATCTCTGCAATTTTATGAGGCACAGAAGGCAGATATGAGTACAGTTAGGGACAGATTAGAGAATGGAAGCCCAGAGAGGTGAAGTGGCCTCCCCACAGTCATACAGTTGGTGTGCAGCAAAGCTGGGAGGGGAACCCAGGCCCCCTGACTCCAGGGTCATGTCTCTGTCCGTGTGGACTCCTTTCCTCTCAGTAATAGCCTCTTATTTGCCCCTCACTGGAGAGCAATTTCTGTAGCACTATAGTGGTATAGTGGCCGTGTGAGTTGGAACTTGGGGCAAGTCGCTGAATCCCATTGAGCCTCCATTTCTTCAACTATCATGATAGCTAATTTTGTGTGTCAACTTGGCTGAGCCACAGTGCCCAGATATTTGGCCAAACATTATTCTGGATGTTTTTGTGAGAGCACTTTTGAATGAGATTAACATTTAAATTGGTGGCTTTTGAGTAAAGCAGACTGCTTTCCATAATGTGGGTGGGCTGCACCCAATCAGTTGAAGGCCTAAATAGAACAAAGACTGACTTGCCCTGAATAAAGAAAAATTGTGTAGCAGACAGCCCTTGGACTTGAATGGCAACATAGGCGCTTCCTGGGTCTCCAGCCTGTCAGCCCACCTTACAGATTTTGGAATTGCCAACCTTCCCAATCACATGAGCCAATTCCTTAAAATAAATAAATATATAAATATATATATATATATACACGCACATACACACACACACATATATATACATAGTATATATATAATATATACATATCCTATTGGTTCTGGTTTCTCTGGAGAACACTAATACAACTATAAAATAAAATGGTCTACTTACCATGTAGATTGAAGATTGGAAACATAGGAAATATGTTAAATACTAAATAATATTAAACATATTAAACAATAAATATTAAATTACATAATATAAATTATATACAATATGTAATTATGTATAAATGGATACATGTATATCTGTCAAATGGGGCATTATGCAACCATCAAAGATGATTGTATAGATTGTTTAAAAGTTTTAAGATGTTTAAATTACAAGAAACTTCAAATAAATAAAAGTACAGAATATTGTGTGACACCCACACACCCACTACCCGTATTTAACAAATGTTAACGTTTTGCCTTTTTCACTGCAAATGAAGAAAAAAAACATGATAGAACAATAGGTACAGCTAAAATGCCACTGTCCGTCCCTGCCCTCGCTCCTCCATAAATAACTGGTCAATGTGCATCCCTCCCACTCAGATTTTTGTACTTTTAGCATCTATGTATGTCTACATGAACAATCCATAGTGTTGTTACATGCATTTAACACGGTTACACAAATGCTACTATGCTAATAGTAGGAGGTTAATAACATGCTAATAAACAGCTAAGAGATCAAAAAAGCAATTAAAGAGGAAATTAAAAAACTCTTGAAACAAATAAAAATGAAAACAGAAATTTCCAAGATCTGTGAGACATAGCAAAAGCAGTTCTAAGAGGAAAGTTTATAGCGATACATACCTACCTCAGGAAACAAGAAAAGTCTGAAATAAATCATCTAAACTTCTATCTAAAGGAACTAGAAAAAGCAGAACAAAGCCCAAAGTTAGTAGAAGAAAGGAAATAATAAAGACCAGGGTGGAAATAAGTGAAATAGAAACCTAAATAATAATAGGAAAGATCAATGAACTAAGAGCTGATTCTTTGAAAAGTTTTTTAAAAAAATAAATGTTTAGTGAGACTCATAAAAAAAACCGGGGGGGACCCAAATAAATAAAATCAGAAATAAAAGAGAAGATGTTACAACCAATACCACAGAAATAAAAAGGATCATGAGATTACCATGAACAATTATATGCAGTAAATTGAACAACCTTAAAAAATGAATAAAGTCCTAGAAACATACACTCTTCCAAGACTGAATCAGGAAGAAATAGAAAATCTGAACAGACCAATTACTAATAACAAAATTGAATGAATAACCAAAAAACTCTCAACAAACAAAAGTCCAGAACCAGACAGTTTCACAGGTGAATTCCAGCAAATACTTAAAGAAGAGTTAGTATCTATCATTATCAAAGTATTCTAAAAAACTGAAGACAAAGGAACACTTCCAGATTCATTCTGTGAAGTCAGCATTACCGTAATACTGAAACCAGACAGCTACCACAAAAAAGAAAATTATATGCCAATATCTCTGAACATTAACGTAAAAATCCTCAACAAAATATTAGAAACAAAATTCAGCAATACATTAAAAGGATCACACATTGTAATCAAGTGGGATTTATCCCGGGAATACAAAAAAGGTTTAACATTGGCAAATCAATCAATGTGGTACACCGCATTAACAAAATGAAAGATAAAAACCATATAGTCATCTCAATAGAGGCAGAAAAGGCATTTGACAAGATTCAACATCGAATTATGATAAAAACTCTCAATAAAGTGGATATAGAGGGAACCTGTCTCAGCATAATAAAGGCCACACACGAGAAGCTCACAGCTAACATCATGCTCACTGATGAAAAGCTGAAAGCGTTCTCTCAAAGCTCAGGAACAGGACAAAAATGAATACTCTCACCACTTTCATTCCACACAGTATTGGCAGTCCTAGCCACATCAATCAGACAAGAAAAAGACATAAATCTTATTCAAATTGGAAAGAAAGTAAATTGTCACTTTTTGTGTCTGACCTGACGCTACATACGGAAAATCCTAAAAACTCCACCAAAAAGATATTAGAACTACTAAATGAATTCAGTAATTCAGTAAAGTTGCAGGATACAAAATCTATACACAGAAATTGGTTGTGTTTCCAAACACTAATAATAAATAATCAGAAACAAATTAAGAAAACAGTCTCATTTGGGCTGGCCCGGTGACACAGCGGTTAAGTTCACATAATCTACTTCAGTGGCCTGGGGTTCACCAGTTTGGAGCCCAGGTGCAGACCTATGCACCGCTCATCAAGCCATGCTGTGGCAGCATCCCACATATAAAGTAGAGGAAGATGGGCACAGATGTTAGCTCAGGGCCAGTCTTCCTCAGCAAAAAGAGGAGGATTGGCAGAAGATGTTAGCTCAGGGCTAATTTTCCTCAAAAAAAGAAAAAGAAAACAGTCTCATTTACAATTGCATCAAAAATAATAAAATACCTAGAAAGTAATTTAACAGGAGTTGTGAAAGACCTGTATTCTGAAAACTATAAGACACTGACGAAAGAAATTGAAGATGACACAAAAAATGGAAAGATATACCGTGCTCATAGATTCAAAGAATTAATATTGCTAAATGTCCATACTACCCAAAGCAGTCTACAGATTCAATGTAATCACTATCAACATACCAATGGCATCTTCACAGAACTACAATAAATAATTCTAAAATTTGTATGGAACCACAAAAGACCTCGAATAGTTACAGCAATCTTAAGAAAGAAGAACAAAGCTGGAGGCATCACACTTCCTGATTTCAAATTGTACTACAAAGCTATAGTAACCAAAACCATATACTACGCATATTCTTTTATGACTTGCTTTTTTCACTCAATGTATAAAATAATGGTTATTGTTTTGATAATAATTAAGTCCCTACTATGTACCAGGACCCAGGCTTACAGTTTCCATATATTATCTCATTCAATCCTTATAATAAACCCAGGGGGTATGTGCAAGTGCCCCATCTTACAGAAGGGGAAAATAAAGCTCAGAGACATTATATCACTTTTCTGTGGTCACACAGCTAGCGAATGACAGAAATGAGCCAGGATTCAACCCCCTCCACTAATCTGTTCTCTGAATTGTTGGGCTCTTTCATTGTTCTCATTTCGTTTTCTTGCTTGTAGGTTAGATTTCCTACTTGGCATTTCTTCTCCCTTCCCCTAAACCCATAGCAGATGTGACTGCTTTTCCCCAGATCTGCCTGGGGAAAATTTGTTAGTCTGCCCTGTTTTTGGGGGTTGGTCAGACAACTTGCTGCCCAGAAAGGTGGGGGCTTTTGAAGGCTCCCGTGACCCCACCAAAATATGCCTGCCTCACAAAGAGAGTGGGCTCTCATTGCTGCTTATGTTTCTGTGAAAAGGGGTGTTTTGATTATCTATCACAGCATAACAACCACCTCAAAACTTCGAGGCTTGAAACAACCATTTCATCATCTTTCGTGGTCCTCTGGGTAGACTGCTGAGCTGAGCAGTTCTTCAGGTCTCCCTTGGAGCCCCTCGTGCAGCTTCAGTCAGATGACAGCTGGGTTTGGAGTCACTGAAGATCTGACCAGGATGCTGAGACCGTTGGAGCTCTCACCCTCCCCATGTAGCCTCAGGGCCTCTCCCCTCCACCCAGATGGTCCAGGAGCTCCGGCCACGTGGACTCTCCTCCAGGATAGCCAAACATCTTAAACGATTCCAGGGCTCCAAAAGTGCCGAGAAGGAAGCTGCCATCATCCTGAAGGCTTAGGCCCAGAGCCTGCACAGTGTCACCTCTGCCAAGTTCTATAATTCAGAACGAGTCACAGGCCTGAGCCCAGATCCCATGTGGGAGGATCTACACAAGGGTGTGAATGCTGGGAGATGTAGTTTGTCAGGAGGCATCTTTGAAAGCTAGCTACCACCATAGGAAAACTCAGCACAGACTTCATCTCGCCCCCCGCAAACATTCTTCCTATAAAGATTCCCTTTAATATCTCCATGCTTTCCTAATATACTTAAGAGGATTTTTTAGCAACTCTACGGCAAGACAAGTAAGAGACCAAATTGACAACAACACTGACAGTCAAGGACTGAGTCAGTCATCTTAGGAAACCAGAGTTCTCAACAAAATATTTTGTCCCTAGCCCTACCTGCTCAGCACCTTACTTTTATCACAATGAGAATGCTCTCTAGAAGTTTCCTCAAGGGTTAGTTTTGTTCCAGGCTTTGGAACCCATGCCACCAGATGGTAGCCATAGAAATATCAGAACTCGCCTTTGAAATTGGATTCCAATCACCCAAGGAACCCATCTTTAATTTTAGACTTTGAGGTGGCCACATAGCCAAACTTCTCCCTTCTCAAAAAGTCAACACGGTAATGGTGGTCAGAAATCTCTTTTGTCCCTGGGGGAAATACTTTTCTCTGTTTCAAATCCATAGGAGGGATAATTTTTGCAAATTTAAAGTTAGCATATTTTTAGAATAAGTCATGTAGTCATGTAGTTACAAACTTTAAAAGTTTCATAGAGAATTGAGTAAGAAATCTTCCTTCCACAGCTCTATCCCTCAGACACGCAGTTTCCCTCTTGTCTTTTTTTCCCCCAAAGATAGTTGAGATTTCTTCTTCCAGAGACAGTCTATGCACATACGAAAAAATATTCATTCATATTCTTTTTCCAGTTTTTTATACAAATGGAATCACAGTCTACATACTATTCTGGAACTTTGCTTTTCTTAATAATCTTGAACATGTTTCTATATCAATACACAATTTCCTTACTCTTTCCTTTTTGGTGGCTGTGTGAGCATTCCATTGTATGCATCTACTGTAATGTATTTAAACAATTCTCTCTTGAAGGGCATTTAGGTTCTTTCCAATATTTTGCTATCATTAACAAGGGTACAATGAATAATAGCATATATGCCCATTTCATACATGTGCAGGTTTATCTGAGGACAAATTCCTAGAGCTGGAATTTCTGGGTCAAAAAGTACGGTAATTTGTAATTTAGTAGATATTGCCAAGTTGCCACCCAAAGATGTTGTACTAATTTACCCTCTCACCAGTAATGCATGATTTGCCTATTTATTCCACCCTTGCTAGCACTTTCTAAATTTTCTGACTTTTGTCTACCTAATGAGGAGGAAGTGTTATTTCAACGTGATTTTATTTTTAATTCTCTTATTATGAATGTAATTGATCACCCATTCTAATGCTCAGGTGCCATTTGTATTTCCTTTTCTGTGAACTATGTGTTTAAATTCTTTTGTTCATTTTCCTTTTGGTTATATTAGCTTTCTTTTTTATTTGTAGGAGTTTTTATATGCAAGAAGTTAGCCCTTGGACTCTGATAGGAGTTGCAATTTTCTTTCACATAATCATTTGCCTTTTTACTTTACTTAAGATAGTTTTGCTAGGCAGAAAATTTTATCTTTACTTTTATGTAGTCAAATTCATCAGTGTCAGGCTTTCTTAGCATTTTTTTAGAATGACTTCCCCTCTCCGAGGAAAAAAAAAAACAATGTTTCTTAGAGTAATTTTATAATTTCATTTGTTACATTTAAGCCTTTGATTTACATTTATTTTGGTGCAAAGTGTGAGGCATGGAGTCAACTTAATTTTTTTTCCAAATGCCTACCCAATTGTCTTAACACCACTTAGTAAATAATTCATATTTTCCTCACTGATTTGATGTGCCACCTTTGTGACAGTAAATCTTCCTACTTGGCATATATTATATTTTTTGTTATTGTTCAACTCTTTTTTCTTTTCTCTCAGAAGTGTTTAAAACTGTTTCTTCCTATAGAGACTGCATGGGTCTTACTAAGTTTACCTCTCAATATTTTTCTTTCCTTGGTTGTTGTTACTGTTGTAAATGGTTAACTTTTCTCCAGTTAGAATCTACTGGCTATTGATGATCCTATCTTCTCATTTGTTTTGTTTGTTTATATAAAGGCTATTGATTTTTGCATTTTAGTTTACACATATCATTTCTGGAGGAAGATACCTTCATCCTCGTCTTCAAAGAATTCTCACAATTTTCCAAGGAAAATAAGTATTCCAAAGCAAAAAAAAATTACTATGTACACTCCAAGAAGCAAGGTACCAGCAGCAAAAACTAGCAGACAAAGAAGATTATACAAATAGACTAAAATTTTCCAGAACCAACATAAGAGAGCAAACTATGGAATGAAGAATTCCAAAGACTCCCAAGCAGATACTGAAATTATTAGATACTATATAGAATAATTATGCTTAGTAAATTCAGAAAAGTAAAAGACACACTTGTACGTATCTGCATGGAACAGAAGCTACAAAGACTAACCAAGTAGTTTGGAAAATAAACAAAATTAAAATACAAAGTTAAATAGATAGATTTAAGAGCAAATTAGATTCAGCTGAAGAGAAAATTAGTGAACTGGAAGATAAATCAGAAGAAATTATCCAGAATGCAGGCCAAAAAGACAAAAATATAAAAAATAATGAGAGGTTAAGACGAATGAAAGACAGAATGAAAAAGGCTAACCTATATATGAACAGACCTCCAGAGGGAGAGAAGAGAGAGAATGGGGATTGAGGTCATATTTAAAGAGAGGACTAAAAATTTTCCAGAATGAACACAAGAGAACAAACTACAGAATGAAGAATTCCAAAGAATCCCAAGAGATTAGATAAAAATATTAAAAAACAAACAACTTAGATACAGCATAGCAGAAGTGCAGAAGAGAAAAGGCAAAGAAAAAAGATATTAAAGGCACTCAGAGGAAAAACTCTTGAAGAAGGAACAATTAAACTGACAGCTAACTTCTCAACAGCAATAATAGAAGCCTATAAAAAAATGGACTAATATCTTCAATATTCTGAAAGACAATAGCTGCCAATCTAGAATTCTATACAAGATGAAACTATCTTTCATGGATGAGGGCAAAAATAAAGACATTTCCAGAAACAAAGTGGAGAGAGTTTGCCACCAGCAGTAACTCTCTAAAGGAAAGACTAAAGGAAGAACTATCAGCTGAAAGAAGGTGATCTTAATTGAAAGATCTAAGACGCAAGGAGTGAAATGTAGACAAGAGACATAAACAGACATTTTTCAGAAGAAATGTGGCCAATAAAGGTATGAGAAGATATTAAACATCATTAAAGATCAAGGAAATGAAAATCAAAACCATAATGAGATAATATATTCCACCCATTCAATTGTCAAAAATTAGGAAGTGTTGGACAATGCTAAGTGTTGGGGGGGATTTGAATCCACAACCTTTCTTTTACATTGCTGAGGGCACCATCCATGGGAAAACTGTTTGGCATTGTCTCCTAAGTTGAGCGTTAACCTATTTATGATCCAACACCTCATGTTAGGTTTATATTGAAGAGAAATTCTTGCACATGTACAGGAGATATGTATAAACAATGCTCATAGCAGCATGATTTAGCAAAAACATGAAAACAATCCCAAATGCCATCAATAGGAGAATAAACTGTAATCAAGTCACACAAACAGATATTATGTAGCAGTCAAAACAAATGAACTACAGTAACAGGCAGCTAATTGGAAAGTTAAGTCTCAAAAGACTATATGCAGAATGACATTCTTTTATCAAAGTTAAAAGCAACTGAAATTGTATATATATTGTACTTATTCAATTTAATATCTATATTAGGAATACACATAGATGTAATAAAACTATATAAAAAGCTAAGTTTTGGAATGATAAACCTGGGATTCAAGACGATGGCTACTTTGGGTGGAGGGAGTCTGGAGGATGGGATGGGAGGAACTAACGTGGTTAGATGAGGCTATTGTCCAGATCCTGGTGTTTGTTTTAGGCAGCAGGTTTGCAGGTACTTATTACTTTATTAAAAACTAACCAATAAATAAGTAGAAGAGCATCATGAAAGGGCTGATATTGAGAGGATGCCGTAAACCAAAGACTATATTTAACTCAATTGTGTACATCGAAGGTCCATAGAAAGAAAAATTAAATTAAAATACGGGCTAAGGGTCAGAGAGTGGAAAGCAAAGTTAGGGTTTTGTAGGGAGAGAAACAGAGTGCATATCTTCCCAACTAACAGGGGAAAAGAGTGTGGTGAAAAGACACTCCAACAAGAAAGGAAAGAAAAGAAAACATAAGAAGAAGGAAGGATATTACAGCAAACAGATGTAAATCCAAATAGAGCAATAGTTACTCTAAGTGTGAAGGAATAAAGGCATTAGTTAAAAAACAAAGATTGTCAGAGAGAATGAAATAAAATGAAGGTATTACTCAGAATTTAAAGTGTGAAAATAAATGAGATTGCAACCGAAAGATGTCATCTATGCATAAAATAATGAAGATGGAAACTGGGAAATTGGCAATGCATTTTATCTCTAGACTTCACTTTGAAAAGTCTCACCTTATATAAAGTCTTGCACATGCATCTACCCACTGCTGCACCCCACCCCCAACCCCACTGTAACAGCCTAATATATCTTGGCTAACTACGCACAATTAGGGCTGGCTTATAAGTGAGAAAAACTTGCAACAATCACACACATTGTTTCTGAGGATAATTTGGCTCAGCATCCTTTGATAAGGAGAGCAAGGGAAGGGGCTGGCTTATTTCAGACTATGGTAAGAACACGTATGTGCGTAGATACTTAACAATCGACGCGTGAATGCTCAGTACATGGACAGTTGTGTATGACTGAGCTGGTATATTGGATGCTATGGTTTCCACCCCCAAACTCCCTTCAGGATCAAGGCACTTATTTCCCCAGCTGCAAGGAATATAGGATGCTGATGGCTTACAGCTGAGTCCCTTCCCAAGAATTGTCCTCTGTCAAAGGTTATGCAACCCCCATAGGAGTCAAAATGTGAGAGTCAAAGGGCCAGCCCTCTTGCCTGGTTTCAGGATACCTGTGAAGGCCATTCAAGTTTCAGAGCTCCCTGTGGCATCAGCTGAGGCCCCTCTCACAATAGTGTTGCAATTCAACTTCTCCCTTTGCCCAATCCTGCCTTCCTCACTCTCCTACTGGTTTGCTGAGAGCACCCTACTCCGTTAAGACTCCAACCGCTCTAAGGCCAACTGGGTGTTCTGCAATTTGTTTCTGATGCTAGCCACCTGGAGTTAGCACAGACTCCAACAGGTTAATGCCAAAGTCCCCCACAGGACTCCCCTCACTGCACAAGTCTCCTCACAGCTGCACGTCTCCAGGCCACCCACACTTCTAATTCGAGGTTCCCATGGCCCCCTCAGGTTTGATAATTCGCTGAATGACTCACAGAACTCAGGAACTCACTGTACTTATTATTACAGTTTCATTACAAAGGGTACATGTACGGAGGACCAGCCAAAAGAAGGTATGCACAGGGTGAGGTCTGGAGGGAACAGAGTTCCTGTGCCCTCTCCTCATGAAATCAGGCTGCATCACCCACCCCGTGCACTGATGGATGATTTAGGATGTATGATTACCAATCAGGAAGCTCCACTGAGCGTCGTCGGGTCCAGGGTTTTAGGGAGTTTCATCACGTAGACATGCTTGATGAAGTCAATGAGCAAGTGATCAAACTCATTCTCCAGCCCCCTCTGCTCCCTGGAAGTCTGGTTAGCGTACAGTCCCACCCCTCTACTCACGTGGTTGATCTTCCTGGTGACCAGCCCCCATCCCGAAGTTATCAAGGGGCCCACCCTGAGTCATCTCGTTAGCAGAGACACTCCTATCACTTTGAAAATTCCAAAGGTTTTTGAAGCTCTGTGCCAGGACCCTGGGACAAAGACTAGATGAATTTCTAACTCCTTAAAAACGCTCCTGCACACAAATCTGTCTTAGAGTCTGTTTCCAGGAAACCTGACCTAAAAGAATTTTTGCCAGGGGTGACTCTAGGAAATGCAAGTGCTGCTCTGGTCCCTGATGTGTTGTGTTCTGTGGAGAGATGGGAACCCAAGAGCTTAGCCATCACTGGATTAGGCTCTGCCCACACAACCGGGGTTAGTACCTGGGTGACTGCTCCCCCTGCCTGATGCTGGCAGCCTGGGGGCAATGTTCTAGCTTGGGGCTGCTTCTACACAAAAGAGCTCTTGGACCTGGGATGATCCTGAGCTGATTAGTTTGAGCTACTAAATATAATAACTAAAGGGAAGGAGTATGGGGTTTTTGTCCCTATCCTATTCAAGTCTATTTATAAATGAAAAAATAAAAAAGAACAAGGGGAGTAGTTTCTGACTCCCCCCTTACCAGCAGCCACTTATCTGAGTGTTTCCGGGAGTCACGTACATTGAGTTTTGGTACATGAGCAGGTTCTGAATTCCAGGACCACTAAATGTACCTTACTCTCCACTCCAGCTCTCCAAGCCAGACTTCTCCCTCAGATCGCCATCCAGGGCACCCAACACACACTCACCCCAGATGTCCCAGACTTCTCAGCCTCAACATGTCCAAAAGAAATTACACCTTCTCCCCAGAAACATCTTTCTCTTTTCTCTACCATCACCTGCACAATGATCTCAGCCAGAACCTTGGTGTCCTTTTGGCATCATCCTTGGCTTCCGTGTCTTTCTTGTCTCTGGTCTACATCAATCACCCTGACTGCCAATTTCACCTCCTGACTATTTCTCAGAATTCCCCCTTCTCCCTTTTCTGCCACCACTGTCCTCATGCCAGCCTTTCTCATCGCTCTCCTCTGCTGGAAGAAAACCTTTCGCTCCTCTGCCTTCCACCATTTTGTCTTCTTCAATCCTTTCCCTCTACAGACACTTGAGAGGGAAGCACTTAAATTACAGATCCAACAACTTCCCTTTTCACCTTTATTTTTTCCATTAAAAAATATTATAAAATAGTACGTCTTCCCAAAAAAGTCAAATAGTAGAAGTAATATATAGTAATAAGAGAAGTCTCTGTAGTATTTTTCCCCTTTTCTGTCTAACACCCCATCTCCTCTTCTTTCTTCTAAGAATTGTCCTTCCTCCAACTCCATAAATAAAGGCCCCCTCTCCCACAGGAGC
The DNA here is from genome assembly GCF_021613505.1 of Equus quagga. Classification (NCBI taxonomy): domain Eukaryota; kingdom Metazoa; phylum Chordata; class Mammalia; order Perissodactyla; family Equidae; genus Equus; species Equus quagga. The sequence continues at coordinate 13,234,397 of NC_060288.1, read as the reverse complement.
TGCCACTTTGTTCCTTGGTATTTCTCTCAGGCCACAGTTAATCGGTTCATTTTGAGAGTTCTTTCCTGTGGTTTTGGACTCAGGCTCAAAGTATCTAATTGACCTCTTTCTATGGTGAAGATGTAAGATGTAAAATTTGGTTAACTTTGGTGCCCAGACTTCCTGCTCTGATGAGTGTAGAAGCTGATGCAGTGGTCAGATGAGAAAGAAAGAAGAATGAAGTGACACACCCAGAGAAAGAAAAGGAGGCAAAATGGAGAGAAAAAATCCTACATTGTTGTTTTCTTCCCTCTCTCTCTTTTTTTTTTGGTGAAGAAGATTGGCCCTGAGCTAACATCTGTTGCCAATCTTCCTCTTTTTTATTTCCTCCCCAAAGCTCCAGTACGTAGTTGTGTATCCTAGTTGTAGGTCCTTCTAGCTCTTCTTTGTGGGATGCTGCCACAGCATGGCTTGATGAGAGGTGTGTAGGTCCACGCCTGGGATCCGAACCAGCAAACCTCAGGCCACAGAAGTGGAGCTCGCGAACTTAACCACTACACCACGAGGCCAGCCCCTGCATTATTGTTTTCTTACACAAATGGATCATACCATATAAGTTGTTCTTTCATCTTTTTTTTCATTTAACAATATATCTTGGAGATCTTTCCATTTCATTCCTTATGAAAATTGTTTGTTCTTTTGATAGCTGCCTGATATTTAATAGTCTGAATGTTCCATGGTTTAGTTAACTATTTCTAATCAATAAGTAGGTTGTTCTCCATCTCTTGCTGTTACAGAGACTGCTATAATAAATATCCTTGTGTAAATATGTATTTTTTATAGCAGAAAGTCCTGAAAGAGGAATAACTACTCCCATTTTCCCGAACTCCCCAGTATTTCCAAGATGAAATTCATGGTTTTCAAAAGGGCAAACACCACCATCATGCCTATTTGTCACCCCTTCTAGCTTTCTGCCCTGCTCTCCAGCAACACAAGTTGCCCGAAGCTTCTGGCTTGTATACCATGCATTTTCCTACTCTGCTTTTCCTTGTTCTTGCTGCACCCAGAATGCCCCGTCCACCCCTCTCTGCTCAGTTCATTCCTATTCAACCATTATCACTCAGTTCGGGTGTCGGCTCCTCCAGGGAACTGCTCCAGGCCTCTTTCATCATCGCATGTGCCACAATATATCCAACTTATTTATTAATATACCTGTGTTTGCCACTGGATTATGAATTCCTCCAGGTCAGGAACTGAAGAGAGTACTTGTGTCTTAGTGTTTTTATATCCCAAGTGCTTAGCAAAGTGTCTGGAACCTAGCATGCAGTCACTTACAATTGAATGAATGAAGGTCTGCACGCACAGATTTATCAGATCCTACACCCTCACCCGATGTACTTTTGTTCCTTTTGAAAGTTAATGGATCTGGTATATTCTTTTTTTCTAATTAATTGTAATACTGCAAACACACATATGCTTACACACGTACACACTCACACACTATAGTGTATAGATTAATGCATTGTTTTAGTTTTGTATTTTCTTCTGGTGGCCAGTCCTGGAACCTAGACCTGAAAAACTGAAAGCTCATCCTTGTTTCCTAACCAGCCTCTCACAGTGTTTTTAATCCATAAAAGGGGCTGTCGACTCGGCTCCCTGGTCTGAGATTCAAGACTCACAAATTTAAACCTAGTTGGGAATTGCAAACATACTTTCATTTATTGCTGCTGCAAAGAAGAGGCTTTTACTTAAATATTAAGGTTAAGGGGTAGAAGCATAAATAGAAACAGTTAAGGAATATTCTAATTGTTCTTCTATCTCCTCTTGCGTTAACCTGCACTGGATTTTTAGCCTGGCCATGTTCCCCAAGTGCTATCGTTAAACCTTACATACGTTACTTCTGATTTCAATAATAAGCCAAGTTCCATCAGTAACTACCTGGGTTAAACGTTCCCCTAAGGAGCATCTGTGTTCAATATAAGCAAACCACACACAAGGTCACCCCCTGGGACAGCTTATACTTTTCTTTTCATAATTGAGGTTTACTAAGCTGCAGTGATATGCTAAATTGCCCCCATCTCAAAAGGGCCTTTTAAAGTACATATATATCCAAGAAGTGTATTTTGAGGTGGTATAGCATAATTTCAACGGTTAGGTACCTTGCCTTTGAAGGCAAGCAAACGTGCCGCCTAGTAGGTTCTGTGATCTTGAGCAAACCCCTTAACTTGTCTGAGTCTCGGTTTCCTCTTCTGGGTCAGTGTGAGGGGTTTTTTCTTTGTCTTTTTTTTTGTTTGTTTTTTAATATACGGGCAACTTCCCAGATTCAGAAAAGGTTATTTTTTGCTATTTGAAATTTTAATTAATAGTTAACTTGTTTACGATACATATTCAAAAAGCTGGTTTTCCTTAGTCCTTGAATTCAACTTAAAATTCTTACAATTTTATAACTAAATACAGTAAGTTTCAGCAATCACCTTTCTGATGGCCTTTTTTGTTAATATTTGATCAACTCAGGCTGAACAGACCAAACTCCTTCAAAGAGTCAGTACCATTTACAACTTACTAATTAAACACCTTAAACTCTCTTTATAAACATTATGTTCAGCTTCCTTTTCGAGCCCTTCAGACGTCTGCCTTTTTAGCCAAAATCTAAGAGCTCAATTCTTGTAAATTTAATAAGTGAAACTTACAGCGAATTTCCAGTTTAAGAGAACTTAAACATTATCAACTAAACACACAAAGATTATTTCAATTTTCTTAAACCGAAATGAAGCTTATAGTACTATGTATTTTCATTTACTTCCTCCCTTCTAAACTCAATTTTAATCCTTTCTAGAGTTCAGAGATTCTCAGCTTCCTGAGTAGGGGTCTCAGGCAGATTGTAGGAACTATCCCAAGAGAACTAAGGCTACTAGGCACGTGAAAGGGGCTTCTGCCCAAAGGTCCAAGGTCAGGAAAAGAAACCCGGGGGATGCATACATACAGGATGACTCTCCCCCTCTACTGACAGACACAAGGTTTCATTTTATGGTTGAAATACTGAAGGACTCAATGTCCTTACTCTTCAAGTAGAGTTGGTTCCACCAATGTCTTTTGGGGGCAAGGTAGCCCATTACCCAATTGTTTCATCTGCAGTCACCGACACTATTCGAGTCTAACTTCTTTCAATAATCTCTTCACTGTCTGCATGAATTCGACTTTCTTATTTATTTTTTAGTTTTATTTTTGCCCTCTTGTCTGACAGGGCACAAGTCCTTTGGTGGGATGCTACATATTTCCCACATCTTCCTCTGGTTCTTTAGTCATGAGGCCAAAATCATGCCAAGAACAATGTGATCATTTCAGTACCTCCCCCATAATGCTATTGTGAGAATCAAATAAGCTAAAGGAATGCTAACATAGCACACTGCCCAGAACACAATAGGCACCTGACAAGCCGTTGGTATTTGGGGGTGTTTCATCTTCAAAGATATATAATTATAGTTTAAAAAATCATAAATGATATCACATCATCTATTTCCTGCCAGAGTCCCGCTACAGCAGTGGTAAAAAGATGTTTAAAACAGCATAAGCCTATAAGCACAGAAGCAAATAAAAGTAGAAGAGATGATAGTTCAGGAAACCAAGAAACCAAAAGACCTGAATCTTAAGCAGATGATGAGAAAAGCTGAGAAGCACCTCAATTTGCATTGAAGATCCCTGAAAAGCTCAAGAACTGGCAGCAATAGTTTTCTCTGAAAGTTGGAGTGACGGTGGGGGAAAAAATGGGATTAGTAAAGCATTCTCTTTAAGAAGCATTTAGACGCTTAGGTCACCTCCCATTCTATACCTGTAGATGCAAGTCCTCTTTGTCTGACCAAAGACCAACTGCTTATTCTGTTGTGGTAAAACCCAGGACTGTGGACCAGGGGTTATCAGCTATAGTTGAAAACATGGGTACCTTACTGAAATAGGAAGATTAACAAAGTTTAAACATAAACATTGAGAGCCCTCTCTAGACTTCTTACCCTCCTACCTTCTCTGGGGAATCTGACCAACTCAAAAACAGGCCTAAAGACTCTGCATGTGGGATTCCTCAATGTAATGACCCAGGCAGATGGCTAAAGGGAAGACTGCAGTTGACAAGCCCACCCACGAGCATGGAGTTTCCAATCGACTCTTTGGTGTGGAGTGGGCAGCCAAGGATTCTCACACATGGAAAGAAAGCACCTAATACGAAACTCAAAGACCAAAATAAGCAAAAAACCCAAATAATGCAGGAAGAAGAAAATACCTAAAAACTATCATTAATATCTCCACAGGGCAAAGCACCTTTTAAGTGATCAGGATGCAATTGTTTTTCTCAAAAAAGGGAACATCAGAGGACTCAAAAAGAACTCTTGAACATTAAAAATAGGAAAAAAGTACAACCTAATAGAAAGTTTGGAAACTAACAGTGAAAAAACCTCCTAGAAAGTAATACTCCACCAAAATAAAGGAATGAATTGATGAAGTGGAAGCATTGGAATCCAGGTAAAAGAGAAGCCAACACAAAAGATGTGCAGGAATCCCTACACGACGGTGGAAATATCCCCAAACAACAGTTATGCAGCCAGCGTCCAGAGCAGCCAGCTTAAACGCAAGCGGATCAAATGGCTCCAGGTTTCTCCAGAAAAGGAAAGTTGATGGAATATCAAATCTTCTGAATATGTGATGAGGAGATTTACACAACTAGGATAGAGTTGGAGTGAATTAGTGGTAAGTATTTAGAAAACAAAATGTTTTTCACTTCAGGGAAAGTGGGAGGCTGTACAGAAAACACAAAGCAGTTGCGGTATGTGTCACACACAACACAGTTGTGAGCATCTTTCGTGACCTTAATACACAAACTCTGAAAAGCGACCTACTTAAAATACCAATATATATAACAAAACTAGGTGGATTTGGAGAGAGAAAGTGTGTGTGTGTGTGTGTGACAGAGAGAGAGAGGAAATCTATTAAAGGCTAAAGACTTGGAAGATAGCTAAATCATTATCGTTTGTAATAGGAAGTCAATAGATAATGTCTAAAACTGACCCAAAAAGTCAATAACTGTCAATAGACCTATGTTATTTAGAGATATGGAGGTATATGTCAAAAGTTAGATATGTAAGTTGACAAGGGACACCTCTTAAGAGTGAGCAATAGGAATAGATAATTATATAGGGAACTACCATTTTTCATAGCATACTTTTTAAAACTATTCCACTCTTTGAAATAAAAAATGCTTTTTTTTTCCTGAGGAAGATTTGCTCTGAGCTAACATCTGCTACCAATCTTCCTCTTTTTTTTTTTTTTTTAATGTAGGCCACTCCCAGAGCATGGCCACTAACAAACAAGTGGTGTAGGTCTGTGACCAGGATCTGAACACAGGCCACCAAAGCAGAGCATGCCAAACTTAACCACTAGGCCACCAAGGACTGGCCCTGAAAAATACTTTTTAGAAATTAAACTAGAAATAACATAATGTTTGGAAAATCATCAAACACTTGGATTTTAAAAAGCATGTTTCTAAATAACCTGTAGATCAAATAAGGAATAACAAAGGAAATTACAATATTTTGAACTGAATGGAAATGGAGAACATAACATGTCAAAATTTTTGTGATGCAGCTAAAGCAATGTTTGGAGGAAAATTTATAGCTTCAAATGCTTATGTTAGAAAAGAAGATAGGTCTCCAATAAATAACATATGTCTACTTTAAACTAAGAAAAAAATTGTTTTTTGAGGAAGATTAGCCCTGAGCTAACATCTGCCACCAATCCTCCTCTTTTTGCTGAGGAAGACTGGCCCTGAGCTAACATCTGTGCCCATCTTCCTATAGTTTATATATGTGACACCTGCCACAGCATGGCTTACGAAGTGGTGCCATGTCCACACCCAGGATCCAAACCAGCAAACCCCAGGCTGCCAAAGCAGAATGTGTGAACCACTGTGCCACCAGGCTGACTCCTAAACTAAGAAAATATTTTAATTGCAAAGTAAGCAAAGAAGAAAAGTAATAACATAGGAGTAGAGATCAATGAAATAAAAAACAGAGAATCAATAGAGAAAATCAAGAAAACCAAAAGCCAAACTAATTAAGAAAAAAGAGAGAAGACACAAATTATCATCAAGAATGAAAAAGGTCATTGCACTAAGGTATTAAAGGGAAGAGAGGACAGATCTTGTGGTATTAAAGGAAAAATAAAAGAGTATAATCAACCATTTTATGTCAATACATTTGACAACTTTGATGAAATGAACATGTTCCTTGAAAGACACAAACTACTAAGGCACATTCAATAGTGTCAATAACTTTATGTCTATTAAATAAAGTGCATGTTTTGTTAAAACCTTCCCACAAAGAAAGCTCCAGGCCTCAATGGTTTCGCTAGTGAATTCCAAAAAACATTTAAGCAAGAATAACAGCAATTCTATACAGACTCTTTCAGAAAATAAAAGAGAGAATACTATCTAACTTATTTTATGAGGTCACTATTACTCTTATACCAAACTCCCCTCAAAAAAATTTTTAAGAATATGAGACTACAGACTAATATCCCTCGTGAACATAGACACAAAAATCCTTAATAAAATATTAGCAAATTAAACCCAACAATATGTAAAAAGGATAATAAATGATAACCAAGCACTAGGAAAGCAAGACTGGCCCAATATTTGAAAATCAAGCAATGTAATCCACCATATCAACAAACAAAATATGAAAAACCATGCTAGTATCTCAATAGATGCAGAAAGAGTATTGATAAAATTCAACACTCATTTATGATAAAAACTCTTTCCACAATCTGAGAATTTATGAAAAGGATATTCTTTCCAACAAATGGTGCTCAAACATTTGGATGTCCATATATAAAAGAAATGGACCTCAATCCATACCTCTCATCATATGAAAAATTAACTTCATGTGTACCATAGACTTAAAAATAAGACGAAGATTTTTTGATAGAACAAAAAGCATGAACCACAAAGAAAAAAATATTGACAAAATTAACATCAAAATTTTAAATTTCTGCTCTTCAAAAGACACTCTTATTAGGAAAATTAAAAGATCATACCATAAACTGAGCACAACTTGCAAAACACATATCCACTTAAGGATTATATGCAAAATTCATAAATAACACTTAGAATTCAATACTAAGAGGAGAACCAGCACAAATTAAAAATGGGTAATAGTTTTGAACAGTCACTTCCCCAAAGAAAATATGCAAATATCCAATGAGCACAATGAAAAGTACTCAACAACGTTAGTCATTAGGGAAATGCAAACTAAGCCACAATATGATATCACTTAATATCCAGTACGTTGCTAATATTTTTAAAAATGACAATATCAATCTCACCAACAATGACAAATTGTTGGGAAAATATGGAACGACTGGAACTTTCACAGATTGCTGATGGGAATTAAAAATCTTACAGCCACTTTGAAACATTTTGGCAGTTTCTTATACAATTAAACATTTACTTACTATACAATATAGCAATTCCACTCTTAAGTATTTACCTAAGATAAATGAAAGCATATGTGCACATGAACACCTGTATGCATATGCCTGTAGCAGCTTTATTAATAAAAGCCAAGAATCAGAAACAACTCAAATGTTCATCGATCCGTGAATGGATAAACAAACTGTGGTATATCCATACAATGCAATGCTACTCAGCAGTAAAGAGCAATGAACTACTGACACATAAAACAAATGGGTGAAAATCAAACTATTATGTTAAATGAAAGAAGCCAGACACAAATGACTATATAATTGTATGATTCCATTTATATGACACCCTAAAAGGCAAAACTATAGGGAGAGAAAATGGTTTAATGGTTGCCAAGAACTCAGGGTGAAGGAAGGGCGTTGACTGCAAATGTACAAGAGGGGACTTTTGGGGAGTGATGAGTGTGTTCTATATCTTGATTGTGGTAGCAGTGCACAGCTGTGTGCATTTATCAAAACTTATCTACTATATACTTAAAAAGAGGGACTTTTATTGTATGTATATTATATCTCCATATAATTGAGATATGATTTTGTCAAACATGGTGGATTGAATAGGGGTGTTATCTTTGCTCCTTCCTGGAAATCCTGTGGAGATGATTGCAGATGAGAGATGGAAAACATTTTGGAAGATTGAAAATGGATGGACCACTGGCAACTAACTTAGCAGAGTAAAGAAAGCTAATATCTGACTGCCAGTAGATAAGGATGCCGATGAAAAGCAACATAATATTCTCATTAGAACCCAAGACAGCTTAGAACTAGAGGCACTGGCAGGTTCTGAAAGGCAGAGTAAGAGGTAGGGTGGATGCGAAAATGACTGGCTTAAAGTTAGGCGTCCAGATCGCCTCACTCATCCTGTGTATTCAGGTAGCAGCCCTGCCCTCAACCCAGGACGGGTAGGAGGTTTATCCTCCTGAGTAACTGATCCAGAGACACTCTGAACTTTGGGTCATCAAGAAGCTGAGTAAGGAAAGAGATTAGGCGAAAGTCTCTACAATGAATGAGACACTCGATCTAAAGAGCCTCCACCATCCACCTTCCTTGATCATTTCCCAGACACCAGTAGCCAGATCTATATCCACACTAGACAGGAGATTAGATCTTTCTTCTCTGGACCAACACACCTCAGAGAAAATACATGGAGATACTGACATATCTACATTTACCTAGGAAATGGATGGGAACCTTTTGGAATAAAGCCCACTAGTCAGCAAGCCACATCCACACAGTATTTTAATGCCTTATTCTCAGTATGATTCAACAGCCAAGAACAAACCAGACATTTGAAGAAATCTTACCTGAAAGAAAGAGACGCAAATCTTTAAACCAGAAAAGTAGAACTTGGAATAAAAGAAGCAATTTTAAAAGACAAAAAAAGCAGAGTAAAACTTTAAAGGAATTGAAAAAAAGACTCTACAATATCTTCAGAGTAATAAAAGAAGGTATTTCATCCAGTAAACAAGGAGAAAATACTGTTAAAATGATCATTTCTTTTTATATTAAAAATAACAAAGCAAAATTAAAAATAGAAAGAGAGAGAAAGAGAAAGTTTGGAAGATAAAGTTGATGAATCTCTCAAGTAGATAAGAAAAAAACAAGAGATGTAAAAGAAGGTAATTGAAAGAGAAAAGTGAATCCAACAACCAAATAGTGAGTGTTACAGAAGGAGAGCAGGAAAAACTAGAAGAGGAAAGTATGAAGAAAATAATAAAGAATAACTCCAGAACTGCAAAATATGGGTTTCCCGATAAAAATTGCCCATGAAAAAGGTTCACTGAGGCATTTCATCATGAAACTTCAGAAATTTGCAGACAGAGAGGATCTTAAAAGCTTCAAAAGAGGAAAAAAGAAAAATAGGTGTTGGCGTGGAATGGAGCTTTTCCACAGCAATTTCGAGCAATGCTAGAAAGCAGAGGAGACATTTCTTTAAAATTCAGAGGGATAATGATTTCTAAATTAGAATTCTGTAGTCAGCCAAGCTATCAGCTAACAACATTTTCAAATACGCAAGGACTTGAAAAATTTACCTCCCACGCTCTGATTCCCGAGCAGCTACTGTGGCCGTGCCACACCAAAACAAGAGAATGAACCAAGAAAAAAGAAGACAAAGAATTGAAACAACCAAAGCTTCAGTGTGGGATGAGGTGAGCTGAAGTCTCAGGTTGTCAGCTATGCGTTGGGCATAGCGCAACCATTCCAGAATAGGACAGCACAGACAGCTCCAGCAAGAAAGGAGAATATGGAACCAATAGGATTCTTGATGTATTTGAGCATGTAGAAAATAATAAGATTTCATATGTTTTTGCAATTCTGATAAAGAGTTTATAAGATCCTATGAGAATCTGGGCTCTTGCTTTTAATTTACTGAACTTTCTATATTCCTGTCACTAATCATTAAGTCCGGGAGAAACAAAAAGGAAATGATTGTGATTCAGTAATGAGCAATAGTTATATAGCAAAATGATGTGAGCATAAATATTGATTCAACCAAAAAAAATTTGTTAGACCTATAGAGGAAAGCTACAAGGAGATACATATGTTAAAAGCAGTGAGGATTGCAAGGACAGTGGGAATAAGAGAACTTGGTTTCCTCCTTCCATAATAAAACTTCAAGCTTTGACTTCTGTTAGGATGTGGAAAGTTGTAAGAGACCATCGCATCAACCTAACAGTGAAACAAGTTGGATAAGCTAAGAAATCGCAGTTTTACTAAACATATTAGAGAGCTGAGAACACAAGGAAACCTGAACGAACTAAAATCCAGAAAGTAATAAGCCCTGTATAGGAGGGGAGAGACTTATGCCTGCTTTCATTCTTGATAGAGCATCAGGAGAGTTTACCTACCCTAAACAGGAGGAAGAAAAAGCTGGCTGAACTGTTAACAATGAATGGTCACTTGTGGGCTGCCATAATAGATGAGAATTCTGAAGATCCCCAGTTGAAAGCAAGGCTGGAGCACTGGAGAAAATTGCCTCTGAGGAATGCAAGTCTTCCCCAAGAGCAATACAGCAGTGGCTGAAGGCTGGGGATGGGGAATGAGAAACGCATTTTAAATATAAAGACTCTCATAGGCTAATAGTAAAAGGCTGAAAAAAAGCCCATACTAACACTGATCAAAAGAAAGCTGGATATAATTACTGAGACAAAAAACAAATGTTGGAGGGGACGGGGAGAAAAGAGAGCACTCATACACTGCTGATGGAAATGCAAACTGGTGCAGCCACTATGGAAAATAGTATGGAGATTTCTCAAAAAACTAGAAATAGAAATACCATATGACCCAGCTATCCCACTACTGGGTATCTACCCAAATAACTTGAAATCGACAATCCAAAGTAACATATGCACCCCTATGTTCATTGCAGCACTATTCACAATAGACACGACATGGAAACAATCCAAGTGCCCATTGACCAATGACTGCATAAAGACGATGTGGTATATATATATATATATATATATACAATGGAAACTACTCAGCCATAAAAAAAGACAAAATCATCCCATTTGCAACAACATGGATGGACCTGGAGGGTATTATGCTAAGAAAATAAGCCAGACTGAGAAAGACAAACACGACATGATTTCACTCACATGTGGGATATAAACCCATGGACAAAGAGAACAGTTCAGTGGTTACCAGGGGAATGGGGGTGTGGGGGGGCCACAAGGGGTGAAGGGGAGCACTTATGTGGTGACAGACAAGAAATAGTGTACAACTGAAATCTCACATTGATGTAAACTATTATGAATCTCAATTTTTAAAAAAGCTGGAGTGGTTATATTGAATCAGGTGAAACAGATTTCAGAGCACAGAATTGTTACCTGGGAATAGAAAAGGTCATATTCTAATGATTAAGGAGTGAATTCATTAAGATGATATATCATTCCTAAACGTTTATGTGCTTAATAACAGAGCTTTGGCATACATGAAGCAAAAACAGATACAGCTTCAAGAAGGAATAGACAAATTCATAATGATAGTCAATTTCAACCCTTGTCTCTCAGAAAGTGACAGAACGAGTAGACAGAAGATCAGTAAGGATAGAGGAGACCTCAGCAACAATATCAACCAAGACCTAACAGAAATTTATGAAACACACCACCCAGCAGTAGAATATACATTTTGTTCAAATACACATGGAACGAAGATAAACCACATTTGAGGCCATGAAACAAATTTCAGTAATTGTAGAAGATTCAAATCATACAAGTACGTTCTATACCCACAATGGAATTAAATTAGAAATCAATAATGAAACATGCCTGGAAAAATCCTCAATTATTTGGAAACAAAATAACATAACTCTAAACAACCTGTGGGTCAAAGAGAAGATAAAAATGAAAATTAGAAAGTATTTTGTAATATAATGAAAACATAAAATTTATGGGATGCACCTAAAGCAGTGTTTAAAGGGAAATTTATAGCTTTAGATGCTGCTATTAGAAAAATGTAAACTTCATGTACTGAGCTCCCACCACAGGAAACTAGACTAAGAAGAACAAATTTAAGTCCAAAGGAGAAGAAGGCAAATAATAAATAGAAATCAGTGAGATAGAAAATCAATAGACAATAGAGAAAAAGCAACAAAGTAAATAGCTGTTTTCTTAAAAAGTTAATACAATTGATAAACTCTTAGCTAAACTCATCAAGAAAACAATTTACCAATATCAGGAATGAAAAAGAAGAACTACTACGGTTCCTACAGATATTTAAAGGTTAATAAGGGCATGTTAAGAATAATTTTATACCAATAATTTTATTAATTAGAATGAAAATAACAAATTTCTTGAAAACCACAGCTAACCAAAAGGGACATTAGAAGAAATAAAAACTATAAATAATCCAGTGCTTATTAAATAAATTGGTTTTATAGTAAAATACCTCCTCACAATCTCTGGGCTCAAATGACTTCACTGGTGAATTCTGTCAAACATCTAAAGAATTTAAAGAATGTACCAATGTTATACAAATTATTTCAGAAATTAGAGGAAACAGGAATATAACCCAACCTAGTTTATAAGACGAGCACAATCCGGATACCAAAACCTGGTAAAGATATTTCCTAGACAGAAAACTAAAGACCAACATTGCATGAACATAGACAAAAAATTCTTTCGGAATATCAACAACTCAAATCCAAAATACTTAAAAAGAATCATACATCATGGCCCAATGGTTAGTTTAACATTGTAAAATTAATCAGTGTAACTCATCATATCAACAGACTAAAATACAAAAACCACATGATCATCTCAACGGATGGAGGAAAAAGTTAATGAAAGTTAATACCCATTCATGACTAAAACAAAGAAGTCAAACACAACTCAGCAAACTAGGAATAGAGTGGAACTCCCTCGACTCGATAACAGGAACCTGCACAGCTGTACGGTTAACACCAGACTTCATGATGAGGGGGTGAACAGTTTATCCCGAAGAGCAGCAACAAGGCAAAGTCCTTTCAGATCACACAGGAAGTCCTAACCAGTGAAATTAAGCCAGGAATAAGAGATACAAGAAGTAAACATTGTAAAGGGAGAAGTAAATCTGTCTTTATTTTGAATTCCTAAAATTGGGAAAAATTTTAAAGCTCTGTAAGTATACATAACATAGATAAATTCAAGAAAAAATTTTGACCTTAAATGATTCAGGAGTGGGGAGTGGTGGGGTGATGTACTGATTTTTGCTTTTATATGCTTTGTAGTGTTTTTTGATTTTTTAAAACTCTCTCTTTTACTTTGATAAAAACACAAATTAAATTAAAAAGAAAAAGAGAAAAAGGCCTCAGTGGGCATAAGCACATTTGTTCAACTCCAACTATTTCCTCAAAGACAATTTCTTTATTTAATAAAGCCTTTTCCCCTGACAATTCCCTTAGTAAATTAAAGTGTTGACTGAGCTTTGCCTTCTTTGAAAACAGAGCTTGTGAAATCTAGAAGTACTTAAAAATGCAAGTGCATATTCATTTATTAATAGACTGCAATCAAGCCTTGGAATAAAAATAAAAATGTAAATTTTAAGCATAATTAAAGAGCTTTAAAATTGTTTTTCCCATGGCAAGAATTAATCGTTTTTGGCTGTTAGCCCCAAGGGCAAGCATCTACGCAAACACAACGGTTTGTCAACAGTACCTATATAATATGAACATATATGTCCCCCACGGGAAGTGTACGTAAAACTTATGGACTGTTTCTCAAGAGAAAAGGGCAGAAATGTAATAAAGCAGAGTACACACATTTTGGAAGGCTAACACCTTCTGCAGAGTGTTGACCGGTGTCCAGTGGGACCATTGTGAGTGGAAGATGTGTAATGTTAAGTCTAGCAAGAGCCCTTGAAGTGGAACTTTGAAAGGTTAAATATGATGTCCCCTGTGACCCATTCAAAAACGGAGCTTTTCAGCTTAAATGTCTCCTTAGAGAGATCACTCGATCTAAAGTAGGTCCCCTGTCAGTCTAAGTCCCAGTACCCTGTTCGGTTCTTTCCCAGCATGCCTCACAACCTACTACTATTTACTTCTTTTGCTTTGTCTCTCTCTCTAGAATACGAGGTTCATGAAGGCAGAACCATTTATTTTTATTGAAGTATAATTGACGTACAACGTCCTATTTGTTTCAGGTGTACATCATAGCACTTTGATATTTCTATACATTACGAAACGATCACCATGATAAGTCTAGTTACCACTTGTCACCACACAAAGTTATTACAATATTATTGACTCTATTCCCTATGCTCTACGTTACATCCCTATGATTTATTTATTTTATAACTGGAAGTTTGTACTTCTTAATCCCCTTCACCTATTTTGCCTGACCCCAACCCCTCTTCCTTATGGTAACCATCAGGTTTTTTCCTGTATCTCTGAGTCTGCTTCTGTTTTGATTTGTTTGTTCACTTGTTTTGTCTTTTAGATTCCATATGAGTGAAATCATATGGTATTTATCTTTCTCTGTCTGACTTATTTCACTTAGCATAATGCCCTGTATGTCCATCCATGTTGTTGCAAATGGCAGAATTCCCTTCTTTTTTATGGCTGAATAATATTCCATTGTATATATATGCCACATCTTCATCTGTTCATCCAGAGCCATTGTTTTTCTTGTTCATCATTCCACATTCAGTGCCTGGACCAGGGTCTGCCTCATCTAGAATATGTGATTTATAAAGTATGGCCTAGAAATCGATGATTTAGAATGTATTGTTATTTTGGTTGTTACTTTTTATTCAGTATATAGACCTATTCTTTAAAGGAAACTTTCAGTGAAGGGTTCATGAAGAAGCCAATTGTCGTAAAAATTCTGTGTATAGTGCCTGGCAGGGAATAGCTGCCCAACTTAGCAGTAGACTGTTTAATATTCTCACCTAGTGTAACCCAACAAACACTCTCTGGTTTTGAAATTATTTGTCCTTAAACCCAGAAATTGGAAGTTATGATAGGCAGATGCTTATGGCGCATGATTCATTCATTTGGCCATTACTTCACATATGCATTCATTCATTCATTTGATTATTTATTCATTCACGTATTCATGCCATTTATTTGTTCACTTTACATTTACCAAGGATTCATACGTAGCTGGTGCTATGCTACAGTTGAGACAGAAATTATGCAAGAAGAGGAAGATCTGATGGAAACCAGTGTGATGGATTAGAATAGTTCAATAGTCCCCCCAAAAAGTCTTAATGAAGTCGCTTTACAAAATATCTTTTCCATAAGTTAGGGTTTCAGTGTGTTGAATTTCCTTAAAATGAAACCAACTTTCAAAGAAATGCTTTATTAGTTATCAGGATTTTTCAGGCTTACAGCATATTGTTGATGCCACCTGGGCTGCCCTTCTAACGAGCCAATGTAAAATGAAGAGTGCCCTGGTTCGAGGCAGCCTTGCCAGAATGAGGCCTTGAATGTCTTCAATGTACCCTACAAGTTTAGAGTCAAAGTAAGTAACCCACTCTATTTAATTGTTATTTTAAAAGCTATGCTCTGATGTAAGATAGAGATCCAACCGGAAGATGGAGATTGTCCAATAGTAACCCATTATGAAATCTGCAGAAACTTTGAACAGCTATAAATAATAGGAGAATATTATCACATTTAGGCTTCCAGGGGCAGATAACAGCTGGAAATACCTAGTTAGAGTGAAACTATTCACTCTTTAAGGAGAGCAAAAATGTGTTATCTTAAATGGGAAAATCCAGAAACATAACTCCTAGCACGAAGTCTCAAAGCCACAGCTATATACTGCCTTCTTTGGCCACACAGTTAGGAGATCCATGAATGCAGAAGAAGAGAAATAAGACTGGGAGTGGGGGCTAAGGCTCTCCCTCTAATCCGGGGCCCCGTCCTTTCTTAGGCTGTTGAACTAAGAACTCAAGTTGGCGGAGGTAGTCTACAGCCATGAAGGGAGTTAAGGGATCTGAGTTCTGAGCAAAGCTGAAGATAGTTGTGTACAAGCCTAAAGTAAGTGAGAAAAGAGTTGAGGATTTTCTCTTTGAGACTGAAGAGAAACTGTAGAAAATATTAAGCATCTTTATATGAATGATAATTACTAAAGAATGATACCTTAACATATGTATTTAAAAGCGTATACTACAAGATTATAAACTCTTCAATTTAATTTCAACCCTATACAGATATAGAGACAGAGGGAGAACCCATAATAGATTAGCTACAGTGGTTAACCTGGTAGGCATCCTTCCTGCCCTCATGATGCTTACTGTCTAGTGGGAGAAAGATATTAAACAAACTGAAAGAGGAGGATAAATCTCATAAATGGAACAAATCAGGTAAAGAACAGCACCAGCCACCGAATTTTCCGTGCCTATCGTACACGATAAGTGGCCACGAGTGCCTTTAGGTGGGCTGTGTCCTCATGAACTTGTCCTGATTCCTATCAGGACCATGGCAAGGATGTAATGAGGGATCCCAACAGCCCCAGCAGGTGGTGTCAGAGAAGACTGAGTAGGGAGCTGGGGTGTTCATCTCCGCCGGGCGGTAATGGGTTCTCTCCCCTAACAGTATCAAGACAGACCATGTGGGGGCCTAGACTTTCATCCCCACCTGGCAGTAATGAGGGACTCCTCCATCTTCCTGCTGGAGTGACATCAAAGGAGGTCTAGGGAAGGGTCAGAACTTTCACTACCACCAACCAGTGGCAAGGCAGTCCCTACCTGGTGGTGCCAATAGAGGTCACATGGGGAAGAGAAATAAGGCATTCCTAATCCTCCCAGCCAGAGGAGTATCAGTAGAGGCCTAGTGGGGAGCCAGAAGTCCCACCCCTGCCCAGCAGTAAAGAGGAGTCTCTCTCATGGGTGTCAGTGGAAACTGAGGGGGGATCTTTGACTTCCATCCACACCTGGCAGTAATGAGGCAGCGTCTCTTGCTGCCCCTACCTGAGCAGTGTCAAAGAAAGACAGCTAAAAAAGAAAGCTTAAATGAAATCCAATCTCATAACATAATGTCCCAAATGTCTAAGTTTTCAATAGAAAAATCACTCATTGTACCAAAACCCAGGAAGACTTCTCACTGAGTGAAAAGAGACAATGAGTAGATGTCAACATCAAGATGACAGAAATGTTACAATTATCTGATAAAGATTTTAAGCAGCCATCACAAAAATGCCATGATGAGCAGTTATGAACACAATTGAAACAAATGGAAACATAAGAAATCTTAATAAAGAGACAAAATGACTCAGCAAATAAATAGAAAATATAAAGAAAAACCAAATGGAAATTTTAGAACTGAAAAATACCATAAGTGAGACTTTAAAATGCTACAGGTGGGCTCAAAAGCAGAATGGAGGAGCCAGAGGAAAGAATCAGTGAACTTAAAGATAGAAAAATAGAAATTATTCAATCTGAACAATGGAGAGAAAATAGACTGGAAAAACAAATAAACAGAGCCTCAGGATTCTGTGGGACTATAACAAAAGATCTAACCTTTATGCCATCAGAGTCCTAGGAGGAGAGGAGAAGGAAGGCAGAACTGAAAAAGGGCTTGAAGAAATAACGTCTGAAAACTTCCCAAATTTGGAAAAAGGTATAAACCTACAGATTCAGTAAGCTGAGCAAATCCTAAACAAAATAGACCCAAAGAAATCCACTCCAAGACACATCAGAGTCAAATTTCTGAAAACTAAAGACAAAGAAAATATCTTAAAAGCAGCAATAAAGAAATGACACCTCACCTATAGGGTGAAAACAATTTGAATAAAAGTAGATTTCTCATCAGAAGCCATGGAGTCCAGAAGGAAGGAAAGAAGAAGGGAGCTGTCAATGCAGAATCCTACATCCAGTGAAAATATACTTCAGGAATGAAAGAGAAATCAAGACAGACTCAGAGTAAGAAAACTGATGGAATTTGTCACCAGCAGACCCACCTCAAAAGAATGCTAAAGAAAGTTATCAAAACAGAAAGAAAACAATAAAATAATAATTTTGGAGCATCAAGAAGGACGAAAGAACACAGTAAGCAAAAATATGGGTAAATGAAATAGATTTTTCTTCTTCTCCTGAGTTTTCTTAATGATGTTTGAGGGTTGAAGCAGAAATTATAATACTGCCTGATGTGGTTCTAAATGTACATAGAGGAAATATTTCAGACATTCTAAGTAGGGAAGGGTAAAGGGACATAATGGTAAGGAAAGCTTGTATACTTTGCTTACACAGGAAAAGTGACAACACCAGTAGACTCTGACAAGCTATGTGCTTATAACGTAATACCTAGAGCAAAACCACTAAAAAAGCTTTACAAAGAGATACACTCAAAAGCACTATAGGTAAATCAAAATGGAAATTTTTTAAAGTGTTCAAATAACCACAGGAAGTAGGAAAAAGAAAACAGAGAATCAGAAAGCAGAAAGACTTGAAAGAAAATAAAAGAATAAATGGCATACATAAGCCCTAAAATGTCAATAATTACATAAAATGTAAATGGGCTAAATACACTAATTAAAAGACAAAGATTGGCAGAATGGATTAAAAAACATGACCCAACTATATACCATCTACAAGAAACTCACTTCATATATACAAGCAGGTTGAAAGTAAACAGATGGAAAAAGATATCACGTAAACGTTTTTTTAAAAACTGTCTACATTAATGTAAGATAAAGGAGACTTCAGAACAAAATAATTTTCAGGGACAGAGAGGGACATTATGATAAAAGCTCGTTCCACCAAGAAAACAGAGCAATCCTAAACGTGAATACACCAAACAACAGGCCTGCAAAATATGTTAAACAAAAATTTACGGAAGTGAATGAGACAAAGCCACAAGTCTCCAATTATACTTGGAGACCTAACAATTGATAGAACAACTAGACAGAAAATTAGCAATGATATCAAAGAACTCAACACTGCCACCAAATAGAATCTAATCAACATTTATAGGACACGCCACCCAACTAAAGCAAAAGACACATTCTTTTCCAGCGTCCACAGAACATATGCCAAGATAGACCATATCCTGGGCCATGAAACAAACCTCAACAAATTTAAAAGAATTGAAATCATAGAGAGTATGTTCTTTGACCATCATAGATCAAACTATCAGTCACTAACAGAAGACTACAGGAAAATCTCCAAACTCTTAAAAACTTAACAACAGTCTTCTAAATAATCCATGGATCAAAGTGGAAGTCTAGCAATGAACATATGGATTCCAAAATAAAAATACAGCATCATTTACAATCACTTCAAAAAATAAAAACAAAACACTTAGGTGGTGGTGTGGGTTGAATTGTGTTCTCTTGAAAAAGAGATGTTGGCGTCCTACCCCTCAGTACCTCAGAATGTGACCTTATTTGGAGATAATGTCTTTACAGAGTTAATCAAGTTAAAATGAGGTCATTAGGGTGGGCTCTAATCCATTATGTCTGCTGTCCTTATAAAGGAGGGAAATTTGGACACAGAGACAGACACGCATAGACAGAAGACAGCGTGAAGAGGTGTGGGGAGAAGACAGTCATGTGCAAGCCAAGGGGAAAGGCCCAGAGCAGATGCTTCCTTCAAGTCCTCAGAGGGAAACAACTCTGCCAACGTCTTGATTTCATGTTTGCAGCCTCCAGAACTGTGGGACAATAAATTTGTGTTGCTTAAGCCACCCAGTTTATGGTACTTTTTTTATAACAGCCCTATTAGCAAATTAATACAAGTATAAATCTAGTAATATACGTGTAGGACTTGCATGCTGAAAATACAAAAAGCTGATGAAAGCAATCAAGGATCTAAATAAATGGAGAGACATACCATGTTCATGTATTGGAAGATGCAACATAATAAAGAGGGGGTCCTCCCCAAATTGATGTACAGGTTTAGTGAAAATCCTATCAAAATCCAAGCAAGGTTCTTTTTTTGCAGATGTAAACAAGATTAGTCTAAATTTATATGGAAAGGCAAAAGAATTACAATAGCTAAAATAATTTTTAAAAAGAATAAAGTGAAAGGAATTAGTCTATCTGATCTCACAACTTACTGCGTAGCTCTAGTAATCAAGACTGGTGTTGGTGGAAGGATAGGTACACAGGTCGGTGGAACAGAAGGGAGAAGCCACAAGTAGACCCACACAAATATGTCCAGCTGATTTCTGACAAGGGTGCAAAAGCGTTCAGTGGAGGAAAATAGACTTTTCAGCAAATTGTGCTGGAGCAACTGGACATCTGCAGGCAAAAAAAGGAAAAAGAAGAACATTGACCCAAGACTCACACTTTTTAAAAGAATTGACTCAAAACTGATCACAGCTTAAATGTAAAATGTAAAATCACAAAACTTTTAGAAGAAAATATAGGAAAAAAAATCTTCAGGATCTAGGGTTAGGCAAAAAAAGTTTCTGGAATTGACACCAAAAGTGAGATCCATAAAAGGAGAAATTGATAAATTGGACTTCATCACAATTAAAAGTTTTTGCTCTGTGAAAGACCTTGTAAGAGCTTGAAAAGACAAGCTATACACTAAGAGAAAATATTTGCAAATCACATATCTGCAAAGAACTAGCATCTAGAATATATAAAGAACTCTCAAAACTAATTTAAAAAACAATCTAACCAAAAAAAAGGGCAAAAGACGTGAAGAGACATTCACTGAAGAGGATGTACGGATGGCAGCTAAGCATTTGAGAAGATATTCAACATTATTAGCCATTAAGGAAATGTAAATTAAAAACACACTGAAATATCACCACACACCTATCAGAACGGCTAAAACAAAAAGAAGGACACCACCAGCAAATGATGGTGAGGATCACTCATACACTGCTGGCAGGAATGTGCAATGATACAGCCACTCTGGAAAACAGTTTAGCAGTTTCTTTAAAAACTAAACATGCGATTGCCATACAATCCAACAGTGGTCCTCCTGGGCATCTATCCTAGAGAAATAAAACTTAGGTTCACACCAAAACCTGTAAACTAATGTTTACAGCATCTCTGTAATAATCCAGAACTGGAAACAACATAGCCGTCATTCAACAAGTCACAAGTTGAACACGCTGTGGTAACCCCACACCACGGAATACTGTTTGGAATAAAAATGATCCCACTATTGATACACACAACAACCTGGATGAATCTTCAGAGAATTATGCTGTTAGAAAAAAGGCAATCCCAAAAGGTTACACACTGTATAATTCCACTTATATAATAATCTTTCTTTTTTGCATTTTAATTGAAATATACTTAACATATAACATTGTGTAAATTTAAGATGTACAACATGTTGGTTTGATACATTTATCTATTGCAATATGATTACCATCAGAGTAACTAAGGCCTCTGTCACATCACATAATTATTTCTTTTTTGTGGTGAGAATATTAAGATCCTAGTCTCTCAGTGAGTTTGATAATTATAATACAATATTGTTTATATTCACTATCCTGTGCATTAGATCTCTAGGACTTATTTATCTACTAGTTGCAAGTTATATAACATTCTTGAAACAACAAAGTTATACGGAGAGCAGTAGTTGTTGAGATTAAGGAAGGGGCGGGGGCAGGAGGGAAGAGGATGTGGCTATGAAAGGGCAACATGAGGGATCCTTATAGTGATGGAAATGATCTGGATCTTTTTGTTGTTGCTCAAGATCGGCACCTGAGTTAACAACTGTTGCCAATCTGCTTTTTTTCTTTTTCTTTTTTTTTCTTCCTGCTTTTTCTACCCAATCCACCTCCCCCCCCCAGTACATAACTGTATATTCTAGTTGTGGGTCCCTCCAGTTGCAGCACGTGGGACGCCGCCTCACCATGGCCTGGTGAGAGGTGCCATGACTGCGCCCAGGATCTGAACCAGTGAAACCGTGGGCCGCTGTAGTGGAGAGTGCGAACTTAACCACTCGGCCATGGGGTGGCCCCAATGATCTGGATCTTGATGGTATCAGTACTGATGTTCTGGGGTGGAAAAGTCCAGTAGTTTACAATTATCTCAAAATAAAATATTTAATAAAAACAAAAGAAAGCAAAACTAAACAAAAATAACATTTCCAGATAATTAGGAAATTTTACAGTTCCTATAAACATTTTTTATAGGAAATCAGCTCTAAATTCAATTCACCTCTTCCTTCAGATTCAGGTGTGCTAGAGCAGATATTAGAGCTTCAGCTCTCACTAAATTGAGTTGTGATTCAGTCAGCATCCAGCAGGTTCATAAGTCCACAGAAGAGCACTGGGCACTGTACCTGACCCCACCACTACCCCTGTCCTCAGGTAGGCTGCAGTCTAGACAGACAGGCAGGCTCAAGGTCTGCAATTAGAGAAGCATGAGGAGCCCCATTTGTCCTCAGGTCCAAGCCACTTCCTCCTCTCCAGCTTCTCCAGAGAGCCCTATCCTTTAGGAGTTAGTTCTTACCTGCTCATCCATTAAGAAAGGTGGCAGCTTGATTCCAATTTGGGTCTCAACTTTTTGTGAGTGTGGGCACCACTCATCTCCCTTAAGAGATACTGAAGTGGCAACGGTGGTATCTCCCAAGATGGTTCTGGGGAACTAAACTCCCGCAAGGAGGCCAGAGCAGAAGCACGTGAGATACATGCACAAATGAGAGAAGCTGTCGGGACACCCAGAAATAACTGGAAAGCTATCGGGGTTCCTTATCCAGCACAGATTATAAATCGGGCTGATATGTCTATGCCTTTTTTCCCCCATGGTTCTTGTTTTGAATAAAGACATGAACTTGTGGCTGACTGTCCAGAGTTTGTGGTCCATAAGTGAAACATCCACGAAGCTCAGAATCATGCCACTGGATCTTCCCAACACCCAGCTTAGTGGGGCCAAAACTACTTAAGGGCATCCCAAATATCAGGTTCTGAGTCCACTTCTCTACCACACACACCTCCATCTGGCATGTGGATTTCCTTCCAGGCCCCTGGTGACACCTGCATTCACTCTGACAAGCCTACTAAATTCTCCAGGTCACTTGCCTGTTCCTTGGGTCTCACTTACATTCCTTGGATGCTTTCATTTCCACAACCCTTAGCTGGTTTTGGCTTCCCTGCCATTGACTCCCAACTGTATCATCTCAATGAGACCCTTGGCTTGGCATGTCACAGTGAGGTGATTCCTGTAATCTTGGTCCCTTGGTGCCTGGCCATGACCTGAGCAACCACAAATGGTCTTTTCTGGCAAGATAGCCTTCAAAAATATTGGATTCTTGAGCCCGGCCCCATGGCCGAGTGGTTAAAGTTCTGTGCGCTCTGCTTCAGTGTCCCAGGTTCATGGGTTCAGATCCTGGGTGCGGACCCACTCCACTCATCAGTCATTCTGTGATGGTGTCCCACATACGGAAAAATAGAAGAAGATTGGCACAGATGTTAGCTCAGGGCAAATCTTCCTCAGGAAAAAAAATTGGATTCTTTCCCAGCATGTCCTTTGATTC
Organism: Equus quagga; assembly: GCF_021613505.1. Lineage (NCBI taxonomy): Eukaryota > Metazoa > Chordata > Mammalia > Perissodactyla > Equidae > Equus > Equus quagga. The sequence continues at coordinate 13,211,027 of NC_060288.1, read as the reverse complement.
AGCTGAATGTTCCAGTTGCTTTAGTATCAAAGTGATGTCTGTGGTGAGGAGGCAATCCCTGCCTTCCACCAGGAGCTCTGCTGGTCGCCCCTTTATGTCCACAGCCTGTCTTGCCTCCTCCCTTAATTCTAAAGGCCCTGCTCCCCAAATTGCACGGGATCAGACACATTAGCACCCCTCTCCAATCCAGTTGTCTGCAAACTTTTTGATAGTATCCTAACAGCAAAAGAATTTTGACTGTGTACCCTCAATAAATAAACCACTACCCTAACCTGTACATTATAACAGCATTAAAGACGGAAATTTAAAAAGGATGAGATAAGGTAGAGAGCAGAAATCCAAACATGTTTTTCTTTCACCTGAGTGGATCCTTCTGTGTTACAAACATGGGAGGCCGTGTCTCCAACCTGCAAAGCCCAGTGGTCAAGTACATAAGTCTTTTAACAAGGGCAACGAGCAGGTGCCACATGGATATTGACCTTCACCCCAAAGAAAAACGTTTCCAGTAAAAAGAGCTCAGCTCCCCCCTTCAGGACGTGTGGGCCTCACTCTCCTCCACTGTAAAATCACCATCTGGACTGATGCTTTTCAGGCCACTCCATGTCTAATGCTCCTTATGTTGCCGCATATTTGTTAGTGAAGACTTAAACGTGTGGGGCAAAGAGAAGCTACTGCGGGAGAATTGCAGCATTTAAGAATCTGAATACGACTTTTTACCAAAGAGGAACTTAAAAAATAAAGAGAATGGTGGATTGGCACACAGTTTTCACAGCAAAGGCTAGGACTGTGCCTCCTGGCTGTGCAGCCCACTTCACAGACGGTACTATTGATGGGGGTTGGGGACAGAGTATAATGGCAGAGAAAGAGAGATCAAGGCAAGGTCTGTTGTCAGAGAGCTCAATAACACTAACTCTCAGCTAATAGTAGCCCCTCCAATCATGTGAGGCTATTGTCAGGCTTTTATATATTTGAATTTCTTATGTATTTTCCAGGAACCCACTACCCAAAAGCAAGTACTGCCTTTGCTATAATTTTTTTTAAATCTTTACTAATTTGATGAGCGGCTGCAGTCCCTCATTGTCATCTCAGTTTGGATTTCTTTTATTATTTGCATCTTGAATATTTTTTTCATATGATTTTTGGCCATTTGCATTTCCTGCTTTGTGAATCCCATTTATATCCTCTGCTCAACTGTCTATTGGAGTCTTGGAATTTTGTCTTGTCAATTTTTGGTGATTGGGATTTCATACAATGAGGATATTAAGCTATGTGTGTGCGTGTGCCTGCGTGTCTGTGTTTTGTTAATCAGTTGACATGAGCTCCTATGAATTTTCAAGCTAAATAGCTGTTCTATTTTGGTTCGAGAGGAAAAAAAATAAGTCAAACCACGATAAGCTTTTAAACTCAGCTTCATTTCCAGCAGGAATTGTAAAGCGGCTGAGCAAGAGCAATTTTCATTCTCTCTTGGTTTGAATGAGAGTCTTTTTTTTTTTTTTCTCTCGTGAAATAGGAACTTCTTTTCTGTTTATTCATACAATTGCCATTATCAGCAATAATAAGGCACCTCTATTGAGAAGCAACCGTGGACTGGAAGCTGAAGTACGTCAAATCGGGACATTACGGCCAATAAAGCGCTTTGATTTAGACAGGGCCCCTCGATTCTGTCTAGAAATACATTTTCAATCATTTTGATGAAAAGCATGACAACCTCAGTGGATTCTTCAGAGACGCGACGTGACACTGCCCATAAGCTCCGTTGTCTTTACGTGATTAAACTGGGCTGGTTCAGAATCCTATTCCTGCACGCCTGGTTCCGCCATGGTGGACACAGGCAGGAAGAAAGTCTTAATCAGTTCCTGAGCGAGCCACAGCCGGCACGACAGAAAGCAAGATTCTATTAAGTGTCCTCTGCTTTGCCGGCTCCACTGCGTGCACCAGAGCTCCAGAGGGTTGGAGGCAACAGGACTGAGCTTCCCCAACGAGGAAATCGAGGGGCAGGAGGAAGGAACAAAATAATCCAGAACTCTGACTGGGAAGATTGGGGGTGGGGTGCGTGCGAGCTGGAGATCCACCTGAGCGAGGAGAAAGAATTCCCGTGTCAGCGCACACCGCCAGAGAAGGCCGCACGTGACGACTGGGAGCTGGAGTTCATCTCAAACCCCTCATTTCTCAGTTGAGGAAACAGCCCCAGAGAGGTGAAGTCACCCTCTCAAAATCGCGCACAGCGTGTAGGGGAGAAAAGGGACACGAACTCACGTCCCCCAATAACACCAGGCTGCCTCGCAAATATCATATCATTTTTCTTAAACCATTTCCTTTTCGCTTTCTCCCTGTGGTTTGAAATGAGAATGTCAAGTCTTAGAGCCGGCAAGACCTGCCGAGCACGTAGAAGCTTCTCGATGCATATTTATTGAATGAAGGCCTCATCCTGTGCTTCCTTCCGAGCAAAGGCTTCAAAACTAAAGAGATCCAGGCCCAATTTCTAGGCCAGCTACAAATCACTGTGCAATCCTGAGAAAATTACTTGGCCTGAGTCTCAGTTTCTTTTTCTGTAAAACGGGGATGATGCTAATGGTACTGACCTCAGAGGGCTATTTTGAGAAGTAAGATAACACACATGCAGGCTCTGGCTCACTAAATGTTGCTCTATCACTAGCTAGATCTTACAGAAAAGGACATAAAGACCAGAAGAAGAAGAAGAAGCAATTTTGCCCAAAGTAACTCATTCTTTAGAGGACAGCTTGCTTGAAAACCTGAGAGTCTGGATGTTGGGATGGTCCCTTTCAGTCTCGTATATTCACAATGGCTCATTTTTCACGGGCACAAGGAAGTCATTCATTAGAATTCAATATCTTGAATTATTGAAAAATAATTTGCAAGAACCCCAGGTTGGATAAGCTACTGTAACCCAATGTCTGTAATAAAATATTATAAGGTTTGAATTATACCAAACCCTGTCAGCTCAGAAAAAACTTTTTGAAATCCCATTGACAAAAGACACCATTGAAAGCTGGAGGAGGCATTTGTCAGGAAGACACAGATACATAAGGACGGAAGAAATTGGAGACAGTCTCAGAAGACCTTCCTGTTGCCTCCACTGGGAGCTGTGTGATCTGGATGAACTGCTCCACCTCTCTGTGCCCATGTTCTTGTGTGGGGTTAGGACTAGGTAATGGCTGAGATCTCATTGGGCTTAAAACAAATTAAAAAAAACCTGGGATTAATCTTATAAAGATTATAGGCCCAGAGAGTACTCTGTGACATTATTGAGAAGGGTTCCTTGGCTCCAGATTGAATTTAGGGAAAGAAATTTGTTAGCTGACAAGTGGGATAGGAAAAGGTCTCATGAACATCACTACATTAGGAATGTCACAGCTCCCGCCAGCCCCACTGTTAATTGACATTATGTCTACAATATTGGATGAATTTGCTGCTAAAACAAAGTGTTTTTTTGCAACTGGCTTCATATCCATAATGCTCTCCTTCTCAAAGCTGTCTTCAGTGGCACATATTTCCAAAAGGAAACCAGCATTTCTATTGTTCCTATTGCAATAGAATGTTTGACATATAAAGGGAAGAGTGCCCCCTAGTGGAAGTATAATCCAATCAAGCAGCCCAGCCCGCCATTAAGAGCTGTTGGATAATGTTCTGTTTGGGAAATATTTCCTATAACCCTCTTCCAAAAGTCACTTGGGCTGCCAAAAGACGCACATCAGGGTTAAGCTTCTACCAAGGAAATGTGCCTTATTGTGAATTTTTTAAAGATGGAAACTAGGTTTATAATTTTGGGTTGGGATAAAGAGAAGACAGGCGGAGCAAGAAAAGGATCAAGAGCTAGGAACAAGAGATCTGGCATGAAAAGAGAGGCAGAGGACAGAACACAGGCAAAAGAAGGAGGAGGACATGAAAATACATATTACTTCTTGGTATTTTTCTTCCTTAAATTTATGACATTTTATTCTGGATATAAAGTGCTTTAGATGGAGGGAAATGCCTTATTCTAGAATAATCCTCACCAGAGATCCTGTTTTGAGAGGGGCATCTTGCATGACATCAGAGAGCAACGACTCCATTCCTAATAAGGAAGCAAACTACCAAGACTCAGTGCCCGATCTAACAGAAGAGACCTCCTACTTCTCGTTCATGTTGTGCTCAAGGGTTTTTAACAAGGAAAAAATGTGTCTGATGCCAAATGAGAGCTTTGACAAGTGTGTGAGTTGGGTGGGGGAGGGGGATGCATTGATGAATGACAGAAATGTAAAGCCAGGCGCCTTATGTGGCTTCATTGGAAGTGACATCTGTGTTCAGGGACACTGCTCTTCCCATCAAGATGCAGTATGGTGGCTGCCCAATGACTTCAGGGGTAGATGGATAGACAGTTTCTATTTTAATAAGCATGTGTTTACAGTAATGTATATTAGAAAAAAATCAAACCAGCATATCAAACCTGTGACATTAAGAATATTATTTTTAACATAAGGCTGAGTTGTTTTTTTTTTTAAAGTGGGTTGTTTTAAAGGCAGATATTAAATAAATAATGAAATGGGTGGAAAAGAGAGGTGGCGAAAACCGCGAGTGCGTGCTCAAAGTCACCAAGGTTAGGAAAACGCTGCTGTAAGGAAGCAGATGCTGTTTAAATATTTTCCTCTCCCCGCTCCGGAGAGACAATAAACTGATCCCTTCTCATATTTATTTTGTCTGTTTGCTTCTTTAGTTTGCCTGGCTCCCGTCTTTACCTGACACCTTGTGCCGCCCTGAATCAACTGCAACGTGCAAGCCAGTCCTCCTTGACCTGGCCTGTTCAGCAGGGGTTCCAAAATTGGGGTCCAGCTAAGGAGGCACTTCTAAACCGTTCCCAGCAGTTCATAATGAAGGGTCTCCGAATCAGGCATCCTCCCTGGATCTCGCTGCCCCCTTCATCAGCATCCCCCAGTGCTCTCTTCACTCCGAGAGAAGGTTCATGTGCCAGTGACATGGTCAACGGCCCCCAGCAGTGAAAAAGATGGATTGCTGCCCTGAGGACATGAAGAAAGCAGCTGCTGTCATCTTGAAGCCTCTTTTCCTCAGACAGCGTCCCTGAGAAGGCTCTGCCATCAACACCATGTGAGGCAGCAGGGAAAAGGCTGCGCTGAGAAATTCCTCTGAGCTGCAATGAGGAGACTCTTTCCTCACAGCCACCTCGGGTATTTCCTCTGTCAGCACCCTGCCAGTGTGGACTTGAGCTTGTCCTCCAGGGCTCATTCCATTTCGGTTACAAAGCATTCTGCATTCTGAGACAACCTAAGAGTGGGTTTTCGTGTTATTTTCCCTCCAAAACGTCATTGCAGGAATGCAACTTGATACCTAATTTACAGGATCTTACAACCAACAAGAGGCCCCTTTGTGAACAGCTGACCTTTTCCACAGGCTGTGTTTTGACTGGCCACCCTTCTTCCACTTTAACGCCAGGGTGAGCCTCTGATGATTCGGCCAATCAAACCCCAGAATACTGAAAAGGTCAGCAGCCCACTGGGCATGAAGAACAGTTAGAGCTTCCCAGGACCGCCCTTCTACCAGAGTGGACAAGACTCAAAACTGAGGACAGGCTAGCCCATTTTGGTTAATATATAGACTGATACTTACTGCTCTCATTCCCCATCGCACCCAGAATTTGGGAGCATATACCCAGTGGCCACTGGTAAATGTCTGACAATCAGTTCTGGGTGGGGAGAGTCCTGGTTTGTAGCCTTTGCCGATTTCTGTGGTGTAAATACTCCCATCATAGTCAATTTCAAGCTATCAACATGATGTCAACCGACTCACAAGATTCCTGAAAATTTGACAATCAGCTCTTGCAAGTCTGTTCAAGCCTGCCGCGGCACACTACTGCATATAACCCTTACGTGTATGTGCTACAGAGTTCTTCAATAGCACACGAGACTGTCTGTTTGGGAACGCTTCTACTTCATTTGGCTGATGTTAGGATTTCTGACATATTCCCTCATCTTCTCCTGCATCCTTCCTTTTCCTTCTCCACATTCTCGATTTCTCTAAACTCCTCACATTCTCTTTCTTCCTCTACAGGTTCTCATCTTGTACATACCTTCAGGCCATGTGGAACTGAAATGATACATTTCTATTACACTATGTCACTCGCTCTGTGACAGCTGAAATTTGGGCAGAGCTGGAAACAGCAAGTTGGGGATTAAAGATTCCACAGTTGCTACAGGCACAGTTCAACTATAAAAGCTACTGAAGGCTAATAATTAGAGATCCAGAGATGAATGCGACACAGTCTCTGCCTTCTCAAAACTCGTGGATGAAGGAGAAGATGGCAAATGATGTCTCCATGGCAGACATTAACAACCGCAGAGTTCACATGCAGCTTTTAAAAAAAAAAATCTATCTCAACAGAGTGGTCCAGGCAGTACCTACTAATTAATCAGAGTTGGCACTCAAAATGGAATGTATTTGCCATCCTTGACCCAGTAGTGTAAAAGCAGTAAGTTCAGGAGAGAGAAGACACAAAAGGTGTAATATGGGGAAAGGCCGAGTCCCATAAACAGCCTAATTACTATTTATGCCCAAAGCTAGCCCTGTCTAAGCATTTACCTCTAAGTGAATAGATCTCGGGGTCACCATGAAAACTGTTCTTTTGTCTCTGGGGATTGTCCATGGCAAGAACCAGTACGAGGCCACAGGCAGACCTGAGTCTGTGGGTGTGAGGATGTCAGAAGGGGCTGGGCTGATTGCAGAAGGAAGAGAGGGTTGATGTTTGTGATTAAAAGGCATCATGAACGGTGGAAGTCAAGCTGTGCTTTTAGAGAGGGTTCCAAGCGTGGGGGTCCAGCCATGACCCACTTCCTTCAAAGGTGGGTGAGGGCCTGTTCTGGGAGGTCCCTTAAGAAGGGGGTTCACATTCAATCTATACAGAATCTGGTTACTTCCTACATCTTCAGGGATTTGGAATTTTATGTTCAAATAAGTTCTGGGGGTCTACAGTTAGCCACAGACGTGAGTTCTTTTCAATGGAAGAGAAGGGAACTGATCTTTAATATATACTCGGTCAAAAGCACCCATTCTATTCTCCAAATATCAGTCTTCTGAGAGGGAAAACAGTGCCCAAGGGACCAATGAGCAACATGAGCAGGACTGCAGGCACTCCTGGGCCTGGTCCTCTTGCAGTCACATGCAAATTTCCTTGATTCTAGATCTTTCTTGTCTCAAACTCTAAGACCTAATGGTTCCCTGAGCTTCTTGACTCCCATATCTCTGATCTGGAGTAACAAGCCTTCCCACGCCTTAGTCTGAATCTGTGTGGCCTTTTCTAAAGCTTTATGTTCTTCTTAAAGAACTTTGGAAAGGATCTCAGTGAGAGGAATCTAATAGAACGGATGTTTGCTGGTGAAATCCGGTCACTGTATTTCCACCTCCACCCCTTCCTCCATAACACTTCCTTAAGCACGCCTTCGCTAAAAGATGGAGCTCGTCCCACAGGGCTGACGTGGAGATAGGAGAGAAGACAAAACTCAACGTGAAGCGACCCAGCTGAAAATGTTGAATCAAACGGGATCTCTTGAGCCCTTAACCCCGTGGGAGGAAAACAGCGAAGTTCAGAGAATGGTAAGTAACGTTACTCAGGCTCCGTGGTGAAGTGTGGCCTCTTCTAGACTCTGATTAAAAGGGAGCAAACTGACTCCCTCGGTATTTTGCTGGGAAAGCCATCACTCAATCATAGCATTCCCAAGGAAGAGGTGAGGAATAGGGATCGAATCCTTGCTATTTTTATTTTTGGAGACACGAATGAGGCAGTCAGTTCTGGAGGAAGTCACGAAAGAAGCTCTGAATCAGATGGTATTTCACCCACCATCGCAGGCCAGATGACTTGTGCTATCATGTACCAAATCAAGGAGTTCTCCAGGCTTGCTAACTGGGACACGAAATGGCCTCACGCAGCTCAAACACAGAAAATCCGAGGACTGGTACAAAGTCCGTGAGAAATATGAGAAAAGGGGAGAAGTGTGTCCATGTCCTGGGAGAAAACCATACAAGCCAAGCTGCAGACACAGGCTGTAGGGCCTCAGCTTTCTCCAAGGCAGGGTGGGAGTGTAGGAGGAGGAACAGATATCCTGGGTCAGCCACCACCCCCAAGGAGCCAAGGCCTTGGTGCCAGCAGGAGAGAGGATGGAGGGACATGCTTTCCTCTCACAGTTAGAATCAGCCCTGGTGGGCAGAATGGAAGGCTCTCTGCCCATGAACCAGAGCAGCCCATGTTGGTCCTCACCCCTGCCTGCCCTGTATTCCCCGAGACTCTCCAATTCCCGACTCCTCACATCCAATCTCAGATTCTCCTCCCATCTCTTCCTCTAACTCAGTCATCTGCCAAGTCATTTCTCGATATTACCAGATTAGAAACCAGGAGAGTGGATTGGACTTTTCGATTCCCTATGTCCCAAGTAGCCATAAGCTCCTCTGGAGTACTGGCTGTACCTTATACCACTTCATTTCCCTCAGCATCGAGCCCTGTACTTGGAAGATGCTATGTGCTTGATGAAGATCTTTGATTTTATCCCTCACGGATGACTAACTCCAGTGCTGAAACCGACCCTTCTCTCCTTTAAGGATTCCCAACGATTATTGTCATGAGCTAGCTGTTAGGGCAGCTTGAAAATTTTATGGCAGATTTTTTTCAGCTTCATTGAGTTTAATTGACAAAATTGTAGGATATTTAAAGTGTATATTGTGATGATTTGATATGCACACACATTGTGAAAGGATTCCCCTCATCTCATTAATTAACACATCCATCACCTCACATATTTATCTTTTTGTTGTTGTTGGGGATATTTAATTTCTACTCTCTTAGCAAATTTCCATTATACAATACAGTGTTATCAACTGTAGGTGCCATCTTTTACATCAGATCCTCGCACCTTATCCATCTTACAGCTGAAAATTTGTACCCTTTTACCAACCCCTCCCTGTTTCCTCTATCCCCCAGCCCCTGGCAACCACTTTTCCGCTCTGATTCTAAGTTTGACTTTTTTTAGATTCCACATATAAGTGATATTATACAATTCTTGGCTTTCTCTCTGTGGCTTGTTTCACTTAGCATAATGCCCTCAAAGTCCATCCGTGTTTTCACAAATGGCAAGATTTCCCTTCTTCTCATCGCTGAATAAGATTCCATTATATATAAACCACATCTTCTTTATCCATTCATTTGTTGACAGATACTTAGGTTGTTTCCACATCTTGGCTGTTGTGAATAATGCTGCAGTGAACGTGAGAATGCCGATATCTTTTCAATATCCTGTCTTCATTTCCTTTGGATATATACACAGAAGTAGGATTGCTGGATCATATGGTGGTTCTATTTTTAATATTCTGAGGAGCCTCCATACTGTTTTCCAGAGTGGCTGCACTAGTTTACATTCTTATCAACAGTACACAAGGGTTCCCTTTTTCTCCACCTCGTTGTATGGCAGATATTTTGGTTGAAGACACCACAGAGAGAACGCTCACTATTTTGAAAGGAGCTTATTCCATTATTGCAAAATTCTTGTTTTAATTCTTAGGTGACCATTAAAACTGAACCCCTGCTACATGAAGTGGTAGCCTTGCCTTGGGTGAAACCCCTCCAGGCACTGAGAACTTATTCCATCCAAAGGCAGTTCACATTTTCTTTTGACTTTTATGCCACTAGAAATTTCTACGTTATCAAGAGCCAAAACGTATTTTTATAGCACACTTCCATTGATATTGCTCCACTCTTTAGGGACATTTCAGACAAGCTGATTCTTCTGCTACATCATAGCCCTTCACATATTTTAATGTGAGATGTGGGAGAGGTCCCTTCTTCCCTCTTCTCATTTTTCTCAGAAAAAGAGCTTCCACCCCTCTAATCTTATTGACGAGCCCTTGGCACTTACAGGGTGTCCTTTATTGTGGGCCTGATTACTGGGCATCCAAGGCAGGTATCAGACTGGCAGGCTCCTCTTCCACTGCGCGGGAGCTATGGGACTCTTGCCTGCTCTTGACACATCCTGTTCTCATGCTGAGCGCCCCGTGTTACCTGCCTCGGTGTGGGAAGTAGTTCGGGTAGGGCTTGGGAATGGCCGCTCACCAGCCGTTCTCTACCTGTTCTGTGTAGGGCGGACCTGTGCTCTTCAGCCAGGTGGGTGGTTGGGTGTCTGCACTTGGACTTTGCTTCACAGACCTATCTCCATCCTCCACTCCCTCAATCTCTCTCTCTTCCTTTCTCTGTCTCCTTTACTCTCTCTCACAATCTCCCCTCACTCCCCTGCCTTCCATCTCTCTCTCTCTCTCTCTCCCTCTTCATGCCTGAATAGCAGCAAGGGGCGCACTGCAGGTCCACAACCCATATCTTCAATTTTGAAATCAAAAAGGCTTTGAACACTGAGTTTGTCATAAGTCCTAAACAAACCCATTTGGTAGTGAAACTTGATATGAACTGACGTGAAGCTACTCAGTAGTCTTTATCCCATTTGGTATGAATATCCATGCATTTTTGCTGGAGAAATATTAATGTATTTGGTTATAGGATGTGTCTTCTAACCCACTGAGGTGTATGCCCCTTCCTAAAATTCAAAAAAATCCTGAATTCCAACTTTATGCCTTGTTTCAAAAACAGCATTTTTTTTTTAATTTTACCTTTGAATTTTGCATGCTACAGACTGCTAATTAAAACATGGTGTGGCAGTTCTCATTTAGCTGGTAACCCTCGTCTTTATTCTTCACCAGCAAGAAACCTGGAGGAAATGGAGACTCAGACCCAAACGCTATCTTGCTTCACTTGCCTTAGAGTTTTCCTTTTGTTCACCATTCTTCACCTTGATTTAAGTTCCTCCCTGCACAGGCCACCGTCCAGCAGCATCCAGAACTTCACCCCACAGCCTAGGTGGCTCCAGCATCACAACTAACAGAGGGCAAAGATTGCCCGTCTCACCTGGATCCCATGAAACTCATGCTAAGTGCCCCCATATAGCTACACCTCCTGCGACCTTACTAGAACAGCTGAAATTTGGATTCGAGCTCAGGGCTCAACACTTATTCCCTTTAAATTCCTTCTTATTGAATTAGTCCTTTCATTCAGATTCAGATATTTCTGGCTCCTGATTTTGTCAATTTTTTTTAGCGTCCTTCTTGGTTTTATGTCACGTGCAAATCTGACCACTGGCCTTCCATTTCTTCATTTACATCGTGGATGCACGTGTTAAACAAAGACGGGACCGACCTCCAAGCAGCACAACATACCTGCAGAAATCTCCATGCATTTGCCTTTATCTGCGAATTAGAGCCTTTGATTTATGATCGTTTAATGAATTAAGAATCCACCTAATTTGACACGAGAAAAGTTTATCAAATGCTTTGCTACAATCCAGACACACTACTTGCCCCGTGTTTGCTGATCTATCAGTCTCCTAACTTCCAGACCAAGAGCTGTGGCTTTAACCTGATCCCCAGTGAACTAAGCTGGGTTACTTGATCGTGGCTTCCAGTGTGATGCAGTCACGTGATCATGGCTTCCTTTGTGAGGTTGTCAGGAACCCACCCCAAGTTCTTTTGCCCTGTAGCATTCACCCTTCTGTCCTAAATGCAATAAATTTAATTCTTACTTTAAGTGTCGTGGGTTTTTTTTAACTGAAAATAGCCAGCAAGTCCTCCTATATCTTTTCCAATTCAAATTCCTTTTGTTGAGAGTTAAAAAAAAAAAAAGATAGATAAATGAATGGTTAAAAATCTCTGATTCTTAGTCACCTCTAGGACCAGTGACTCTTTTTCACAATGCCAACTTTTCAGATTCTTCACTTTTGTTTGTCTTTTTGAGCCTGATAGGTATTTGTGAGTAATAAATAAATATGTAGGGTTACAGGTAAATTTTAGTTTCTACCTTTTATCCGAATAAGCTTATTTCCTTATAAGGAACATTTATTTTGACTGAAATAAAAATCACACAGGTCCTAACAACTCTCCTCCCATCAGCCTCGCAAGGACAGTAGCGATTGGCTGGTTGGATGTGCAGGGGCCTCCCCTGGCCATAGAGAGGAAGGACCACAGTCCCTTCCTTTGCCCCAGGCCTTCTGAGAATCAGCACTGGCCCCGCTGACTGTGAATTTGGGGTCTGAGGGCAAAGGTCCACCTGGACACAAGCAAGTGTTGTGAGGACTCAGGTCTAAGGAGACGTGGAGGGAGAGCAGACTGGAGTCTCCAGGTGTGGCCCTGTAGCTGAAAAGCCCAGGTGGGTTTCAAGAGGTTGGACAGGATCCTCTGAGCATGATGAGAAACGCAACACCCACCGTGCAGCTGACATGAGTTGACAGTAAGATGAGTTATGTCAGTGCAGGTTCTGAATTCTACCACCATCTGAGTTACAGACAAACTTAATTTTTCATTCCAAGTTTTAATTGATAAAAACAGATAATAACCTATTACCTGGTCGTCTTGAAATGTCCGAGGAAATCAATATCAGACTTTCAGGTACTCTAAGAAAGAAGGCTGAAATACGATCAGAACTGACCCTCAAAGAGCTAATGTGGAGACATTGTGTGATGAGCTAATTGCCTACAAATAATAAGAACGGATCAGCCGTTCATATTTTAACTTTTTACTATGTGCCAGGCACTGCTCTAAGTACTTTACGTGAATTAGGACATTTTGTCATCAAAATAACCCTATGAAGCAGGTACCTTTATTATCCCTATTCTACAGGTAGGAAACCAAGGCACAAAGAGGCTGAGACATCACCTCGATGTATATCTAGAGAGTATGAGAGCAGCCCGTGAGCCCTGCTTTCTGGCTCTGCAGTCCATGCTCCCAAGCCCTCCATTACCCAGGAAAGTGGCCGTGCAGAATACCCTAGAGGATTGACAGTGAATCAGGTTCATAAACTTGCATACAAATGGGTACGTTTATATTGACAGTGATTGTCTTCTCTTTTTAATCTGGTTTATCCTCTTCTACTGATCAATTCACAAGTATAAGGATTAAAATAGCAAGGACAGATTGGGGAAACTGACTGAATAGTGACCTGCTGTCCCCGATGGGAGAGGTAAGCTGAAAAGATGCTGAAGAATGTCCCAAACAGCAAGGATGCTGGACATGGGGTGGTGCTGGCTTGAAAATAATTCCCCCAATAAACAGTCTGATGAGAATCCTTATATCCTCTCCTTGTGCCCCCATCTCCTCATGATCTTAGAAGCACAGAGGAAAAATCATCTTCCGTAGCCAACTCTCTAACTACATCTGCCAGAGAACACTGGTGCCTCACTCTTGCCCAAGACGTCGTATATGGAGGCTCACACATCCTAGACCCATCGAGAGCCCAGGCAAAGGCTCCAACGTTCTCCTGTGATAGAGAGGAAGATGCAGAGACCTGGGCACCAAATCCTAACATGTGTGAACTGTAAGGCCCTAGTGAATCACAGAATGAAGTCCCCTCTTTGTAAAGAAGACGAAAGTGAAGCCAGATTGGAGACGTCATTTACTTTAGATCACACAGCTCCTTAGTGCCTTATTCCTCCTTGATTCCCTGGAAATTGAGCACAGAAGGTGCTCAGGAAATGTTTAATTAATTATCTGTGTGAGTTTAAAGAGGTCAGTTAACCAATCTGGTCTCAGTTTTATCAACTATAAAATATGGAAAATAATACCTGCTCTATATGCCCACAGAATTATTGTGAGATGAAGAGCAAGTAAAATTTACCCTTCCTCCCCACACACACCCACACAATCTTTGCTCCAAAAAAGTCACTGGCAGGAGAGGAAAGAGGCCCATTGTCATTCCTCCCCCTTCTCCCTCCTCCGTCTTAAAGATTTGGAAACAAAGCAGCGCGGTGACTTAGCCAAGACCAGACGTTGACTTAGGCCTGGGAAGAAATCCAGAGAGGAAAACCAGTTGGCTTGGTGGAGTTTTTGTTTTTGATGTCCTTTTTTTTTTTAATCAACTGAATTTTGTTCCTACAATAGGGAGGAAATTAAGTGTGAAACAGTCTTAGTCTATTCAGGCACCTTGGAGATTACTTGGGTCTATCACTTCATTTTAGAGATGAGGAAGTTAAAGTAAAACGAAATTTGCCCCAGGCCAGCTGGTTAGGATCCAGTCTCCTGACTCCTGCTCCTCTCGTTAAATGATCACCTTTCCTCACAGCTTCCAGAAGGGAGGGTATGGCCCTTGGCAAGCCTCAGAACTGCTCCGAAGCTGTTGGTACCTACATCCATTGTATGTTTAGTCACAACTGGCAAGTGACTCACTTCTGGACCCAGGCCTCCTCCCCATCCTTGATTGCTGGTCCTCATGTTTCTTTAAAGAGGATGTCTCCAACGGGGCCTCCTCATTACAAATCCAGCAGCCTCCACTCTGTCCTCTGTCCCCTCTGTCCCCCAGGGACTGTGTCCCTGACTTGTAGCAAGTGACTGCTTGGCTAATTCATCCTTATCTAAATGCCTGCGCCTTTTGACAGCTGTGGTACTCTGCCCTCCCCTTTCTCCTGCCTCTCCGATAACGCCCCCTGGAGCTCCTTCTGCCTCTCACCCTGGATGTAGGCAGAAAATTCCATGGTTTCAGCAATAATCCTGAGGAAGAGGATCTCTTTAATTCAATCTCTTCCCTCTCTCCTGAGCTCTAAATAAGTATTTCCACATTAATAACCCTCTACCAACCCCACTCCTTGAACCCAACAGTCTAAATGGACTTTTGGTTTTCCATTCCCAACCCCTTCCTTTCTCGACTTCGCATTTCCACGGGAGCATTGCCTTTTCACAGTACCTGGCCTAGAAACCTTATGCTCATCTTCACTCCTTCCTCTTTTTTGGCACCAGTTCCCATTAGTTTTGAAGTCCTTCCTGTAGGTCCCACCTTTGTCATGCTTTTCAACGTATCCCATTCTTGCTGCCAAATTCTATTTCTGACATAGTAGCCATAATCTCCCTATATCCAGACATCCTCCCACTCAATCTATTCTGCACACTGTTCTACAATTGTCTTCCTAAAGCCCAGATATTATCAGGAGCTCTACTTCTCAGTAATCATCAATGTCTCCACAGTGCTCACCAAAGTCCATCCAAATTCCTGAGCATGGTCGTATCACTCAGGGTTCTCCAGAGAAACAGAACCAATAGGATTTAGAGAGAGAGAGAGATTTATTACAAGGAATTGGCTCAGATGATTACGGAGGTGAGCAAGTCCCAAGATCTGCAGGGTGAGTCGGCAAGACAGAGACCCAGGAGAACAGATGGCTTAGTTCCAGTCTGAGTCTGAAGGCCTCAGAATCAGGAGAGCAGATGGTGGAGTTCCCATCTGAAGGCCATCAGGCTCAATATCCAGAAAGAGTTGATGTTTCGGTTTGAATCTGAAGGCAGAAAAAAAGCCAACATCCCAGTTCAAAGCCAGTCACAGCAGGAGTTCCCTCTTACTCAAGAGAAGGTCTTCCTTTTGGTTTTAATCAGGTCTTCAACTGATTGGATGAGGCCCACCCACATTAGGAAGGGCAATCCGCTTTACATAGTCTTTCAATTTAAATGTTAATCTTACCCAAAAAACCCTCATAGAAACACCCAGAATAATATTTAACCAAATATCTGGGCACACATGGCCCTGTCAAGTTGACACATAAAATTAACCATCACACTGGCAATACAGACATTTTCTAACATGTCCCCATTAAACTGTGATAGGTTCCTAGAACACTCACTATGTGCCAGGCCCTCTGCGAGGTGCTTTCACATTATTATATGTCTACAAAGTACTGCAATTCCAATGTCATAAATAGAAACGACAATGTGTGTGTGTGTGTGTGTTCTAACATTTTCAACCTACAGCAAAATGAAACCAGAACTAAGTGGATATCTTAAAGTTCCTTAGTGTTCCAGGAAACACTAGGTGATTAGGAAACATAAACTGATTATGGGAATTATTCATAACTAACATTTTTGTACACCTGCTGTGTACCAGTCAGCGGGTTAACTGTTTACATGCGTTGGCTTACTTAATTGTCACAAGATACCCATGAGTCATTATTATGGCTCATTTACAAAAGTCATTTTAAGAAAGACAAAACTGAGGACTAAAGAGGTTAGGTGACGCCTAATGTCAGAGCCTAGGCAGTAGCAAAGCGCGAAGGGAAGCCAGGTGTGTCTGATTTTTAAGCCCCTGCACTTAACCTTCACAGTCTACTGCCTTATTAGGAACAGCTTGCAAGAGGGGCCGGGAAGTGTCTTACCCCATCTCCTCCCCCCGTACAACTTCATTTTCCTGTTTGCATGACACCAAGGGACTAGAAAATGTGCACCTGAAGTATAAAGCATGGGATTCTTATTTGAAGTTCCAAATTTTGTTTCAATAGTGCTAAAGGAAGACTCGGTAAGGGTCACGACAAGACGGTGCCAAGGCTCGGTGTTTCGATGCACTTCACTGGCAGGGATCCACACCTAGTCGGAAGCAACGGTGCTGACCTCCACTGGAATGTCACATCTCAGATCACAAAGCGCTTTCCCACACTCTCTCCCTGAACCCTCACAGTGACCCTGAAAGGTATGACTCTCGTAGTTGTTAAAAATTAATAAACAGGTTCAGAGAGTTAGGGACATGCCCAAGGTCACCCTCCTTGCAAGCGGTCAATTTTTTGACTGCTTCCTGTTGCCTCTTAATAACACCCCTTATTCTTGGAGACAAGTCGTCCTTTGGTAAATCTCGTTGTACAGAGCTTTTCACGGTATTGGTAACAGTTACTGAACCAGAACCACGTAAAATGGTCACTGCACAGGATCATTAACTGCAGAGGATTCACTGAGTCCAGAGGTCTTCCCAGGATACAGAACCGCTTTGCCGAGGCATTTCTGCGTGTAAGGATTTGCTGTAATGTGATTTCACCTGAATGTTTAGCCATTGCTGCAAATTCCACTTCAAAGAGAGGGTGTATCTTAACAAGCTACTGCTGTAGCTGTTTCTCTGCAGCTGGCATTCCAGAGCAAACCAGAGATTAGAGGAGTTCCCCTTTGGATGTGGAGATAGAGAAGGCAGGCTAGGGACCCACCCATCAGTCTTCCCCCCCTTCCTCAGTGGGTGATGCTGTGGTGAGACAAGCAGCCTCTGTGATTCCTGATCAAATGTATCCACCTGGCTGTCATAACATGGCCGGAGTCACAGCCTGGAAGGACCAACCTTCCAAGAACCAAAACCACCCTGAGGCTGCAGCAGCCTCATTTGATGGGACAAATCACAGTCCCCATCAGCAGAGCTGGGGAGGGGATGGAGAAAGGCTCACAGAGCCTCTAATCATGCTCTCCATGCCCTTGGGCAAACTTAGAGACACCCCATCTGTCAAAACTGCTCACCCAGAGAAAATAATCAATGACAGGCAGCCATGGTCAGACCATGTGACAGCAAAATGATTCCAGGTGCAAAAGGGCGACGGCTGCACGTGCGGGGTCAGCTCTCCACACTCAGAGGATGAGGCACAGCATGGAGGTGGGAAAGGATTCCCTGCCAACACACACACACACACACACACACACACACCCTTCTTATGTCATGGTAACCAAGGCAACCCAACATGAGTCATCAAATCTCAAGGTGGATTAGCAGAGCAGGAGAAAGGCTTTTGTTTGTTTGTTTAAAGCTTTTCCCCTTCTTTCCTCTTAATAGCTCGGTCTGATGTTGATAATATTCAAGGAGATCTCTTACCCTCAGAAATCCTAAAATCAGTGTCTTTAGCTCGTTTAAGCTTAGAAAGCAATCAACACTTTTTTTATATTGAGTCTGGGCGGGGAAGCTAGGGCTTAGCCATAATGCTGTAATTGGCAGATCTGAAATGATTACTAGAACTATTAGGATGGTGACTCAGAAAGTGTATCCTCTCTGCTCTGAGGGTCAGCACGACTCTCCCGGAGCCCCACTCCTGAGGGGCGTCTTGCCTTCTCAGAGAAGCCTGCCTTCTTAACCCCACCCCGGTAGCATCTGAGCAAGCAGGCTCTTCCAGGGCACAAAATGGCCCCTCGGGGTGCAGCGTGCCTGCAGACTTTCTATTTTGGGTCCTGAAAGTGCTGCACCGCTCGTTGGCTGTGCACGCTGAACAGAGAGGTCTTCCCAGGACCACACACTGGAGGACTTTACCAAGAACAGAAATAAGTCAGTGGAAGAAATGAGATGACAGTTTACAAGGGCGAAGCACAACGCTGGAGAATAAGTACGCTCCCCCGGCCAGTGCTGAGAGCTCTGCTCTCTGCAGATCCTGCCTGGATCTACTCATAATACCCCAGAGAGGCATCCAGGGACTGATTGGGAGGTGGCCCTTTGCCATGTGGGAAAGAGAGGTACTAGTCACAGGACTTGCCGTGGGTAATAAGCCTGCTCCCCATAGGCACTGCCATGGTTCAGATCACTTCCCAGGGGTTAATTCCCAATGAAAGCAAGTGCTTTGAACCCAACGAAGAAAGAAAGATGGTGTCCTGGGTGCCAGGACACTCAACCTTTGCCCTCCCTTCCTCCTTAGCCCAAAGTTTCCCTGGTGCTTCCTCACGTCTTAATTCAGGTCTTAATTCAGGGCCTGAGCTGGGTTTTGTTAAAGTGGAGGTCCTTGACCTGGTAAAGTTCAGCTGGAGGTCCCTGCTATTTGATGGCAAGACAAGAGAAGCACAAACACTTCCATTTCAGCTCGCCTCTCCTCACCTACAACGAAAACCGCAGCTGTCAAGGCTTTTCATTTTCAACGGTTGCAAAAAGCATCATAGGGACCAGGAACAGTACTTCCTGAGCATGGCGATAACTGACATGAAATCTGTAGTTACCCCAGCAGCAAAGCATTATTTCCATAGTGCTGAGGAGAGAGGTAGACTTTATTTTAAAGGACATTTTTGAAATAGTATTCATTTTTATAACCTTTTATCTCTAGCTTCCAAATGTATATTAGGCCAGCAAAGATTCCACTGGGCCTGTGTCGAGCAGAGCTACCTGCAAGGGTGATGAGTGAACGCCAACATTCATTCACATCCGTGATGTCTATGACCCTTGCTTCCAACCACATTCCCAGGCACGTCGGGCCAGGGTGGTGGGCTCTGTAATGTTTCTCATCGGCTTTCCATGCCCCATTCTCACCAGCCCTGCCATCAACATCCTTTAGACCCAATGGCAAAGTAACCACTCAGCCCTTGTACTGTTCTGTGGAGTTCGACCCAAGCCACACTAACAGCCCTGGCTCTACTCTCAGGTAACCCACAGGTGACATTTGGAAGATTCTTTTAAGGGAGTTTTTAGATGAGGAAAGGGAGCCCCTGAGGGGTGATGTGACTTGCCCAAGGTCACCCAGCATTCTAGTTACAGAGACTGGAAGTTGAGCTTCCTGGCTTCAAATTCAGAGTTCTCAGCACCCTAACTCAGTGAGGTGTGAAAGAGAGAAGGGCCCCTCGAATCACTTCCTGATGTAAGCGTTGTCTTCTCTACCCGATTATCTAACAGCAGCAAAGACACATCTAGGGATGGGAATGCAATATTTCAAACCACCAAAACTTTGGTATAAATTAATAGATCTTATCAGTCAACTCTGTGAAAGGAGACCCTTGCATCGTGGGAGAGCCCAGTGTCCAGGGATAGCAGTGGGTCCCATTAGGGGCCAAACAAGACAGGGCAAAGAACCCTGAAGACAAACACCAGTTATGTCATAGCTAGCTCCCCAATTCTGAGTGAAAGGAGTGGTGGAAAACATCCAGAACTCATGGCTAGATTACTTTCATGGATCCAGTCACTCAACAGCAAAGAGATTTAGTGATCCATGTCTGTTTTGCCTCCAGTTGGCCAGTATGACCTTGACTGACCCTCAGATGTGTGAGCTGCAGAGCGTCTGGTCTGCTGAAAGGCTCTCGCACACCCCCACCCACTTGGGAAATTAGATAACTTGGCCTTTTGACATTACCTGCTGCTACTTATGGCTCCATTTTGTGTCACTGCTTCCTAGTGTCCTGACGATTCCCAGTCACAGTTGCTCTCAGGAGCCTCATCTCCTACCTCCGTGAAAAGTTCTCTATGACCACCTCTGAGTCAAAAACAAAAACACTAAATTATACTTATCGTAACATGGTGAAAGAACCCAATCATCTGAAGGCTTGAATAGGTGGATTTTGGTTGTGATCACACTCAATTTTCAGAAGAGCAATCATTCTGTCTTGTGGGATCATTTGAAACTATTTTGCTCTGCAAAAACCCCACAAAGTCAGAAAGCAATGTCAACAATACTTTCTTGTCCCTTCCTACCCACGTCAGAATCATAGCTGAGCTGCTACCAGTATACAGATATAGAATGTCGGTTTTCTAAGGCTAAGTTGCCTGGCTACTAAATTTCTGAACTCACTAGCAATGCCCTTGACACTCGTCCAAGTGAAATAATTCCAACTGGGTGGTTCCCTGGTTAGGAAACTTGCTTCTCCTTGTAGTGGGTGTGGCTTCCTTTCCCTGCGTGTCCCCCTAGGCTTCCTGCTCCACATCTCTAAGTGTGATGCTCAGAATCTGTACCTGGGGTACGGCCCCATGGCATAGTGGTTAAGTTTGGCACACTCCGCTGCAGCAGAAGGCCCAGGTTCTCGGGTTCGGTTCCCAGGCACAGACCTACACCACTCATCAGCCGTGGGTGTGGCAGTGACCCATGTACAAAATAGAGGAAGACTGGCACAGATGTTAGCTCAGGGCTAATCTTCCTCAAGCAAAAAAACAAGAGGAAGACTGGCAACAAATGTTAGCTCATCAAAAAAGAAAAGAAAAGAAAAGAATCTGTACCTGATGCAGATATTCTTAGCTTTGCCTTTACCCCAGGCCCCAAACCCAGTTGGTTCATCCCACCTTACGTGACTTATCTCACTTTGGCAGATTCCTGTAACTTCCAACTGTTTTTCTCTTCTATACCTTAAAGTGCCTTTTTTCCTTACTGAAATTGCGTTCAGGCTGCTTCTGGAATTATCTATTTCTTTTTCAATTCTGTCCATCAGCATGCTGCTAAGTGATTCCTCCCCAAACTGCATCTTGGCTGGGGCTTCCTTTTTGAATGTGTCTCTCCGGAAGCCAAGGCGGAGAGTAGGGATGTTTAGGCATTCCTCGGGGATTTGGGGAGCAGAGTGGAGCCTCCAGTCCTGGGCAGAGCCTTCAGGAAAAGGTTGAATGAAGCTCAGTTAGTGACAGAAAGAAGGCAGGTTGTGGCTCTGGGTGCTGGGTTGAGAAATAATAATTGTAGTGCCACTTTCCCAGTGTTTACATGCTCCTTAATGACCCGGCATTACGGGGTCTCCTCCGTTGCTCAGCTCCTGCTTCTCAAAGTTCTCTAGCAGCCAGGGTTTCTATCTACCTGCAGCCTGCACTCCAGAAAGAATGCCTCCCTCCGTACTGACATCAGACCATGCAAATGTACCTTTATGCATTAGCTATGATTTTTAAGATATCATGAATTCAACTTTTGAGCAAATAAAAGCCAATAGAGATTGCAATAAAGTGGGCAGGCGTCAGAGTCAGGCTAAACTAGGTTCAAATTCTGCCTCAGACACTTAGCAAATATATGTGTGGCTTTGGACAAATTATTTTAATGCTCTAAAATCTCAATTTTCTCATCAATAAAATGTGAATAAAAATAACAAGTGATTTATGGATTTGTGTGAATTACTGAGAAGTTAACAACAACAACATAAGAGTTAACACTTGAAAAAACACATTTTGTGTCAGGCTCTACTTTTAGGCACTTATTTTGTCATTCTACTAACCCTAAGAGGTTATTATTAATTATTGTTAATATTGATGTTATTATTATCTTTATTTTACAGTTGAGGAAACTGAGATACCAAGAAATTAACTAGCTTGGCCAATGTCCAGCAACACCCTTAGACCCTGGCCAACTGCAGTCAGGGGAGACCTGCTCTGCTCCAGGCCTTAGGCCCTCCTATGAGAGGCAGTGGGACCAGCAGGGGTCTTAGTCCTCATTTCTCTCCAACCCTTTATTTAACACACTCACTGGGGGAGACCAGATGCCCAAGGAGCTCAGAAACCTGTGCCTTTGGGGTTGTCCCAGGGCCCCAGGCCAGGCTCAGATTCAAGAGGGTGCCCCAACAAGCAGATCATGCCTGCTGGCCAGCAAGGTGTCTCTTTCACAGACACTAGAATAATGTTGACACCATGATTCTAGGTGAATCAAATTCTTGTATAGGAAGGAGGTCCTACAAAAATATTTGCCAAGAGCCACAACACCCTAGGGCAGCCCTGCAAGGTCCCATTGCTAAGAAGCAGGGCGTCTTAGACTGAAGCCGGATCGTCTGCCTCTAGTTCTTGACTCTCTATATGGAGGACTGGCTCACAGCAAACGCACAATGCAGTGGAGTTATTATTAGGTTTTAAATGCCTTGAGGAGTTTGAGCTAAAAGAAATCTCGTGCTAAAGCAAATTTGTAAAATAAATGTGATTTTTGCCTCTGTTCTTAAGTCTTAATTCAGGCTTTGTAAAAGGAAACCTGCTTATAAATAATTAGGGATGAGAGCTGATGATCAAGGCTGGGTTTTGTGTCCCAGGCTGTGTTGGGCTTTTCAGTGAGAGGAGAAAGGCAGGTGTTATATGATAAAGAAGTTGTCTGGTATTTGCCTGGGTTTAGGAAGAACCTTTGGAACTAAACCCTAAACTTCCTGAGTGATAGGAGTGTCTTTGTTATCCATAGTGGGCCCCAGGGACCTGAGTTTATGGTAATAAGATGGCCCATGGTGAGCCCCTAGATAGTTTTGGGATATGGGCTGGCTAAGCCGGAAAAACCACCCTTGTGATTAGAGGGTTGGGGGTGGGGGGAGGATGGACTTGGAGATTGAGTTCAATCACGTGGCCAATGATTCAATCAATCATACCTACATAATGAAACCCCCGTAAAAACTCTGGGCACCAAGGCTCAGTTGAGCTTTCCTTGTTACTAATCATACATTGACACGTCAGGAGGGTGATGCATCCTGAGGACCCAGAAGCTTCATATTTGGGACTCTTCCAGACTTCATCCTATGTATCTCTTTATTTGTTTGGTCTTAATTTGTATTCTTTATAATAAAACTATAATCATAAGTATAGTACTTTTTTGAGTTCTGTGATTTGTTCTCGTGAATTATTGAACCTGAGGGGGTAGCGAGAAGCCCCGAGATTTGTAGACAGTTGGTCAGAAGTATAGATGACCTTGGACCCTAGTGAGAGATGTAACCCCAACGTGTGAATTCTCTACTATCTCCAGTAGTTAGCATCAGACTTGCGTTGTAGCAGGAAAAAGGAATGCCCAGCCCCATGAAGTTATGCCGGGGCAGAGAAGGAGTGAAAAGGGCAATGGGACAGCTTGACCTCATGTTTTGTTTTTTAGGATCCTTTCCTCATATCTAGACCTTACCAAGCATTATCTTTTATCCTCCACTCACAAGCACTCCACTGCCACAGCTTAGAGGCCATGTCTGAAACACAGCAACATCCTCTCAAAAACCTCCAAGCTTTTTCTTATTCATAAGCCTCGGTTATTATCTGCTGACAAATGGGGAAAAAATATTAAGCAGGTTAAATTAATCACCATGATACAGCCCATACCTGCATTTATACTTTCTTCCAAGGACCTAAAATAATTGACACAGGTGTCCTCAAGTTATTTAAAACAGGATGAAGTCTTTTTCCTGAGCTTGGATTAGGTAGGATTCTGTCTAGTGGACTTTCACGGTCTTTAGAGGATCATGATAAAGCAGAAAGAGCATCAAATTAGATACAAACACCTTGAGTCACGGTCATCTCAGGAACTATGTGCCCCCTGGATGGTGAGGCAGGCCAGCAGGGCCAGGGACTTGTCAAGCCCCATTCTAGTCATCCAGAGTCTAAAACAGGACTTCAAGCCCAATGGGGAAATGAATGGAATGTAAAACTCGAATTGGAGGAGAAACTCAATCAAACAGACTGGAGGAGCACTCAGATCTAACGGGCACATCATTGTCAAGGCTCACCCTAGATGCCCAGGAGGGCAAATGATGCCAAATCCTACTGCTCTTGTCTTCTCACATACATCCCAGAAAATCTATCTGGCATAGGCTGGGAAGGGAGGAGATGTGAGGGGCTTCAGCACACCCAGCTGAAAAAGCTTGTGGCAGACAAGGTCTGAAAAGAGGGTCCTTATGTTTGAATCTCTCTCTCACAAGTCACTTCTGTCACTCACTGCACCCTGTGAAGTGTTAGCATCCTGACCTCCAAACTTACCTGTTTTAATCAACCGACGGCATTTGAATGAACCTGCAATGTAGGAGAACACACAGGGTTGTATCTAAGGAGCCAAGCCAGCATGATGCCTCCTGGCTCTGGGTTGATGAGGAGAAAAGTAATAAAGAGGGGGAAACCTAGTGTCTCTTTCACCTCCTTCCCTCAACAACCTCCTGTCTTGTCTGCTTACTATTATAGCTCTTTTTAAAGACTATTCTTTTCTCCACATTGTTTTCCATAAACAGAACACTTCAGAGAGCTGCAGCCTTTGAATGTTCCTTCAAAGCCCACTATGTATCTGTATTTCCCAATATTCATGATGCCAGTAAATATTAACTCAGCTGAGGCATGTTTTGATTAGTCCTATAAATCAAGATTTACAATGAGCAAATCTCATTAAAATGTTACCACAGCACCAAATTTAAGCCAAATGGACACAACCCCAATGCCCCTGTCCTACAAATCTAAGTCTTCTGTGGAAGCCAGCGTCTATTTCAGCAGAAATTATAGAAGAAGAAGAGATGGATGAGGACAGTTGGACGGCACATCAGAGCCATCTCTAAGTGTCCATGATTGCCACCGGCTATATTGATTGGATAATGACAAGGAGATCTGGTTTGAGTCCAAAAGAGAAGCCACTCAGAGGAGGCAGAAAGCAAAAGGAGTGCTTAATTTTTATGAACCTGTTGGCTGGTGCTTGATATTAATATTGCGTGTTGTCAACCTTGTCTTCTTTTTTATTTTAAACTCCAAATGAAGAGCTATGACTGGCTCTTGACTATAATCCCAGTAAAAGAATGCAGCATTTCCATTCGCCCACTCCTTCATCCCAGTCAAGTTAATGACAGCACAGGGTCTTCTGATCTTGTCAGGCTGTTACAAGTTGAATTTTGGAAACATGTAATAATTTCAAGGATTAAAACAAATCATCCCACTGCTAATTATCAGCTTTCTTAGGCAACAGCATGTGGGGTCTAACTTAGGGGCCGTGAACAAATCTGGACGATGGCCTTGCACAAAGCAATCTTGTCCTTTCTCCCTCTATCTTTCCTCACCACCTCCGGTTTCTCAGTTGAGCTTACGATTTGGTTGCTAGGTCAGCAGAAGGTGAATGGTTTCCTGCGTGGGTGAGACAGAGTGGTTGCAAAATGTGTATCGTGCCTCAATTCAGCAAATGGTGCCCCAGCTGTCAGGGATGTACAGGATATTGGAGGCTAGGGTTCAGGAAGGAGCATGAGGTGAATTGCATTGTCAAGCGCAGTATTAAATGGCTGGGCAGCAGCTCCTTCCCCCTCCTATTTTTCTCTCAAAGTGAATCTATTCCATTGGCAGGCATTAGACTGAGGATTTCCTAATAGAATCACAGAGTATTAAGTCAGAGGGAGCCATTTGGACCAGCCCCTACTCTTTAGAGATCCAGGATTTGATGACCAGAGCATGCAGGGCAGTGTGGGCATTTTTCTTTGGCGGGAGGCGGTGGGGGACAGCATGAAGAGGATCCTAATCTGGCCAACAAAATAGTGCTGACATTTTCCAAGAAAATGGCTAACTGAATCGTGAATGCTAAATAAGAACAGTTCTTACAGTGCTTGAGGGCAAAACATTCAAACCTGACAGTCCTAACATTTAGAGAAATGCATGGTATTGAAATAACTTGAATTAGTTCCCTAACAATGCTGATGCCCTTACTCCAGTCATAAAGCAATGTTTCAGGGCTGGGGACAATATTGATGGCTCCCCCTCGACCTGGAATCTTGTAGCCTTGGTTCATCTTGAGCCATGTGTAATCACAATTCATTTGATAAAAACATATTAACTATATACTATGTGACAGAATCTAGGGGGAAAAGTGTGAGTGAAGCATTTTATCTACCTTCAGAACCTTCCAGATATGCAAACACATTTTTTTTCCAATGTAAGGAACCCAAACAAATTTGTTATGATAAGGCAGTTTCATCTACAAGGTGGCTTCCACACATAGACCACTTTCTCCTTCCATGCTTGGCAAAAGCCAATAGCCATCAAAGTCACATAAAATTATTATAAATGGTAGGCATTTATTTTCCGACATTAAACGATGGGAAGTAGTAATAAGTATCAGTCGTGTAGCATTTTATGTGTGCAAAGTGCCTTATCGTCATATTTTATGACTTGTTCTACATAATAGCTGTGTGTGAGATGGGCTGGAACAGGCTCTCTTTTAGAGTTAGGAAACAGCAGAGATCACCATATATATCAATGCCCTCTTTGAATGCTATTCACCTTGGAGTGTGAAAAAAGGTCATCACATTTTTTAATTTCTTGTAATTTGCATTCTGTATGTTTAGATTTGGTTCACCCAGTCTTTTTTTTTTTTTTTTTTTTTAAGATTTTATTTTTTCCTTTTTCTCCCCAAAGCCCCCCGGGGCATAGTTGTATATTCTTCGTTGTGGGTCCTTCTAGTTGTGGCATGTGAGATGCTGCCTCAGCGTGGTCTGATGAGCAGTGCCATGTCCGCGCCCAGGATTCGAACCAACGAAACACTGGGCCGCCTGCAGCGGAGCGCGCGAACTTAACCACTCGGCCACGGGGCCAGCCCCACCCAGTCTTTTTATAATGGTTCAGATTCAAAACTCAGATTCTGAACTGCTCAGGCCACACCTGTATGTGGCTGCCAAGATGAGCCATGGCAGGCTTGACCTGACTCTCTCAGCCTTCATTATGATCAATAGCTCTTACCACAATTCCACTGGAACTCCATTTCATTCTTCCCATTGCTCACCCTCTAAGGTCAGGGAAATGATACCTCTTGCCTCCATCCCCCTTTCCTTCCAAGTAAGTGATCTTCAGGGTTCTTATTTGCCTCTCACCACCCAGCCTTTTGGTCCAGGTTCCTTGGGCATTGTAGACACAATGGAGCCCCTATGGATCAGCTCCAGCAGAGAGTGATCAATTTTACTCCCAACCCCTACTTTCCTCTGATAACCTATGAGTGGAGTGGAACCTTTGGGAGGCAGGAGTAAAAGTCTTGTCAACTCTCACTAACTTTTTTGTTTCCTCCTTCCACTTCTTCAGCAAGTGTTCCTGAGCACTGTAATCACCCGGGGGTGATCTGGTGATTAAGGGGGACTGGCCCTGCCCATGAGAAGCACATAGTCTAGTGGGAAATCCAGAAAGGTCAACGGGCAATTACCAGTCAAGGCTGTTGGGGCCGTGAGATTGCTGGGCACTATGGAGCAGAAGGGATGGCCACTTGCCTCAGGTCTGGGCAGTCAAGGAGGGCTTTCCCAAGGAAGCAGCCCCAGGGCTCTGGGCTTTGGAGTTAAATTGTGAAAGGTTGTGTGTCTTTTGCTTGGCTTTGAGTCTAAGGAGTCAAGAAAGGTTAAGGGTGTGGCCCAGGGGAGAAAGAATGGAGAGCGTCATTACGCTCTAGGCATCAAGAAAGGAAGAGGGATTAGGCTTCCTTTGGGTTTGCCGTGACTCAGGCTTAAGTCATGTCCAGGGATAAGAGGTACCTTTTGTTCACTCCCTGCAGGATGTGTCTTGACAGGTGATGAGCAGTTGGGCAAGGTTCAGACCTAACAAATATACTAAACGGACAGGATGAGCTCCTTTTCAAACTACTGCTGACAAACTCCACAGCTAGTCCCAGTGCTGAAAAGGCAACCGGCCCAAGAAAGGGAATCGGGAAACAGCTCTGTTTAATTACATGTGTGGCCTTAGCCAGTCATTTGACCACTCCGGGACTCACTGCATCGTTTAACTTATGGAGTAAACAGTACCTGCCCTACTCACTCAACAAGTGGGTTGGGAGGATAAAATCGTATAATAAATACAAAAAGTTTAAGATATACAAAAGTAAAGCCCATGACTGTGTCTAAAATTGTTTCAACGTGTTCACTTGCTTCTGCTTCTAGGTTAGTGTTCTCCTCATCCACCACTGTCTCAGTTGCCCCCTCATTGAGCTCACCCACTGTCAAATGTTGCCCCTCCACTCACTGTCTTACATCTCTTAATCAACAGCTGCTGATCATGTGGCCATGGCTGAGCCCTTGCAAGCATTTGCCCATTGTCATCACTAACTCCATCGAGTATTCAAATGGCCCCTTCACTTTAAGGCCCATAAACCCATATTCAAGTCTATTCTGAGCCCAAGGCCATGGAGTATGCCCTCCCACAGTGGCCTGTAGAGGAAAGCCTTAGTCTCTGGACACCCACAGTGCTCAGTTATCCCACTGTGCGCAGCAGGATTCTTCCGGCTGGAGCGTATCTGTCTTTATTCCTGAAGATGATCTCCTGGTGCCGGTCCTCACGTGACTGGGGCTGTTTCGGCAGTAGTGAGGGAACTGCTACCCCATTTCTTCCCACTCTCACCTGTCCTTGGGCAGGGATATACATGAAGTCTAAACCAACTGACCTATTAACAAGACAATATTACCTTGACTGTTCTCTGCCCAGCTGAGCTAACTGCCTAGCACAGACCAAGTGCTACGTAAATGCTTGTCAAATGAATGACTAGACCTTGTTATGGGCTGAATTTTGTCCCCCCAAAATTTATGCTTCCAGTCCCAACCTCCAGTACCTCAGAATGTAATCCTATTTGGAGATAAGCTCTTTAAAGAGTAATGAAGTTAAAATGAGATCTTTAGGGTGAGCCCTAGCCCATTATGACTGGCATCCTTATAAGAAGAGCAGGTTTGGACACAGGACGTGTGTGCCTGCACAAAGGGAGGACCATGTGAGGACATGGGGAGAAGGCAGCTATCTGCAAGCCAGGGAGAGAGGGCTCAGAAGACACCAAACCTGCCAAAACCAAGATCTCAGACTTCCAGGCCCTGGAGCTGTGAGAAAATACATTTCTGTTGTTGAAGTCACCCAGTCTGTGGTATTTTGTTATGGCAGCGCTGGCAGATAATACAGATCTATTTAAAAACGTGTAAAAATAGTAATCAAACCACAGACCAGCAGGCTGTTGTGATGTGGAACTCAGCCTCCCCAGTAAGTAAATGATTTGCTCGAACTGGGGAAAGTGTTTCTGGATCCATCTTGTTCCTTGGACACCCTCATGGGCCCATCAGAAGCACTTAGAAAAAATGACCAAAAGGGTAGAAAACAGAGACTTTCCTAACAGTAAGGCAGGAGCTTATTTCTCTCTGGACATTTACGAAGTGTCTCTGTGTTAGATTAGGAGCAGATATTATTTTTCCATTTTGTGGAAAGGTGGCTTAGATTATACAATGAATCTGTAGTCAATTTAGAATGGCATCACAGCTGCATATTTTCCAACCACAGCATGCCCCAGCTGATCTTGGCTCCCTCGCTTTTTTCATCTTTGCTTGCTTTCCAGCAAACCTTAATGTATGTATACATATGCATACATAAATATACAGATATTTCAAAAGTGGGGGAGAATTTGAGGGAAAAGCCGATATTTAGCAATAGAAAAAAATGATGAAAGCATCCTTGCCTATGTAGCCTTGGCAGCTGAGACAAAAAGTGAGAGCTCAACTGATTAATTAGACCATGCCTGAATTCTACCGGCTCTGAAGTTGAATTAAAGAGAAGTGAAACTATAATGAGCATCAAACACACTATCCCCAGGGGCACAGATGACAGAACGAAGCATGCGTGTGGGGAGATGATCAGAGGAGGCACTTGGACCCCCGAGGGGTCAAGGGCTCTGCTCGCTACAGAGACATAGGCTCTGCAGGCTGCCTTCCCTCCCACACAGGAAGCCCTGTGCCTTTGTTTGTTGTCTGTCCCCCTCCTGGTCTCTCTCTTAGAGGGAGGACACCAACCTGCTCCTTCCAGTGCCTGCCCAATGCCACCCTGACTGGTGGCCTCCATCACCAGGCTCCTCCTTGTTCTCTTTTCAGTCCTCCATTCATCCTTACTGAGGGCCCACTTTGTGCAAGGCTGTAAAGAGCTCAAGTCTCATCCTCCAAGTTGGTGGCGAGGGAGAATTTCCAAGTGAGTAGAGAAGACTGGAGCCATAGCCCCTGCCCTCACCCCTGGAGATTCAGCTTGCCCAGTGGCTCCTCTCCCAGATTACCACTGCAGCTCCCAACCCTGGGCTCCCTTCTGGTGTCCCTGTTTCTATGCTTCCCTGCACTCCAGTCTTCACACAGCTCCGAGAGTCACCCTAAGTCAGATCCTAGACCCCGCTGTCCAAAATCTTTCTGAGCTTTCCTAAATCCCTCAGCAGGTCACAAGACCCCGCCCAGTCTGCCTTCCCTGTTTTCTCTTTGGTTTCAACCCCTGCACCTCTCTCCCTTCTCTCTCTGGTTCCAGCATACCAGTAGCCGTCTGTTCTTGAGTTCTCCGGGCAAGCTCCTGCCTCAAACCCTTTGCACCTGCTGTTCCCTCTGCCTGCAACACCTCTTGCCAAGTGGCCATGTGCCTCACTCCCTCACCTTCCTCAGGGCTTTGCTCAAATTCAAGCTCTCAGTGAGGACTTTCCTGACCCCCAGTATTTTAAACTTCACGCCTCATCACTGGCACCCCAATCCTCTTGTGTACTTAATTTTTTTCCATTATGCTCTTTCCCAGCTGACGTATTTATTTTTTGCCTCCTCTGACAAGAAGGTAAACTCAAAGATGGCAGGAGATTTTTCTGCTCTGCTGCAGGGGGACCAGCACCTAGAACAGGGTCTGCCATTTATTGAATGAATGAATGGACTCAAAGTCCAGCTCGTTAATTGGAAAATTAATCCCTGATGGTAGAGCAGTTATGGGAATGGATTCAGCTGTCCTTTCTAAGGGACTCATTTGTATTTTAAATACTATAAAGTGACCATGACTTTGTTCCCTCTCGCTACCGTGGATGGACATTCCTGCAGTATCTGTTGTGGGCCCACTCTGATTGCCTCAGGGTTCTATCTCAGGTCTCAAGAGGAGTGCTTTCCGGTGGCAGCTGCGGACACGTGGAACACGGCATGGCGCTCGGCAGGCTCTGCGAGTCGAGGAGCATGAAATGTAAAACTCCTCTCCTTACAGAGTGGTAGCTCCTGCTGGCCTCTCTCACCCACAATTACCAGTCTATTTTAACACAGAGCTATTACTATCTTTGTAGAAGAGGGTTGTTTAAATTGCATTTTGTTTTTATTATTTTTGCCAATGAAAATAATATCTTGGCATCTTTGAATTTACACTTTTTCAGGCTACCAAACAGAATGTGCAGTAGAATCCAGTTTTTAAGGTGTTCGTGTGTATGTGTATATATACTTACATATATATACTGGTATGTTTACATATTTTTATATTTTATGTTTATGTGTATATGTTTATATATACATATAGAGAGAGAATGAAAGAGTATACCAATATGCTAATGTTTGAGGGTGGTGAAAATAATGTGATTTTTATTTAACCGTATTTTTCACAAATGAGCATATATTATGCATATAAGAAAAACACCAACAAATTTTACTTGTTAAAGAAAAAGTACTTATATTACTTGGGCACATGCTTGCTGCTAAAGGTCAGTTTTCAGATACAGGAAAACACCAAAACCCCCTTGAGGTGTGATCATTCCTTCTACTCTGTAATGTTAGCTTACACGTCTGACTTAATAACTACAGGCGAAGTGAAATCGTAGTACTGGGTTCTCATGTCTCCATTTACCCCGAATATAAGCCAAGCCTGAGGCTAACACGGGCCTGATTGACTAGCGATGCCAGTGTGCTCCATCACTTCCTCGAGAAATTGTTTGTGGCATCAAAGCTGGCTGTGGAGTCTTGAAACTCTTGTTGAACTGGATCCTCTGCCTTGACACAGCCGCGTTTCCCTTCATTGCTTCCTCTCCTCTCTCCTCTGGAGGGGATGTCTGTGTTTGCCATCTGCCTCTCTTCCTGGCTCCTCCTTTGCCTCTCAACACTGGGGCAGCATGCTCTGTGCTGCTCTGTAAGCGACATCCTTCCTCCCCAAACCAGCGATCAAATTCTTGAGATCCAGAGAGCAGCAGTCTCCTTCCTCCACCCCACACTCCTTCAGTGCTTTGCCTTCTGTCTAAAAGCTCTTTGTCTTTCTTGCTCTTGCTCTCTGTGTTTATGCACTGGCTTCGATGTTTATTTAGGGAGTTGATTATGGACACACAGTGTGCAGGAACCAGCACTCCAACTGGTGCCCTGACCTGGCCCTTCCTATGACTGGTAAGACAGGTTCTTCCCTTTGGAGGTTGCTCCCAATCCTTCTGGAACACATCTTTCAACATGCAAGCCTTCTGCTAGATGTAATTTATAGAACATAAAACAAACTCTCTTCCTTGGTGTTCAGGAACCATGATTATCTGGTCCCCACCTGTCTTTCCAAACTAATCTACCATGAATGCTCTCTCTGAGTCCTTTCCAGGAGCAAAACCCTTCTCATTGTTGTGTTCAGGCTCCAACTGGTGTATTTGTATCTATTCTTTTGTCCAACCCAAGAATCGCCTCCATAATCTATCAATTTGAATCCCATCCATGCTTCCTGTCCTCGCTCAGATATTATTTATCCTGTGATTCCCTGTGACCATCCCAGCTCACAGTGACCTTTCCTACTCATGTTGAAATTCTCACATAATTTGAATATATGCATAAACAAAAAATCATGATCTCACACTGACGAGTAAAAAGAGATGAACCCACATGTCTGAGAGTCCGCTTTCTATACTCTAATGAAAATGACAAAAGGCGTATAAAAGGAGGAAGAAATTTCCATTGGGACTGCAACTTGGAGATAGACTCTATTTACATGCCAGAAACTATATATGATTACTATGTTGTTGACACATACGCCACATGTTGTGTAGGTGCGGAGCATGACTGAAGAAAGATGGCCTCACACCTCCCCCTCACAAGTCAGAGAGGAACTTTGGAGGAGTAAGTGGAGGAGATCTCAGCAGAAACTCTTACTAGAAAGAGTAAAACTGGTAATGGTATAAATTTATATCAACCATCTCTCGTAAGTAAGAAATGAGAGGAGTGTTCTGAGAGTACCCAGATGGAGAGAATTTACTCACCTTCTTCATGGGGAAAAAACAAAAACCAACATTTAGCCAAGGAAAGGATTCGGCAACAAAGAAGAAGTAGAATATAACCTTCAAAAGAGACAGCAAGATGATAACCTTCGGAAAAAACAGAATTAAATTTTAGAAAGAATCTGCTAGCACGCACACAGCCACACCGATTTCTTCAGACAATTTGTGCAGTTATATAGAAAAGAACCTCCTATTTTTCCTGGGCATAAGTGTCAGGCCTTGGGCTTTTCTCCCTGTGGAGTTTTGGAAAGAACACAGGAGTTATCTGTTCCACACGTAACTTCAACTATCCCATTTGCAGCCCCAGTTCTCACTCCGCCCTCTGACACATTTGCCCTCTCCTGGTCCAGGGGTTCTCTGAGCCTCATCAGCTCCATCCTTGACACACAGTGCAGGCTGCACTTCCTTCTGCTTCCCATCCTCCAAGAATCTGGTGCAGTTTCATGTCCTTGGATTCCCTTTTCCATTATCTGAATTGCTGTAGGCTCTCACCTTTCTGTTGCTTTACCATCACTTACTGGGATATCATAAGACAAAATACGTAAACGTGTGTGTTAAGTCTGTCACTTTCATCTGAAAGGCTCTTAAACTGTTACTCAATTCTTCCCAAGTTATTTTATAGATTTAATGAAATTTCAATCAAATTACAAATGAAATATTTTAACAAAATAATTTAAAGTTTATTTGGAAGACTATATGGTAGACCAAACAATAAAATTCTAAAACACAAGAATTATGGGAGAATGGGCTGGCTCATAAGGCCAGATATTAGGATGTTTGGGTACAAAAAATAAAACAGAATGATTTTAGTGGACTGACAGATCAGCGGAGCAGAAAAGAAAAAAACACAGACCTGCATACATGCACAAATTTAATATGTGATTAAGATAGTACTTCAATCTGGCTGGGGGAAAAATTAAGGATGATGATGGCAAACTGGGTGAATCATCTGGAAGGACGATAAAACCAAACTTTGTACGTTTGTATGATACATGAGGATACATTCCAAATAAACCAGAGTTAAATGTTTGTGAGAAAGAAAAACAGTAACAGAACAAGATAAAAATATAAATTAAAATGTAGCCAGTTTGGGGGTGGCAAAGACATTAATAACACAAAAGAGAAGAAGGAATCCCAGAGGAAAAGACTAGATAGCACTGATTACATAAAAATGGAAAATTTCTGTACCCTTAAAAATCAACTTTTAAAAGACATAGATAAATCAGGTAAAATATTAGCAATATATGACACACAAAGGGATAATAGTATTTACAGACCTTTTAAAATCAATCAGAAAACTACGAACACCCCGCAAGAATAGGGGCTAAAAACACAAAACACAATTCACAGAAAAGAAAAAAAAAAATGACCAATAAAAAAGAAACCACGTTCAACTTCTCTAGTAAGCAAAGAAACAAAAATTAAAGCAAGATATCATTTTTAACCACAAAATTGGCAAGCATTTAGAAAGTTATAACATCCAGATTGGTTATAGATGAAGTGAATAGGTACCCTCATTCATTGTTGGCGTGTGTGTAAATTCTTATAGTTTTTTTTGTTTTTTTTTGAGAAAGATTAGCCCTGAGTGAACATCCGCCACGAATCCTCCTCTTTCTGCTGAGGAAGATTGGCCCTGAGATAACATCTGTGCCCATCTGTTTCTACTTCATATGCAGGACACCTGCCAAGCATGGCTTAATAAGTGTTGCATAGGTCCATGCCCGGGATCCGAACCAGTGAACCCCGGGCCACCGAAGCGGAACATTCAAACTTAACCGCTGTGCCACCAGGCAGCCCCCCTATGACTTTTCTGATGAGAAGAAACCATACTGGCAGAAACCCTGCATGTGTGTTTTTTTCAATCTTTTAATATATTCATATTTTTCAGTCCATTAAATTCACATCTAGGAAATTCTCCTAGGCAACTATTTTTAGATAGTCACAAAAATGTATGCAAAAATATGCACTGCAATATTATTTGTAATAGGCTATGGCTTTAATCAACATAATGCCCAAAAAGGATTTGTTAAATTAATTATCATGCACCCAAATGATGGAATATCTCATATCCATAAGATAGTTTTAAATAATACTTAATGACTATGAGAAATATTATCACTATAGTAGGTGAAAGGCACATTTTAAATGTGCATGTGAGCCCAACTTTGTGAAAAGAAATTCAAACACACACACATTTTTAAAAACTATACCAAATGTTAATGGTGATTATCTCTGGGTGGTGGCATATGGGTGATTTAAATTTTCTTCCTTATATTTTTATATGCCTTCCAAATTTCCTACAATAAACATATGTCATCTTTATAAACAGAAAACATTTTCTTTTAATATAATGATTTTCTTAACCAGATTTTAAGTTCCTCAAGGGCATTTTTTTATTGAACACATCATCCCACAGCACTGTAACTCCTGCAGGGTTCAGGCCCAGGATGTGACTTTAAATGTAGTGGACAATAAAGAAATTTTTATCTGATTTACAACCTTCCTTATTGGGGTTTTTATTTTTCCATTTCAAAAGAATATGCAGCATATTTTTAAAATATTGGATCATCATCCAAAATCTGTTTTTCATTTGGGCATGTGGTAAATACCGCTGCCTGCTCTGTCAGTAGCGGAAAGCAAATCCATTGCCTGAAAGGGTTAATTTCGGGCAGTCTGGCCACCTGTTCAGCATCTGCCTCATGGCATTCATTTCAAAGGCCTCCAAGGCTCACCAACTCAGGAAAGGGATTTTTGCTTTGCAGTGGATATATACACAAAGCAAGAGCCAACACAGATAAGAAATTCCCCATCCAGAAATAAACATTTCTTAAGCAACCCAGACAATGAAATGGATGATAGCCTTTTCTCCCAAAACTTTTTCTAATTATGTTTTTATTGACTTTTCAGAGGAAATGAAAAAGGCTAACATATAATTGACTCACAGAAATAGAAGTAATAAACCAAGCCAGAAAAAATCTTGAGGAAATGTGTATATAAGGTAAAATAACTCTACTATGAAAATTTATTATATTATGTTGAAGTTGTATAATTACCTATATATGCTGCTTTGGCTGTGGAAAGAGCTGGGTGTGTCGCTGTGATATGGAGTTATGAGGGTGGCTCAGGTCTCTTTCCAAATCTGTAAATCCTCTGGGTATTTTAAATTCTAAATTTTGAAAGCAGTTATCGGTACCAAATTCTGAATTCTACATGAAAGAATTGTGGAGGAGGGTGGTGTGTGTGTGTATATGTGTGTCTATGTGGATCTTAAGGCATTTAACAGCTTGTCTCTTGATAACCTTATAGCCAAGAAGATTAATTATTTGGTGAACACACATACATGTATACATACGTACATAAATAAATATTCTCCAAATGGTCAATAGACGGAGGCCAGTCCGGAGTGAAGTGGTGAGTCATGTACTGTTGTATTTTCAACCTAATTATTAATATAGCTGGAATCAGCGATTCTAGGTGGCTAATCAGAATTATGAGCAGAGCTCAGGGAAGAACGTGGTAGGACTTCAACTTGCCCGTGCCCTGCAACCTCTTCTGTAGGTCCTGCTCCTCTCCCCCCATACACCTATACTTTGAGTAATAGACAGTGTTCTTGATGGGAGAGAATCATATCTTCAGATGTCAGAGTAGGACAGACTTTAAGACCTGCTGACACTGATAAAAATAGAAAAGGCAAGCTCATCCAATCTGTGAGTAAATTGCAGCTAATATTTTGATGACAGAATCATGCTGTAAACTGATTTTGACAGGTTGAAATGAAGAGATGAATGTAACAAGAAGATATTTAATAGGGATAACTATTAGGCCCTGACCTTGGGCCAAAGATCAATGCACAAACACAGGGGGAGGTGGATATAGCTACGTAGTGGTTCTTGCGAACAGACCTGAGAGGGCTCAGGTACGGCTGTGGGTGCCAACCTGAAATTGAGTCCTGAGCTTTTATACATGGACTTAAAGAACGTAGAATGAAGAAGTTGGCCTCCTCTCTTTCACCCTGGTCAGAGCGCACCCAGAGGGCTGTGTCGGGTTCTCTGAGTGCTGTCTTTTAAGGGGATGTAGACCAATAGGACTGGGTTCAGAAGAGAGCGAGTGAATGCTGACGGGTCTTAAGCCATAACATAGGAGGAAAGGAGTGTTATTCCTAAAGAAAGAGTGATTTGAGTGTGAGTGGAGGGCATGGGGTTGTCTTCAAAGTTTAGAAGAACACAGAAAAACACCTGTCCAGATTGGTTTTACCATCCTCTGTTCTTTAATATCACTGTTCCCATATTTCTAACATGGTAGAAATTTATCTCCATGTTAATTTCCTCCCATAAGTCTATAAGCTCTGTGAGGACAGAGACTGTGTCTTACTTTCTTTGTCTCCGAAGCATATAGTAGATGCTCAATAAATGTTTTTTGATAAGAAGAAAGAGGAATTAGACTTCTGTCTGGTTCCTAGGGGTAGGTAGCACTATGACCAATAGTTGGAAGCTGTAGCAAGACAGATTACAGCTCAATGTGAGGAACTGTTAAGCAATAGATTTGAACAAGGTAAAATAGCCAACCTCAAGAAGGAATGCCTTCAGCCACAGACTGAAGGACCACTTGGCAAGCTAAAAGGAGTTCAACATTCAAATGGGTAGTTGGAGTAAATGATCTTTAAGGTGGCATCTTCCAAGCCTGTAATTTGTGAGTCCACCCAAGGGTGCATAGGATTCTTCTTTAAAAAAGGCAATGTTCTCAGAAGAGTTTAAGTGCTTCTAGAGACACACGAAGCCCCATTATTTGGTTTCTTTTGCCAGAATCTCATGGAGAAACTATAGGTCCACGTCCTCAGGTTCAAGGTCAGATGAAAAAGGACCACCATATAATTAAGCCCCTAGAGTGATGTGTGTCTTTCTCTCAGCTGGCAGATCTTCATTCTACCAGGCAGTCATCCTGACTCAGCCTTTGACTTCATGTTTTCCAAGCTCAAATTGCCTAATTTGCACTAATCCCCATTCCCTTCTTTTCCATCGGCCTCAATCCCAAAATTTCCAAACTGGGCTGGTAACTCAATGTTGACTTGTGATTCCTCCATGCCTGCCAGCTTCAAGTTTCCTTTCTAGATGCTTCATAGGGCCCCAACGACTGGGTCACATTGAGAAGGACCACTTGGGGGTCACTTCACTTAGCACACTGGCCTCGAGTGTGTAGGGGTGGTGAGTGCAAGAAGTAGCCCTGGCAGAGGGGAGGTACTTGCTGGCCTGGGGTTCTCAGCTCCCTCAGGGCTGGGCATCAGCACTAATCTCTCTGCAGGGCCATCACAGTGCACAACTCCAGGGGTGCTGATATGTTCACAACCTGTGTGACCTTGTATGGAGCAGTAGCCCTGTGTCTGGGCACCTGGAGCAGGCAGTAGCCCAAGAGGAAAGATCCCAAATGTGGGTGGGCCAACAGATGGCATGAGGAGTGTCCCAGGCAGCAACTGGGCCACAGTGGATCCTTCAGGGACACACCTGTATTTCCTCAATGGCTTATGGTTTTATGAGTCTCGCTGGGCTGCTTCCACTGCCCCAAAGAGAAGGAGAAGAGTTCCAGGAATTGTAGCAATTATAGAAACCCTACTCCATGGGTGCAGGGCCCAGAAAGCTAGTACCTATAGCTCCTCCCCGTATACTCCCTCCCCTGTTTCATTCTGGACTTGGGATTTAGATGCTAAATGTCAGGTAGGCTATTGTCCAGTTGACAGAGGTCGGGCCTACAGGAGCCCTCAGAGCCCAGAGGCAAGCCAGGGTCCCTCCCAGGGACTCTAGATGAGCTCCTGCGGCCTGTGCCAGGCAGGGTTTGGCATCTGCAAAGGGCGCTGAAACCTTACACACACAGTAACAGATTAGTGCTGGCTGAAAGAAAAATGGATAGATTATCTGGAAGGAGAGTTTACAGGCCAGGGATCCAAGTAGGGAGAAAATTAATTGCTCCGTTTCACAGTATAATTCCATTAGTTAACTTCTAAAGACATCTATTCTCTCTGCACGGACCTATTTCAAAAAATCCCATTACCTGAGTCCCGATGGCCCTGGTGCTTCTTGGCCAGTTCATGACGGCTAACTCTCTCCCTCTCCATATCAAGGGAGAAAAGTGCTCCCTGAGTGAGCCACTTCAGGCTCAGGTGAATGGCAGAGATAAATCCTGATCCACTTTAAATCGAATGCAAGGGCATTCACAGAGGGCAGCCAGACACAGGGGCAGTGTGTGTGTGCGTGCACGCACGTGTGTGTGTGTGTTCCATGGGAGGCTAGCAGGTGGAAGGATCAGGAGGGTTTGAGGGTTTCTGAAATAACATACTGAACCATTGACTGGGATTCCATGCTGCTCCGCAACAGCTGCTGGAGACAGGTAACCTTCTATCCTCAGGCTCCCGCACCACCCAGAACCATCTTTTCTTTGAGTGACAGGGTATGGTTACAAGACTCGCAGACACCACCTGGCTCTTAGTCACTAGAGGAAGGAGACGGTATCTTCCTCACTGATTTGTGGAGATGTTGCCCCTCTAAAAGGAGCCACCTGATGGGAGCCACTCACACCTCTCTCAATACACACATGCTGGCCCACACGTGTCCTGGAGGTGGCATGGTGGCCTGAAGAGAACTCAGGCTTCAGAGTTGAAGAGACTCAGCTCCGTGACTTATGTGAAGTCAGCACTGTAACACCTGTCTCACAATCAGCTGTATACACGAGAGAGTATTTACACAACCTAGCACAGAGTGAGTGCTCCACGATGTTTTTTCTCCTCCAGGATGGAGACAGCAGGTATCTGAGATCTATAGACTCACACTCTGCTCTCTATTCCTATCTTTGGAATAATTCTTCATCTGGGACCCTCCGCCTTGAACCTGAGAAAATCTGGTGTCCTTCCTTTCCAACTCCTAGCAAATTTAAACGAAGTACCCACTGTCTCTGGCTGATAACTGACGTAATCACTGCAGAATAAGATTTGGGCCTGGAGTCTAGCGACAAGAAGCAAACGGAACTAATGATGACTCTGTGCATTTTTGGTTGCCAGGATTATTTTATGCAATTCCGTAGACATTCTTTTATTTAGCCTCATGGCACCAGAAATCCATATGGATTTTCCTCAACTGTGCATTTCCCTTTCCTACTTGCAAATCAGACTTCATTCTCTATTAATCTCAGGGCAAGAACTGTTAATTCATTTATTTGCCTACTTGCTCACTCACTCATTAACTCAACACACATCTACTGAGGACCTGTGATTTGCAAAGATGAATCAGGTGTGGTCTCCACTCCTAAGGCGCTCTCAGTTGGGCAGGGGAGATGGATGCCTTTATGAGTGCATGAGGACGTGGTGAGTGCTCTGCAGAGGTATGGGAAGTGGTTGTTGGAAAAGGCAG
Source organism: Equus quagga (assembly GCF_021613505.1). Taxonomy (NCBI): domain Eukaryota; kingdom Metazoa; phylum Chordata; class Mammalia; order Perissodactyla; family Equidae; genus Equus; species Equus quagga. The sequence continues at coordinate 13,170,415 of NC_060288.1, read as the reverse complement.
GAGCACTGAGTTCTTCCTGGAGGTGTTAGGGAAAGCTACGATGAAGGTATGAAAGCTAATCACAAGGGTCAAAGTTGGAGACGGTCAAGCACACGGGTTTGGAAAGGAGCATTTCAGACAGCCAAGATCCCCTGGGGGAGATCAGGAGGGTGTGGAAATACACAGTAGACACAGGGAGCATTCCGTGCATTTGCAGGAATGAACAACAGGGGGCTCCAAATGCATTTCCAGGGATCTGGAATGGCCAACAGTGTCAGCTTCCTTAAGAAATAGTGGGGAAAATATACCCGTCTTAATGGGTCTTCAAAGAGATTTTTCACATTTACATTAACATGGAGTTGAAAATTGAAGATGACCATAAGGAAAATCCTGAAGTAAATCTACTACAAATCCAGCAATGATTCCAAAATCCCAGCACACAGTGGGACATGACTGGCGCATACTCTTGAGGACCTTGCCGATGGCACCTCATGAGGACTTACACATACCCTCTAGGAGATGAATGGGGAAAGAATCTGGGCCCCACAAAGGAAGAATAAAAAGGAGCAGGAGACAATGGTGCAACAGCCTCCTATCACAGATGAGGACCAAAGGCCCAGATGGTAAGGGGACTTACCCAGTTCACCCAGCAGAACCAAGACTGGAGCCCAAGTGGACCAGTTCTCCGTCAAATCGCCCTGGATGGGGAGTCAAGATATTGCACCATGGTAGACAAGGTCATTTCCTATCCAATGCTCCTTACTTCTCCATTCTCCTCTTCTGCCATTCCCACCTACATGTTCTACTCCCACCATTTTGATCCACTTAGAATTTTTGGAACATGCTAGTCTCTTTCTCCCTTCACGGCTGGTGTTTATGCTGCTCGCTCAGCATGGATTGCTCTCCTCCAGCCCTCCCATCCCACCACTTGGATAATGCCCACTCATTTCTGCACTCCACTTAGAAGCCTTCCCTGACCCTCCAAGACTGTCAGGTGCCCCCTTCCATGAGTTCTCATAGCACCCCCCGCCACCTCTATTATAGCAGGTAGCACACTGCACCTCAGCATAGGAAATGCCAGGTCTCTGACCCGTCTCTCCAGGTAGAAAGCAAGCTCCTTAAGGGCAGAGCCTATTCCTTTCTCATCTTTGTTTCCTGAATATCTAGCACAGCACCTGGAGTGGGTTCTCAATAAATGCATATTGCAAGAATGACTGAATCCTCTCCCATTGCAAAGCTAGGGTTAAAAAACAACCCCACTTTTTCCTAATCTCGTCCTCTTGTCTAAAGATGCCCATTGAGCAAAAACAGCCAAAAAGCACTGTATATTTATATAATAATATACAAATATATATGATGCAGCCACCACATTATAACCATTTACAATGTGCCATTCATATATACAGGACCATTTAGGCCCCACAACAAACCTGCAAACTGTAAAAAGCCCCCCATTTTACTATCAGGTCAGCCAGATAGTAAGTAGTGGAGCCAGGCTCTTCCATACTCAAGAGTTCAAGCTCCAGAACCTTCCACTGCATTCCTGCTGGAAGCAGGTGCTCGCCATTTGTCTGTGAAATGCAGGTTTTTCTGCTTATGTAAGCTGATGTCACAACAGACAGCTTCAAGCAAAATACTGTTGTGGTTCTGCTCAACAATGCCAAGGTGAATTCAACAGCATTCAGTTTACACAGACAGAAGCAAAAAAGATTAGAACAGGATTTTTGCAGGCAGAGGGAATGTGCAACTTCAATAATTAACCCCAAAGAGCAAATTTTGGATGACAATTAAACTCTCATTCAAAATAACACATTTCTCATGAAAATAGAAAGCCATCTCTTCTTAGGTTTCCTACAGAGGAAACTGGCTATGGAACAATAACGTTTGGGCTCTTTGAAAATATCAAGGGCAACTCCAAAATCAACAAAGTCAACTTTAAAATACCCACCTGTGCAGGAAGCCTGCAGGCCTCAGGATAGCCACCAGATGTGATGTTTTACCTGTACTCCTCGTGGATACGGATAGAACATGATGGACGTATTTGTTCAGTATTCAAACTCAGGCCATACAGCTGGAACGAAATCCTGAGGCATCTACATAAGTAATATATATGAATATTCTCCATGGGCAGGTAAGAGTGCTGGGCGTTTATGAGGGACCCAGAAAGTCATATCTCAGAACTTGTTAGAAACATTTGGCTGTTCGATCACAACAAGGTACAGAGGCTAAGGGCCAGGATAGGGCACTAGGTGTACCACTTTTTAAGGATCAGTGTTGGGAGGGGGCCCAACTCACAATGAAGGCCCAACATGGCATGGAGACCAAGGGGTAGAGAAAACTCAAGCCACAGCTCATCAAAATTCTCAGAAGCAGGGGTTTCCAAAAGAAATGATGTATTTTAGAAGAGTAAATAGAAGGGAAATTGGAGGGTTTTTTTGGTTTTTTTTTTTTAAGATTTTATTTTTTCCTTTTTCTCCCCAAAGCCCCCCGGTACATAGTTGTATATTCTTCGTTGTGGGTCCTTCCAGTTGTGGCATGTGGGACGCCGCCTCAGCGTGGTCTGATGAGCAGTGCCATGTCCGCGCCCAGGACTCGAACCAACGAAACACTGGGCCGCCTGCAGCGGAGCGCGCAAACTTAACCACTCGGCCACGGGGCCAGCCCCGGGAAATTGGAGTTTTAACAGTTTCATAATTCAGGCTCACCTGGCGTTTTCCAATCCCACTAGAACTAAGTAAGGCCAGTTTGAACACTATCCTATGGAGCATCAAAGCCATCCCAAATATTTTGGGGAATACCTAAGAAGGTTAAGTGCTCAGGTCACCTTTGGCTAAGGGCCCTGCTTCCGTGGCATACGAGATATTCTTTCATTGGCCCTCCAGATCAACGCCTCCCCTTCTCTACTCTGTCCCATGTCCTGTGTGTCTGACATGCAGGGGCTACATCAATAGACTCCCTTGTCTTTTGGCTTCCAGTTGGGTTTGGCCAATGGGAGGGATTAGCAGGAGACCAGAGGGCAAGAGAAGAATGAGGTCAGGGCAATTATTCCCCCTCCCACTTCAAGAGCCATCTCCCAGTGGCTGCTAACCCAAAGCTAACAGCTACAACCTTCTAGTTCTAAGAATTGCTCCCTCCCCACTCCTCCAGGCCTTGGGGTGGAAACAGCTCCCCGCTGTTGCTGGTTCCAAAGTATTTCACCAACCTGTGTTGGTTTCCCTTAACTCTGCCCACCTCCTTGAAAATATTCCCTTTGTTAAACTCTCTTCCCTGACCTAGTTTGAGTGGGTCATCTGTTTCCTCTCAGAATCTTCAAGGATACGTGTGTTGCTGCCTCTGTTTGTAGAACCCAGTCCTGCCTTGATTTCTGTAAGAAAAGTGCCCTCACATACAGCAATTATCTGTGTCGTAAACTTCTCTGATTGGAGGGTGCCCTCATATACTGCACAAAAAGAACACACAGTCACCTGCCTCTGGGTTTCCTCATCAATGCACGCACCGCCCAGACAGCTAGCAGAGGCTCCTTTCTTCTCCCCTTCTCTCTTCTGCCCCCTGCCCCACCAGTTTCTTATAGGGACCAGTTTACCTGCAACATTTTGTCCCTTGGGCTCTTGGTGCCATTTTTCTCTCCTCTTTTTACCTGCTACTCCAGTGATTTATCAAGGAATTTTCCTAAGCAAGGGCATTTCTCTCCCTGAGAGAGAATCTAGTGCTGCCTCCTAAAGTAATAAGATCCTTAAAAGTGTGGAAAAGCAGACACAACAATACTTCACAGGTCAACTCACATGTGACTTAGACCAGTCCATGGACGGGACTTCAGGCTCCTGGCAGAGACATTGAGAGGAGCTCCCAACTTAGGTCTCAGACCACAGCAGAAGCCTAATCACAGGCTTAGATTTAAAAACCAAGGCATAGGTGAGGCCAAATTCCTGGAAAGCGTTGCTGAGGAAGAATGGAAGGTGCACCTGGCAAGCCACATGAGAGGCCAGTGGTCAGCATCAAAGCCTTGTTCTGGCCAGATGAACGGGGTGACATGGCACTGAGGTCAGCCCCTGCTCCAGCAGTTGAGTCAAGGTTGGTTGGGAACTTGAGTCTGACAATAGGCTGCCCATTGTGGGAAGTGAAGAAACCAAGATGGAAGAAGTGAAGGTGGGGTTGACCCATGGCACCCTTTCATTAAGACGCAAAAGTGTTCATGTTAATATTATCAAAGAAACTAGATTATGTTATCTAAGACTAAAGTAAGAATAAACCATGACCAAAATATATTTAACACAAACAGGCAGGGAGTGTGGTAAAAAAAAGTTATGATATTAATAAACTACCATAAATTTCCTATGTTTGCCATTTTAATATTATTATCAAATACGAAAGAAACAAAATAAGGCAAGTGCATTCATTCTCTTGAAAACTGTAATTAAAGGAAAACTTCCTGTGGATGTTAATAATCTTAAGAATGACAAAAATAAATGCTTGTATCACACCTTACCTTTTCCAAAATACTTTCAGACATATTACCTCGTTTGGATATGATACAGAGGCGAAATTGAGGATTGGGTAGGTTATGTGACTCACTGAAAGCACAGAAATAAGAAGTGGTGTCATGGGGACAAAATCCCAGTCTATGATGTCACCACTGTCACATGCCACTGGCCCTGTGTGGGGGTGAATGCCCAAAGAACTAGGCAGTCACTGAATCTTGGTTTGGCAGTTAGGAGAGAGACAAGCAAGGGCCAGCCACCACTCCCCACCACCTCCTGCCTGCCAATCCTCTTTGGCCTTTCTCTGTAGAACCGCCCACAGTTATGGGGGGAAATCGTCCCAAATTATGAGGGACTGGAATTGGTAATGTTTCACACATGAGTAATTTACTGGCTGATGATGTTACAATTTATTTATCAAACTTGCCACACGATAAAAAGGACGTATATAAGTGATCTGATTATTTATTAGCAAATATCAGTCCTCAAAATTACTAAGCCAAATGAATTGTTGTAGTCATGCGTCTAAGTAATACCCTACTCTGTTCAGTCTTTCCAAATTTAAATTAAATCAATGATGGACTCTTGGCCACCACTGGGAAGAAAGACGTACTCATTAATCTCTAACTTGATCACAGATAATTAAATACATTCATGTTACACAGTTTAAAAATCATCTTTTACATTGGTCAGCTCTCCAAACACCATGGCTGGTAAATAGTCAGATAATGAACATGGTTGGGTTGCCATAATTTTTATTCCTCTATAATTAATGCAGTTCCATATTAATTAACTGGCAAATAAACAAACAAAAATACTTTGGGCGGGTGAGCAGCAAAGTTGCAGAATAATTGTGGATGTTTTGAGGCTCTGCTCAAATCAAGAGGAATGAAGAGCTCAGACTCATCGTAATAACACCTCTTTTGAGCTATACTCCTTTGTCATGAACCAGGCCTGAGCTTCAACATGGTAGGCAGTTGGTGAGTCACAGCTTGTAATCAACAGGGGCATTGGTGTTGAAGAGCCTAGAATTTGCTGAGGAGTGGTTAGACAGTTGTACCTAGGAGAAGAGAAGACTCCTGGGAAAAGAGCCTGAGATCTCAAACACTTTCTTTCAGAATTCAAAATTGCCAAGACTACCAGATACCTGGGGGGTAACACTCACCAAGGTAGAAATTAGGAAAAGGCTGTGTGACGTCCCTTAGATGGTATGCTGGTTTGAATTTTGTTCAGCAAGGATTCACTCCCTACCCTTCATACCATAAGAGTAACATACTTCCTCATGCCATTCCTGTTGGGCATGACCTTGTGATGGTGGATGGAATGCTGGCAGAGCATGGAAATAAGCATGCCCATTTGGGCTTGCTTCTGGCACTTCTGTATGAGAAGACCATTCGCTGGGTGATTCACTGCCTCCAGAAGAATGACAGACGTGTGGAGCAAGCCTGAAACCCAACCTGCAGCCTGGAGGCAAGCCCAATGGAGCCAGCCAACATCAGTCAAACCACAGTTGATCTGTAGACTTACGAGCAATAAATAAATGCCAGTGTTGTATGTCACCAAGATTTTGTGGTTGTTGGTTATACATCATTAGTTGTCTGAAAAGTAAATAATCCACCATGTAGAGGAGAAGGAGACAGGACCTATGAACAGTGAGGGCCAAGCATTGAGGGGGAATCATGGTTCTGGGATTTAAGACCCTCCAACACCAGGATCTGTCCCTAATGGTAAGTTACCATGAAGACAGGTTTGCACGCCCAGGAACTGGCTGATTGAGAGAAGGGCAAGAACTGCGACTCTACAGGGGTGTGACGCTAGTAGTCTCCTCCCCATGAGGCTCACCCTTGGCTGAGCATGACACAGGACATTGTAGATCTTGAGGCAGGACTGAAACTGGTCAGGATGGCTGCCAGTGGGGAGAGAGCAGAACGAGCCACATCTCTTCCAGTAGCAGGGCAGCAGCACCTTCTAAAGGCAAAATAGAGTTCTGGCCCCAGCCAAGAAGGGAGAATAATTAGAACATGGTGCTCAATCTAAGAATTGTAGAATGTATCATTGGTAGCAGTTCTAAGAATGGGGACTGGGGAATAAAATGGGCTCCCACTAATCTGGGAGGTTTAGCCCTCTTGTTGTTTTACTTTCAGATGCTATTCTGGAACAACATTGTTTATGCTCCAAGTTGATGAGGTGGGGCTTAAAGTGATCCTCATCAAAACGGATATGATGGCTTGGACTGTGAAGAAGACCTAGATAGACCACACACCCAACCACATCCACTAACTCTGGGCTGCTATTCTTCCCTCTTGGAGTTCCCTGTTCCACAACCCTCTCATCTGCAGGTGCTCCATCACTATTTGCCTGTTTCTTTCCATTGTGGAAGGACTATTTAAGAGTTCATGTACTCAGATTTCCTTCTGAGGCCCAGCATACATATATAATCCCCAAATATTTGGAGACAGGGTTTCCTTTCAAAAATTCACCAACTGTAATTTGGAGCTCTGAGTTATAGCTAATCATTAGAATTCTTCTTTTGATCAAGTAGTTTTGATCCAAATAGTATCACCATGGAAAAAACGGCTCCCTGAAAATTTTCCCTTTGAACACAATATTTGATGCCTGGGGGAAGATATTCTTTGAGAAGTAGAAATACCTTTTCACAAAGAACCTGCTACTGCACATTTGCTAAAATGATCTTAAAATTTTTTTCATCTGCCTTTGCAGAAACCAGTGTAGAAATAACTTTTAGTGTCATCAGTAATCTATAGACTGTTTAACCCAAAATACTACGTACTGAGACACAAAGAAGTGAGCTTCGTGTCTCTTTAACATGTCTTTTACTCAACTGGAAGCTACAATAGGGTTCTCCAGAGAAACGGAACCAATAAAATGTGTATATGGAGAGAGAGGTTTATTTTAAGGAATTGGCTCATGTGGTTGAGGAGGCTGGCAAGTCTGCGATCCACAGGGCGGGCCAGCAGGCTGGAGCCCCAGGAAAGAGCTGATGTTGCAGCTGAAGTCCAAAGGCAGTCTGGGTCAGAATTCCCTCTTCTTTGGGGAGCCTCAGTCTTTTTTTCCTTAAGGTCAGCCCCGTTATAAAGAGTAACGCACTTTCTCAAAGTCTACTGATTTAAATGTTAGTCACATCTAAAAAATACCCTCACAGCAACATCTTGACTTGCGTTTGACTAGCAACTTGGCACCATGGTTTAGCCCAGTTGACACAGAAAATTAACCATCATAGAAGCAAAAGATAAATTTTTGAAAAATAATAAAATCGACAAATCTGCATAACCTGATATAAAATATAAGACAAAGTGTAACCAACAAACTCTCCATATCATGTACATATTTTTGTGTCTGGCAGTGTTGTTATCAAAAGTATCCAGCTTTTTGTTGAAACGATTTGACATCCTAAGAAGCATTGCATTCCGCACACAGAGGGACGCACATATGTTCTCACACACACAAGTTTGCTCATGATAGTCAGTCCATAAATCTCACATATTACAAAAGCTTGACTTAAGTCGTGGCAATAAAGAGATGAAACATACATTTTGATGACATCAGGAAAAACATTTCCTACAGTAGCACTAAATCACTGGGAAGACAACCAAACTGTTTAACATCATGGATGTGCCTGGGACAGAAACGGCTGCAACCTGATTCGATAACATTTTAAATTTGGGGGGGGGGATGAAATCACCCTGTCAAATGGTGAAAAATGGCACAATGTTGATTAAGAAGGAGCTATTGATAACTCTGGCAGACAAAGAACAACTTTTGATTTAAGCATAACCTGAAAATTCTCTCTTGCTTGTAGAAGTTACTCTGCCCAGGTTCTGGAGCCTGGCCAGACGTGGGCCTGGATCCCAGCCCCACCAGTGGCCTGCTCTATGACCTTCAGCAACAACTTCATGTTTTCTTAGCCTCACTCTTTTCTTCTACAAAATAGAGATGATGATGCCTACTTCACAGGTTTCTTGAACAATGAAATGAGATGCCACACAAAAGTGACTAACGCAGTTCCAGATGCATAATAAGTATTTGATAAATACTATCATTGGGCTTATTTTGTTCTCATAAGATATTAATTGCTTGGAGATATAGCCAAGCAGGAGAAGAAAATCATTTTCGTTTCACCGACCACACTGATAATGCAAAATCAAATAGCACAGATGCTGCTAATTGGAGATGAGTCACATAGCCTGCATCTGTTAGCAACTGGCAATTTCCGTTCAGGTACTTTGTCTGTGTTGGGACCTGCCTGCACTACGTAAGCAGTGTCTTGTTCATGACCGCGTGGCTTTCATGGTAGTTTTGGGGTAATTAAGAGAAGCAAATAATCACTTGCTTTTTATCCAATTATCCTTTTACAAACAAAATTAAGATATTTAAACATGCGATCTTAAAAATAGTGGTAATAATAGTTCCATTAAAGAATACACTGAAACAACACAAGTAGAATAAAGATTTTTAAAAACAAGCACACAGGAACAATTTTGTACCTATAACTAACTCTTACACTTAGTCTCCTTAATCTTAGTTTTCCATCTGATCTGATTAGAATGTCACTCCTCTGAACACTTAACAGCATCCAAGGTTTCAAGGATGTCTCTAGGCTTTCTAACTGGCTGCCCTCCACCTTTTGGAAACATGGTTTATGAACACTGTGAGCACTGCGTGTCCTGTCGGTTGACAGAGCTAACTAAAAGGGAACCTTATTCTGCTGATCCTTTGGGTACATATCCCTCTTCTTCACATAACAAAAGCAAAGAAGAAGCAAAAACTTGTACAAGACAACCCTAAATTTGGCAATGACTTTTTTCATTCAGAAGGGAAACATTTTCCACTTTCTAAAGGAGTCAAGAAACCTCTCTAAACAGGAAGAATCCACTGACAGTTTGTTCTGTGGGGAATGAGAACTTGGTACGTAGGACTAGGTCAGCCATAGTTTTATTTCCCCAGGATCCAAAGAGCCTCTGGTGGCTGGGAAGTTATACCTGTCCCTTAACCCCTAGGGCAAAGGATCAAAAAGGAAGACACTTCACCTGCAGGCACTGAGAATCAGTGAGCCTAAGTGTGGTCCTGGGACACTGGCATGGGTCTGAGGGAGGAACAATGGTGCGGGAGCAAACTCTAGTGTCACTCAAGTCCTCCTTGGGCCATCAACTGAGAAGCTTGTTCCAGAAACCAGCAGAAAGAAGGGAGGAGGAAGGGAAGGTGGGAAAAAGGGCCAGAGAGAGCTCTAATGAATGAGTGCTTCCCCCACAGGCATTCGGTCTTGTGGCCTAGGGCTCGAGTGTGGATCAGGGAAGGAGAGGGCATTTCCCCATCCAGCACAGTGTCTACTGAAGAAATTCCAAAAGCAGCTACAACCTCTGCAACATCAGGCACCTCCCAGCCCAGAGGCCCGGGGGAATGGGAGCATCTGCCATGACTCTGAGGCCAGAAGAGGGGTGCTGGGAGCGGCGGAGGGCTGGGGATCTAGAGAAGCCTCAGGGAAAACTGTCATTGGAACCCATGAGGACCCAAAGGAGTCACTTGGGGCCTCTCCAACCAGAATGAAATTCCAGGGATTCCACTGTTGGGAGCTCAGCCAGGCACCAATGCTGTGTTTCTGGTCACTCCACTCAGATTCCTTGATTGCTGTTCCAGGCCAGCAACGCTGGAAGAAGTGCTTGTGGACAAAGGTGATGGCAGCCAGCAAGAATCCACCTGATCCTGGGAGGACTTTAGCGGGGAGAGGGCTGGGCAGAGCTAGTGTTTCAGGTCAGCCCCTGTGCCTGCACCTCCGATAAAGCTGAAGTCACTGAACTCTGGGGGCCTTGGGTGTCTGTGCAATATCCACACCCCATATAGCCTGGGACATTCCTGATAGGATTGTGGTGAGCAAAACAAATGACCGAGGCATTGAATAGGCGGGACAGTAGACTCTCTGTTTGCCTAAGATTATCCCTTATCTCATGCCTTGTCCCGTGGTCTTGCACTCCTGTTTCCCAGTTCAGCAGAGGAGGAAGTCAATCTCTACCATGGAACAGAAGAAAGGCCATTGGCAAGACATTCAGTCTGGTCACTGTTACCACAGGTCTTCCTGCTGCCCAGTCTCCCCCACCCTCACCCCCATTAAAACTCACAGAGCGCATGTCAGGCGGTGGGACGCACACAAGAGAAGGCAGCTGGGACAGCTGTCCCTGGCCTTTCGGCAGGCCCCATGCATCTGTTCATCTGTTTGTCTTGAGAAACAGAAGAGGGGCATGTCCATGGTGGGCAGTCACAGAGCAGGTGGTCAAATACACAGGGCCAGTGTTGTGGGTCCAGGAATATGGGGCCCATGGCAGAGAGAGGGTGTGGGAGCTAGGCTCTCGGGTCCAGAGGAGAGGGTCTCCCAGCTGGACCAGGTCCCACCAATGTCACAGTGGGCAGAGCTGGCACACTGGGTTGGCTTATCACATCCCATCCAAGACCCTGCTCCTCCAGGGGGCTTCAAGGAGTGAGGTTGGGTGACTTACTTTTGAGAGGTAGGCTGTTGAAAAAGCCACAAGCAAATCACAGAAGTTTGTGAAACGTCCCTCTCCTAAATCTGTTTTCTGCTGTCAATGTGCACTTTTTACAGCACCATCTGCCTGTTTACACCCAATCCCTGAAGTCCCACCCATACCCAGCCACATACTATCCAGAAGGTCCCCATGTTGCAAACGCCTTCTTGTCCGATCACATCCCGGTTAAACCTCTATTGGTCTCAGTGTCAGGAGAGCTGTCAGACGGTGGCTATGCTAAGTACATCCTTTTGATTTAGGTTTTATTGAAAATGCGGTTACCCCCACCCTAAGGCCCCACTCAGCAGCCCCACCCTACTGTTAAACCCTTACATTTACCTTCTCTCAAGCTCTATATGTTGCCAGAGGGAAGTATCACATGTCCATTCACCCGCTAATGAACTGCACAACCATAACAATCAACCCACTCCAGCCCACGAGAGGAAGGGGCAAGGAATGTTTGTGGCCCAGGCCACAGAGTCAGGGTGGGGTGGGGGTTGGTTAGGCAGGAGGAGGGGCTGTGGTTACAGTGGAGGCAAAGAGATAGAAAGTAAAACACACTTTTTATCCACAGGCAATGCATGGAGCACAGTGGTAGGTGGTTTGTGTAGATTTTTGCCATTTAACAAATGAAATTGGAGCCCAGAGAGGGTGAATGGCTTTCTGGGTTGCATAGCTAGTGAGGAGAGTGGGCAGCAGGAATTTGGACCCTGGTTCGTCTGATGCCACAGCCATGACTCTGAAAGCTGCCTTGCAGTTCACAGGCTGCCCCTGGAGTGAGAGATGACGCACAGATGTCCCAGACACCTTAGTAGAGACATTGCTCTCCTGACACAAGACTGAGTCGGGATCAATACCCGAGGGCCCAGGGGTCAGCATGGCTTAAAAGGGAACCTGCAGAAAGCATTCCTAAGATCAGAACAGAGGCTTGGGACCCGAGCTGCAGGCAGGAAGCCCGCGGGGGTGAGAGACCAGAGGCAAGCTCCTTCCTTCAACCCCACTGGGGAGGAGGAAGTATAACTCCATCTTCCCCATTCCGTGTCCTTCCAACCTCCAGAAACTACTGCCACCACAAGCGGATGGCAGGCTGTGAAAGGGAAACTTATTAGCACCATTTTTGAGCCCTTTAAATAAAACATCCTATGCACAAAAAACAATTCTGAAAATTCATTAGTTCCCGTCATCAAGAATCTATCTGTATTGATTTCTGCAGGAAGCGTTGCTCTTCAGTGTTCCCATCTGTGTAGACCACATGACATAGTCATCAACTTAACATTTTCAAACTTAGGAGCACCAAGCTGGAATGGGGTGGACAGGGGAACAGGGTCCAGAATAAACAAGGAGGACACTGGGGCTTGAGGGGGTCTTGATGGTCCCACAGAGACACTTCGGACGGGAAAGTCAAGGGGCAAGGAACATGAGAGGCTGAAGGAACAGGTTTACAGAAAGGGTCATGAAGGGAGTGAAAGAGAGAGAGAGGAAAGAGGAATCCCCTGTCACCCTACAGGGGAAGAAATGTGCCTCTCTGATGTTCACTAGCCCCAGGGGACTCTGCAGGAATGGAGGCGTGTGGGTTCTTGGGTCCAGAGGGCAGATGGAGGGCAGCTAAGGACTCGGAGACTCTCCATTAATACTGAGAAGACATTCACAACTGGAAGAAGAACTCGAAGGCTCTAGTGGTGCTGGTATGTTCAGCTACATGTGTCACCCAGCCCAAGGGCAGGCCAAGAAGGAAGCCAGGAGTCCCACAGCCTACGAGGGGGACGGGGTTCAGTCAGTCCCAGTCCTGGCAGCCAGCGTGCCTCCCTGGTGTGTTTGGGAGAGGTACTGAGGGCCTCAGCTGGCAAACCAGCATCTCAGCCTCACCCTCTCCCTTTCTTTGCTCCCATCTCAGTGCCTGTCCTCTAGTCCCAGAGCATGTGATGCCCGTTTCCTCTATAAACCTCTGGAACGAACATTTAGTGCCTTCCTGGGTGAGCGCAGGCGAGCAGACTGGTCCACCACTCCCACTGCAAAATGAATTCACTCAGTGGAAATCAGTCTCAAAGGGCAAAGAGCGGAACCCCTTAAACAGCACTTCATAAAAGCAAGCCGCAAAAGAGAAGGCTGTAGATCTCTCTGGATCAACCTCTGTCCTAGATTCTTGGGGTAGAAGGTTGAGAAAAAGGAAAGTTCAATTATGTTTGTTCTTAAAATGGGATTTTGCCCATTTTTGGTGAGTCTCACTTTAAGAAAGTGGCACATAAAAATCTAAGCTTAATGAAATGGCCGCATTAGGCATACTTAGTCACCTTATGAAAGGATGCTTTATTTTACGCAAGCATTTGCGGCAGGTTATCTTTGACTCCAAATACCATCCGAGAGAGTCCTTCTGCATCCCAGGTGTTAAGCCAGCTTTGGAATGCACAGTAGTGCATCCTGTTTCAAAAAGCAGCAGAAAAAACTAGGTATCAGCTCAGGTCACCCTGTACCTAAAATTGGCTTCAGCCCCCGAGGCCATGTGCAGTGGGCAGCCCTATGCTCAAGTCAAAGTTTCTGTGTATTTCCAAGGCTTTTGTCTTTAGGCTCCTTCTGGCTTGGACAGAACCCTTAGTCTCACCTGCATTCCATTCCCCCCTCATGCTATTCTATTCCAGTGTGGGGTGGGGGGAGCACACTGACCCACCCAAATGCAGAAGTGTTATGGTTAGGGTAACCATAGGTGCTATGAAAAGAAGTCCATAGCTTAGGATTTACTCCTCTGTCGAATAGTAGTCCAATGTGGATGTCCCTGGCTGGCAGGCAGCTTTCTTCCTGTGATGATCAAGGACTCCTTCCCTGTCAAGTTCAAGGAGACTTATGCACCCAGTTGGCGTAAGTAGAGAAGTCCATCTCCTTCTTAGCTGCCTTCTGGGAATTGACACACATCACTTTTGCTCACATTCCATTGGCGAAAAATAGCCAGCCATATGGCCCCACCCAGACACAAGAGGAGCTGAGAAATGCACTTCTCTTTGGGCAATTGCTTACCAGTGATAGCTCTGTGCTATGGAAGGGTGAGCAGGAGTATTTACTGGATAGTTTGCCATCTTTGCCACAAGGACGTCACCACTTTGCCTTGATTTTCCCTCTCACACGAGAACTTTGAGTGGTAGAAGCTTTTACAGGAGGCTGGTGGATGTAAAGGGGTGTTACCACCATCCAAGGTGGAGGTTTATTATGTAAATAAGAGCTATTTGGAATTTGTCCCATTAAAAACTGCAAAACAGCTTCAAATTGTATTTTAGATATACCTATTCTTAACAATCCTTTGTTGAGCCACCAAGAATTTCTTGCTGGGCCCCTTTCATGTCAGATTTTTCTAATCTCTTTTCTTACTACTTGCCCAGCCCCCAAATTCTTAACTCCTTGCATCCAGTGGTCAGGGGTCAGATCCATGTGTGTGCAGCCCGGGGCTGAGCCAAGAGTTCATACATGACTTTGAAGGATCACTGCCTTGATCTGCCTGGAATTTTCCACCTCCCAGACATCCTGCTTCTGTCCACTGGCTAGAAATCTAGGGCTTTAATTTCCTTGTCCTATCGTGCTCTTCCTGTGACTATATCTGTTACCGGTTCTGCGGTCCTTGGAGTTCTGTTTTTTCCCCAGTCTGCTTGCTATCGTTTTACTTCTGTGTCCTCCGGTAGCTTTTCCACGCATTTTCTCCCGGGATTGTAGCTGCAATCAGTGGGAGACACAGGGTGGTGTGTGCTTAATCCATCTTTACAGGAACCAGAACCCACTGAAGGTTTTTAAGTAGCCAATTGGCATGTAGCTTTCTAGTCCAGAAAGCTCTGTTTGGCCAGAGCAAGAGTAGGTTGAAGGCAGCGATGCTAGAAGCAAGGAACACAGAGAGGAGGTGAGAGCTGGCACAGCAAGCTAAGAAGCAGATGCTCTAGGCCAGGTCTCAAGACATGACAGTTGAGGTGGAAAGGAGAGGGAAAGTCCACAGTTATAGACAGGTGGGTTCCACAAGATCTACTGACCAATTAGATGTACAGATCGAGGCATATGGAAGTATCCAGAATGGCTCCCTAAGAAGCCATTCAGGAAGAGAAACAATTTGCTCTATGAATGTTAGTCTTTGATCAAACTCCTTTCATAGACCACAAGAGACAGATTTGAGATCTCTCTCATTTTTCTTCTCTACACTCCAGGATCATTGGCCTTTGTGCTATCAACCAGGCCAAGATATTCTCCATTTTGACAAAGTGTCTTTGAGCTAGCTGGAAGAGTTGGAAAGTTCGCTATTGGCCTGGTTGCCATTTTTAATATAACCAACTCAAATTAGATTTTATTTGTATACCAAGTCACCATCTTAAATTGTGAAGTAATCATAGGTAGAACTTTTATTCTATATGTCTTGCATCATGGTACTAATTTTTTGGGTCCATGTTTAAAACTTTGCCATTTATTTCTATGATTTGTTAGCAAAATACTGTTGAGTGGCATTTCAAATATATAAAACATTTTAAAAGAAACTAAGAAAACCTGAGTTTTCCTGGATTGTTTGTTTAAAAAGCTGATAAGCGAGTGCTAATGTGGCTGCAGATAGCACAATATTTTCCTGATTTATTGTTGCAGAGGTAGCTGTGTCATTATGTTTCACATACACAACACACACAGACACACCATGGACGTGTATTCATGTTTCACAGGCTCCTACCTCACCTGCTAATGAATAATACAGTCTTTCAGTTCCCTACAGATTCTGCATTCCATCTCCATTATTTTTCACAACTTAGAGGTAATTAATCACTCCAACCATGGATAATTTGCCTCTTAACCTAGAACAAATATAATTTATGCCTCTGCTGAGTACGCTTACAAAGAGCTAGGCCCAGAACCCAGCTGGCTTGGCCACAGTACGGACATGGTGGTCTGCTTTGCCCAGTGGTGCATTCGTCCTCTCATTGCAAGCCATGTGCTTAACTTTGGGTAGAAAAATCCCCAAACCCTAAAACTGGAAAGAAATGACCAACATAAGCCATACAAAAGGCTGAGAATGGAAACTCTTACATCTGAGACAGAATTGGATTATTTCTTGGAAAGGCTTTTGAGACAGAAATGTGTGGGCAGAAGGAGAAAGAGGTTCCTTTTGTGTAGCTTGCTGCAAACCAACAGAAGAAATAAAAGAAGGCAAGGCTTTGGCAATCTGTTACTAACAAAGTCCTTAATTTGGGCTGAATCTTCTAGGGTTTGGGAGCGTCAGACTGCATTCTTGTACCATAGAGAACATCCCTGCAAGGCATTGCCCACCCTCCCTGTTCCCTGGGTGGGCAATTGTTTCTCCTTTCCTGGACCTGGGCTAATGCTGAGTCAGAAGGATGAGTGGGGGTCTGAGCTGCAGGTTTCTGTTCATTCTCAAACCTAAGGCAGTCAGACCCACTGCCACTGTGTTGCTTTACAAGAGCTATCCTTTAATCAGCACAGAAGGACAAGGCTTTGGGTAAAAAATTCCACATTGCTCAGAAACTCTGGGCGATGCTTTTAATCACATACATTTCTGCTGTCTTCCTCCAGTGAAAATTTTTCAGAGAGCCCACTCTCCAACATCAGCATTTTATTTTGGTAGTTCACCCACTAATAGAGGCCTGCCAATGTCTTTGGGGTCTGGTGATCCTGAACTGAGTTTGTTCTTTGGTCAAATTTTGCAAAAGGTGTGCTCAGCACACCCAGGCTGGAGATTATGCTGGGAATGGGCACAGAGATGGGGAGTCAGCTGGATTTAAGTGCTTTGGGAAGCATATGCAAGGATTTGTTAATACACTACAGTTGGTCAATTGAAAACATTTTCAAATACCCCTGGGTGCTGGTATAAGAGCTAAGTACAGGAATAAATTCCACATGTGAGAGAACTCAAAATAGCATCAAACAACAGACTCAGAAATATTTGAAGTAGGCCCTCTCTGCAAATCTCACCAAAAGACAAGCAAAAAACTTCCCATTGGAACTTGGATTAATTTCAAGATTTGGACCCCTTGATCAATTACTGCAATGAATGTATTCCTTCTGAGATATTTTAGATTGCTCCATTTATTCATGAACACGCAATGGCTAGTTCTTCTCTGGATTTATCATTCAAAATGCTGCTAAAACATTTTCTCATGAAAAGACATGAAGCAGCTATGGAGAAGGTTGGCAATGAGTTTTATGAGAAGGAACTCAGAATTTTTGGGTCAAATAAGTAAAGACAAGCTGAGGTGGGAAGGGTCTTAAAGACAGGAGATGCACCTCAGAGCCGGAAATGCTCCATTGTAGCCAGGGGGAGAACCAGAATCATAAAAGTGGATCAACCCCTGGTTAAGACAAGATTATTATAGTGGTCAGAGGAACAATGATGAATTAGCTAATGTTTACTGAGCGCTTACTATATTTAACTTGTCCGAGGCCCCATGGCTGAGAAGTAGCAAAGCTGTGATTCAAACCCAAAGCCTTGGCTCTTGGCTATTGTTTCACTGGCCAGATCAGTGGGGATCATGGATTTCCTTGGCTACAGTGAGAATTCTTGTCAATCTTTTGCATTTAGAATTCTGGCACCAAGTGGGCCATTGCCAGGGCCATTTTGTATGTGTGTGCAGGTGTGTGTTGCACAACTCTAGAGGAAGCTATTCACATCATAGTTTAAGTGACTGCCATTCCCACCCGGAAACTGAACAGTAGACTGACCGCCAACTGTATACCCTGGCCCTCCCATTTCTATTCTTTCACTTTTATAAGCTAGACACCTGAACTGCTAAGAGACAAAGGACTCTGCCCCAAGGCCTTTGATTGTGGAGAAAAGTCAGGACTGTCCTGCAAAGGACATCTCTACCCTCTGGCCATTCCATTGCAATGAATTCTGCCCAGTGTCCTACACCATAGGCTCCACTCACAGTTGATAAATAAATTGAATATGTACACACGATTCTGGGAAGGGATAGAGACAGGTAAGAAGGGTTTCTTTAAAAAACAAAAGAATCTGGTCTACCCCAGAGAAGCCAAAGAAGAGGGTTGCCGTCAACTTGGATGACATTCCTGCACTGGCTGCTCTCCGAGAAGCAAAGGAAAGAGGAGATATTTTGAAGCAAGTAATACTCTAGAGGCAATTTATTGGTGCTATGGGAAGAGTAGAAATGCTATCATTAGGAAAATGAAATCTGTGCATGTGTGGATTTGTGTCTCACAAGGGAGCTATAAATGCTGCTCTTCTGCTGTCGGGGCCTGATTATCAGCAGCAAGGATGGCCGCGTGCTGTTGTGCCAAGGACGCAGACAAGGGCTGAAGGAGGATGTCTCAGCTGCTGTCGGGTCACTTCAGCTCCTGTCTGGAGTGGGTGAGCTGAGCCAGAGACTAAAGCCTCTGAGGCTTGGCTTCTGCCGGCAGCTCTGTCAGCTGGACCAACTTTTTCGATTGTCTCTGAGGAAGGCAGTGACTCTCTGAGCCCTTTAGAAACATGTCAAAAAGGCCTGGCCACTTGTTGGCATTTCAAGTGGATTCTCATTTCTCAGATGTCCTCACGGCTGGTCCAGATCTAAGAAAAGAGCTGTTGTAAGCAATTGTTTCAGGGAGCAGCCGATAGAGAATAGGGAGTCTCCATCTGCCCCGCGTCTGCCTCTAGCTTTTAGGATCGCTTGGACTAGTCCTTGTATCTCTTGGGGGCCTCAGTTTCCCCATCTGTCAGTGGGTGAGGCAAAGGTTAGACTAACGTGTCTTTTCCATTCCAGCTCTAAATCCTATGATTTTATGAAATATTGGTTTGAGAGGATTGCTGAATTGCCATCCACAGCAAAATCATTTTCATTGTTATTTATTTCAATGAAGCCAGGCTTCTAGAATAAGGCCAAGCTAACCACTGGACTCTCAGGTGAACTCAATAAATAGATCCCTTAGCCTTCTAAACAATTTGAGAAACAAAAAGGAGTGTCAGATGGAAGGCTCAAGCTAAAGCATGAGGTCTTATCTCCACTGGAAACAGAGAATTATCAACTCCTGGATATAGGAATCTCCGAATTCCTGTAATTTGTACTTGATTTCTCAGTGGTTACAATGATCACAGCCTAGTGTAGTGAAAAAGCAGAGGAAAAGGAGTCTGAGACTTGGTTCCGGGCCCAGCTCTCTTACGGTAGTAGATGTGCTGGCCAATTCCCCAGCCCCACCTACACTCGCTTCTCAGAACATCTGTCACACGGTCTCTGCTGCGTGAGTGGGGATTTGGGAAGCAGAGGTGGACTTTCCAGGGAGCTGAAGAAGCTTGAACTTCAGAGCTCCTCATTTTTATGGGCCCTATACAAGCGCTGGAGGTTGTAGAGTTCAAGGTGAAATGCATTTCTGCGTACGCTTTTCTCTTCCGTTGCCCAAGGAGATCTCAGAAGAAAGGGCCGTAAATCTTCAAGATTCCAGTAACTTATTATGGTTTCTCACTTTAAATAAATATTCACTTTTGGACCTGATTTGTATTAGTGGTTTTATATCAATCTTAAAATAGTTTCCTCAAACTGTGTCAGCTTCAGGCACACAAAGCCTGGGTCTGGCCCTGATTGCATATCTGTTCTGCTAACCACAGTTAATTGGACTGGGGAGGAACCCCTGACCCAGGCGAGGCAGTTGGATCTTCACTTCCAGAAAATTGTCATTGGGGCATAGTCAGTGGTGTGCCAAGGCCACCATTCATCTCCATTGGGGACCAACTGGGAGGGCAAATAAGGCACAAGGTTGGCATCTCCCACCCTGCTCATGGAGAAGTCAGACTGCTAAGAAAAAGGTGATGGAAACAGATGAACAGAGAGATCATGGGAAAAAAAGAGAGACAGGCAGAATGAAAACAAGGAAGCTTAGTTTCTAAAGGTTTTAAGATCCTGGTTCCAGTCCTTTCTGAAGTCTTTTTGTACTTCCTGCCCTGAAGCCTTGGCTTTACCTAAGTCTTAACCTTGTCCTAGTGGGTTTCTCTTACAAGCAACCAAATAATTCCTGATAACCCTTATCTCACATGACTTTGTGTGACTCCGTCTCTTGGTGCCTCCGTTTCCTAATCTGTAAAATGTCACAGCCAGCATATGTATTTCTAAATTTCCTTTCTAGCCCTCTGATTATATGAAAGGCTTCTGCAAAGCAAAGCAGGATTAAGTGACAGTGACTCCCCTCCACTCCCCAAATTAACCAGATCTAGACCATAACCGAGCCATGTCAGTCAATGTAAATAGCCCCCAATAACTGGTGTCTTAGCAGAGGCTACTGTCCCTTCCAGAAACCAGGAGTGCAGAATGGAAATTCGGACCTCAGACGCCCATGGAACAAATTCAATACTCCAGCACTCAGTTCTGCCAAAAATGAGGCAGAGAGCGGGCCCAGGCAGAGCTTGCCCGCACCCACGCAGCTCCTATCCACCTGTGCTGTCACTGTGGCCGGGTGTGTATTTATAGCTGCCGTGTGCCTGTCAGGAAACGGTGCTGAGGCTTTTTCTTACCCCCGCTCTTCCAGCCCCCTTGAAGGAGGTAGAATGCTGGTGATTATATGAGCAATTTCAACTAGATTTTCCATTGCACAGGGATCCTCAGACAATCTGTGCCTGCATCTAGTGCATGTGGCATTTCACAAGTGCCATTGTCTGGCACAAAGTAATGCTGTATGGGTGGTCGGGTAGTGTCCCTTTATAGTCACTGAACTACAAGGAAAAACAGAATGAACTGCACTGTAAGGAATTAGATTAGACAAAAGAGAAAAACAAACAAAACAAAAACCTTCCCCAGGGTGCTAGGACAGTGGTGTATATTAAAAGGGACAATGTGTTAACGAAATCTCAAGATATTTTTAGAAAGAGCAGACAGCTTCCTCTTGGAAGCTTCCTCTTGGGCATGGTTGAATGGTGGTGAAGGCAGTCTTGCTTCGAGAGCTAGGAATAGATTTGATGAAATGTCAGTGTCCCTTCCAGGGCTAGACTGATGACGGGGTCTCCTTCAGAGAACCCTGCCCTGATTGCACCACATTCCTATCAATTTCATCAAGTTATTATCCACCCTCTTATAATCGCCTGAAGAGACCCAGATTTTAGGCAACTACAAATTTACTCTTTCCCATCTAGCCCTCATCAGTACCCGCTTCACCGCCAATCCCCACCCTCACTGAGAAGGTAAGGCCTAACAGCAAGAGTCTGGAACAAGGCGTGAATCTCTTCCAGAGGCTGAACTGGCTGCTGTTTGCATAACTAGGGATAGATGGACCCGTGTTCCTCATTCAAGGTGTCTGTATCACCTACCCTACGGAACTGTATGTCTCCCTAAAGGTGCCCTCAGATGGAGAGAAAACAAAGTCTTCCAGAGAAGTGGTCCCTCCTGCTTGACCTCACACCAAATGGAAGTAGGAAACCTCTGACTAGTAGATTCAGGTGAACAAGAGACAAATCAGCCTCAGGTCCCTGAATCCTGAGGAAACTCAGCCTGTGATACTCAAAATCCACATTGGTCCTGGCTTCACTCACAGAGCATCAGGTGACTCCATTGATCTCTTGCGGGATGTCTGCCTTTCAAAGAGCTTTTTTTTTTTTTTTAAAGATTTTATTTTTTCCTTTTTCTCCCCAAAGCCCCCCGGTACATAGTTGTATATTCTTCGTTGTGGGTCCTTCTAGTTGTGGCATGTGGGACGCTGCCTCAGCGTGGTCTGATGAGCAGTGCCATGTCCGCGCCCAGGATTCGAACCAACGAAACACTGGGCCGCCTGCAGCGGAGCGCGCGAACTTAACCACTCGGCCACGGGGCCAGCCCCTCAAAGAGCTTTTGATGGAAGGAGAGGACATGGGACAAAGTTATTTGGTAACCCTTGGTCCCACCAGGGGGGCATTTAACAGTAAGATGTTCAGCATCCCCAGAAGATCCTGCATCATTTACTCAATATTTGTTCAAGTATTTATGGCTCAAAATGCTTCTTTTATGCACTCACCTTCTCTTCAATCCCACATTCATTTTCCTCATCCAGGGAAGAGGAACCAAATGGACTCCCATTTCTTAGGCACTGTGTTCTTGTGTGCTTTATGTATATTATCCCATTTGAGTCTTCCCTAGACTTCTGAAGCTACCTTTTAAATGGTCCCAGCCTCCACACACTGCCCTCTTCATCTATTCCCTGCACAGATGCCAAAGAATCTTTCTACAGCATTCACCCCCCTTGAAAATGTTGATAGCTCCTTGACGGTATAGCCCTTCAGAGCTTGCTCTGGCCTCCCTAGCATCTACTCCAACCACCGCCTACAGAGACTCCATAGAAAAGATTTGCCATGCGCTCTGAACTCAGAATGTATTTCCATGCCCCATGGACTTTACCCATGCTGGACCACTTATTTAAACTTTCTCCCCATCCTTCTCACTTGGCAAACTCCTCTTTACTCATCAAGATTCGGCTTAAATAACATCTCTTTCTACTGCTCCCTAATCTTCCCAGGTAGAATTATTGGACCTTTTTCTCTTCTTATAACACTTTATCTACATCTCACTTATGGCACAGCTCACATTGTATTATAGATTCACATTGTTACTCAGGGTAGTTCAACTGCTATGGCAACTCAAAAATTTCTGTCAGTTGACACAACACACGTCTATTTCCTGCTTATGCAGTAGTCCAATGTGAATGTTCCTCCTGGAGGCCCCCTACAAAGTGGTGACACAGGGATCCAGGTTGCTTTCATCCGGTAGCTCTGTCATGCCTTGAGACCTTGGAGTTCTTCACTCACAGGAATATAGACAGCAAATAAAGAGAGCAGAGGATAGAGTAGGAGGTTTTTAGGGGCTGGGCCTAGCCCAGTCTCTTGCCATCTTCCAGTCTATTCTCCACACTGCAGCCAAAGAGATATTTTCAAAATGTTAATCTGATGTTACTCTCCACTGCTTTCTTCCTTTTTTTTTTAATCTGGGTTTCTCTTTTTATCTGTATCACTGAAATCTGCTCTCTTACATTTTATTTATTTTTATTTTTTATTTTTATTGAGTTCATAATAGTTTACATTGTTGTGAAATTTCAGTTGTACATATTTCTTGTCTGTCACCTCACAAGTGCTCTGCTTCACCTCTTGTGCCCACACCCTGCCCCCTGGTAACCACTGAGCTGTCCTCTTTGTCCATGTATTTGTTTATCTTCCATATATGCGTGAAATCATATGGTGTTTGCATAATAACCTCCACTGATTTCTTAATTCCAACTGCACTGGCCTTTCAACTCCTTGACCTTCCCAGGCTCCATCGCACTATAGGAAAGAATTTCACTCCACATACTCAGTGAGCTCTCTTCTGTTAAATACCCTTGCAGCACCACAGACTTCTTCACTGAACTTACCAGAGAAGTAATTTTACATTTATTTATGTGTTCATCTAGTTGATATTGGTCTTTTCCATCACACTATAAGCTTAATGAGGATGAAATCATGTTTATTTTTGCTCATCATTGTCTCTGAAGCACCAATCACCATGCCTGGCAAATACTAACACTCAATAAAATTTGTCCAATGAATAGTAAAAATAAGTGTATAAATTAAGTAATTAGTCAATAAATTATATTTTCTTGGGTTCATTCTGATTTTGATATTATATTATATGTATTAATCACAGTAGACGGCCTGTCATATGAGACAGTTTTTTCTTTCATTTGCACTAAACTTACTCAAGATTTAAATTATTTCCTTTTATGAAAAAAATTCAGGACAATTTGGTCAACAAGTCTGTGTTCATATTTTTTATACAAGATGACTGAGGATTCATCTTCAGTCTAAAAATAATGATAGCACGTTTGTGGAAATGAGGAGGCCAGAGAAGGTAGCTGTGAAACAGGCACGTACCCTAGGATGGATCTGGGTTAGGACCAGGAGGGTGGGGCACTCATACCAGCTCTGCCTTTGTCCAGCAGCTTGACTGTGAGGAAATCATTTCCCTCTCTGGACCCCAGTTTGTTTACCTGGAAAACGAGAGAGTTGTTCTAAATAGGGAACCTTCTGCCTTCAGCATGTGATATGATTCATGAGAATGATCTTCTCACCACCTGCCATCTCCCTGTAAAACCAGAATTCTCCCTGTGGAGAGAAGGTCTTTCAGGGCCAGAGGTCTTTCCTTCTCCATGGCTGAAGTTTTTCTGGTAGCTCTTGAGCTGCCACTTATAATGGGAATGTCCTTAGAAAAATTATACTCCCTCCCTGCAGAGTACATTTTTATCATTCTGCCTGACACCCTCTTTCCACGATCAGGGGGAGAAGACTGTGTCTAATCCGCCAGTATTCCATTTCTAGAAATTATTTAAGTCAGAAGAGTAGGTGCCATATTCTGCCTGTGCGTTATAAGAGGAAAACCTCAGGGTCAGGAGTCAGGACTCACGTCCCAGGTCCTCCACTGACTGGCTGTGAGCTTTGGGCTTGTTTACTCAACTTCTCTGAGCTTCAGGTATTCCATTTAAAACATATGTATTCAACTGTCTTACTTCATAGGGTGGTCACGAAAACCAAATGCGACAGCATTTGTGAAAATAATTTGAAAACTTGAAAGTGCAATAAACATGGGTTTTCAGATGCCTCAAAGATGTCCCCAAGGAATAAAGGCATTTAGAGTCATCATGACACCAATATCATAGAAATTACTCTTCCAGCAGCCGTTTTGTGCCAACTCCCAGCAGACCAAGATGTTAGCTGTTCAATGCCTCCTTCTCCTCCACAGTCCAAGGTCACAGCCTTCAAAAGTCTTAGACCCTTCCAATGGCTCATCTGAGAATTTTAAGATTATTTAGTGATGAAGTCACTGTCCACCTTACAGGGTGATAAAGGATTCAAACCCACATTTAGGAAAATGATAGTACCACCAAAAAAGTAAATATCAATAACAAATGGATAAAAGTCTATTAAAGATATTCTCTTTCAGATTATTAAATATACTAAAAATATGGTGTTTACCCAAGAAAATCTGCTTGCTATTCTAGCTAAGTAATAACTTTTTCAACACTGTCAGAGACTAACTTTTCCATACCAACTGATGCTCAAAAAGAGAATGGAAACCCTTGTATATATGGCCATTTGATTTTACACCAGGATACCAAGACCTTTAGTGGTGAAAGGACGGTCTTTCTAACAAATGGTGCTAGGAAAACTGGATATCCACACATAAAAGAATGAATTTGGGCCCTTACTTTACACTATATACAAAAATTAACTCAAAATGGAACAAAGAACTAAAACCATAAAACTCAGTAAAAAACATATGGTAAAAGCTTTATGACATTGCATTTGACAATGACTTCTTGGATATAACACCAAAACTAAGTGCAGTAAAAGAAAAAATATATAATTGGATTTCATCAAAATTAAAATCTTCTGTATATCAAAGGACACTTCAGAGAGTGAAAAGGCAACCCACAAAAATGGGAGAAAATATTTGCAAATCACATATCTGATAAGGAATTAATACCCAGGATATATAAAGAACTCCTTCAACTTGAAAACAAAAGGACAAACAACCCCATGCAAAAATGAGCAAAGGACTTGCTTAGATATTTCTCCAAAGAAGATGCACAAATGGACAATCAGCACATGAAAAGATGCTCGCTAGACATTAGGGAAATGCAAATAAAAACGACAATAAGATACTGCTTCACACCCATTAGATTGGCCATTATACAAACACAACAAAACAGGAAACTAACAAGTGTTGGTGAGGATGTAGAGAAACTGGAATGCTTGTACATTGCTGGTGGGAATATAAAATGGTCCAGCTTCTGTGGAAAACACTTTGGTGGTTCCTAAAAAAATCACATATAGAATTACCATATGATCCAGCAACTCCACCCACACGTATATACCCAACAGAACTGAAAGGAGGAACTCAAACAGACACCAATGTTCATAGCAGCATTATTCACAATAGCCAAAAGGTGAAAACAACCCAAATGTCCATCAACAGGTAAATGGATAAACAAAATATGGTATATACATATAATGGAATATTATTCAGCCTTAAAAATGAATGAGTCATGATCTTGTCAAGATGGTGATGTAGGCAGACTCTGAACTCACCTCCTCCCAAGAACACAACACAACTCCCATGAATTACAACTATTCCTGGAAGAATGAACACAGAGAGAGAACTGACAACTGGATAAAAAGAACTCCCACAACAAGGGACAGTCCAGACTGAGGTGGAAGAGGCAGAAATTCCTTCTGGAGAGAGAAAATGCCACCTTCACAAGCCATGGAGCTTCACAGCCAAGCGGGAGAAACCCTAAGGTACACAACCTTCCCTGGAGAGTGGGGGCCTGAGCAGGGGTATGTTACCACTATAAGCATCCTTCAGACTCAGCACAACTGAGATGACTCTCATAATATCTGCCTTCACTGACTATTAACTGTAAGGGGGAATACTCCCAGAAAAGGTATCTGACATAGGTGGAAAAACCCTGCTCTTAAATTCACCCATCTCAGAAAGCAACCAAAAGTCACCAGAAAGAAAGGTTCACAGTCCTTTGGTGAAAAGAGACTCACCTGGTAAGCTCTGGGTGCATCTCAGTGAGAGGTGAGACCTCTCTGGAGACTGAGACATTGGTGGCAGCCATTGTTGTGACCTAGTACAGGCATGCTGACACAGATGCTAGCAGACACCATTGGAATTCCTCTCCTGGCCTGTTAGCCCAGGGGTCTGCCACACCCACTGGAGCACAGATTTAATCCAGTACAGCCAGGGCAAGCAGCCCACCCTAGGAACTGGCCCCACCCAACAGCAAGCCCTCAGGCTACTTGTTGGCATGCATAGACTGGGTGCCTCAATCCTCTGCAGGTGGAAGTGTGTCTGCTTCTGTGGGGCAAGGCCTGTGTGAGGAGCAGTTGAAGTGAGGGGGGCATTGGTGGAGAGGTGGGGGCCTCTGCAGTGGGGCATCAGGGTATGCTCCACAGGGTTGGGAAGTGTGCATGGGTCAGGACTGTATTGATGGTGTGTGTGGACCTGTCCAGTGGTGGGGCTTATCAGTGACAGAAGACTTCTGCTTCACAAACAACCACAAAGGGGATCAGTCCTGCCTTCCAAAGCCTGAAAAAATTGGGTGCTCCTATTCCTGAGGCCAGCCCCACTCAGCTGCAATACTGAGGGCTAATAACAGCCTTGCAAGCCTGAGGCCTACAGCAATTATAAGCCCCTGAGCATAGCAACCAGCCACAATGGGTGCCTACTCACTTAAGAGAAAAACTGAAACAGGAGTGTGCCATTAGACCCTGCAGCCAACTATGCTGGGGCTCCCCAAACCCAATTTACAGCTGGCTGGGGGGGAAAGCCTAGAGTCCCTGGATACCTGAAGCAAGAGCAACCCTGCTGCAGAAGAAGGATACACATAGCCCACACAGCAGTCACTCTTGGAACATTTGGACTGGTGATGAGAGGGGAAACACACTGCTGGACCTCAAAAAGCATCTCTTACATAAGGCCACTTCTCCAAGATCAAGAGACACAGCTGACCAACCTAATACATAGATATAAGCACAGAGAAAGAGGCATAATGTGGAGGCAAAGGAATACGTTCCAAGCAAGGGAACAGGACAAAACCCAAGAAAAAGCACTAAATGAAACAGAAATAAGCAATCTACCTAACAAAGAGTTCAAACAAAAAGTCATAAGGATGCTTACTGATCTTGGGAGAAGACTGGATGAATACAGTGAGAATGTCAACAAAGAATTGGAAAATATAAAAAAGAACCTATCAGAAATGAAGAATACAATACTGGAGATGAAAAATTCACTAGAGGAACTCAATAGCAGAGTAGATGATACAGAAGAATGGATCAGCGAGCTGGATGAAAGACTAGAGGAAATCACCCAAGCTGAACAGATAAAAGAAAAAAGAATTAAAAAGAATGAGAACAGTCTAAGGGAACTCTGGGACAACATTAAGCACACTAGCATTCATATTATAGGTGTCCCAGAAGGAGGAGAGAGAGACAAAGGGGCAGAGAATCTGTTTGAAGAAATAATAGCTGAAAATCTTCCTAACCTAAAATCAAACACTTTACTAAAGAAAACCATCAAATCACAAAGGAAGAGAGCAAAAGAAGAAGAAAGAAACAGAGAACTACTAAAACGTCTAGGAAAAAAGTAACAAAATGCCAATAAATACATACTTATCAATAGCTACTATAAATGTCAATGGGCTAAATGCTCCAATCAAAAGGCAGAGGGTGGTGAACTGGACTAAAAAACAAGACCCATACATATGCTTCATACAAGAGACACACTTCAGACCTAAAGACACTCACAAGCTGAAATTGAAGGGATGGAAAAAGATACTCCATGCAAATGGCAAAGAAAAGAAAACTGGAGTAGCAATACTTATATCAGACAAAACAGGTTTTAAAACAAAAATTGTAACAAGAGACAAAGAAGGGCGCTACATAATGTAAAGGGAACAATCCAACAAGAAGATATAACACTTGTAAATATCTATGCACCCAACATAGGAGCACCTAAACATATAAGGCAATTATTAACACACATAAAAGGAGAAACAGACAGTAACACAATAATAGTAGGGGACTTTAACACTACACTTATACCAATGGATAGATCATCCAAACAGAAAATCAATAAGGAAACATTGGCCTTAAACAACACATTAGACCAGATGGACTTAGTAGATATATATTGAACATTCCATCCAAAAACCTCAGAACACACATTCTTTTCAAGTGCTCATGGAACACATTCCAGGATAGATCACATATTAGGCCACAAAACAAGTCTCAATAAATTTAAGAAGATCGAAATAATACCAAGCATTTTTTCTGACCAGAAAGGTCTGAAACTAGAAATTAACTACAGGAAGAAAATCAGAAAAGTCACAAATATGTGGATGTTAAACAAAATGCTACTGAACAACACCTGGGTCAATGAAGACATCAAAGGAGAAATCAAAAAATACCTGGAGACAAATGAAAATGAAAATACGACACACCAAAATATATGAGATACAGCAAAAGCAGTTCTAAGAGGGAAGTTTATAGCAATTCAGGCCTACCTCAACAAATAAGAAAAACCCCAATAAACTCTCTAACAGTGCAGCTAAAGGAACTGGAAAAAGAAGAACAAACAAAGCGCAAAATCAGCAGAAGGAAGGAAATAATAAAAATCAGAGCAGAATAAATGAAATAGAGACTGAAAAAAAAAAAAGAAAAAAATCAATGAAACCAAGAGCTGGTTCTTTGAAAAGACAAACAAAATTAGCAAACCTTTAGCTGGACCCACCAAGAGAAAAAGAGAGCAGGCTCAAATAAATAAAATCAAAAATGAAAGAGGAGAAATTACAACAGACACCTCCAAAATACAAAAGATTATAAGAGAATACTATGAAAAGCTATACACCAACAAATTGGATAATCTAGAAGAAATGGATAAATTCTTAGAAACATACAACCTTGCAAAACTGAATTAAGAAGAAATAGAGAATCGAATATACCCATCACCAGTAAGGAAATCAAAACAGTAATCAAAAACTTCCCAAAAAATAAAAGTCCAGGACCAGATGGCTTCCCTGGTGAATTCTACCAAACATTCAAAGAAGATGTAATACCTATCCTCCTCAAAATCTTTCCAAAAAATTGAAGAGGAGGGGAGTCTTCCTAACTCATTCTACGAAGCCAACGTTATCCTGATACCAAAACAAAACAAGGATAACACAAAAAAAGAAAATTACAGCCAATATCACTGATGAACATTGATGCAAAAATCCTCAACAAAATGCCAGCAAATCAAATACAATACATTAAAAAGATCATACAGCATGATCAAGTGGGACTTATTCCAGGGATGCAGGGATGGTTCAACATCTGCAAATCTATCAACATGATACACCACATTAACAAAATGAAGAATAAAAATCACAGAATCATCTCAATAGATGCAGAGACAGCATTTGACAAGACACAGCATCCATTTAAGATGAAAACTACATAAAATGAGTATAGAAGGATAACATCTCAACATAATAAAAGCCATATATGACAAACCCACAGCTAATATCATTCTCAATGGAGAAAAACTTAAAGCTATCCCTCTAAGAACAGGCACCAGACAAGGATGCCCACTGTCACCACTCTTATTTAACATACTATTGGAAGTCCTAGCCAGAGCAATCAGGCAAGAAAATGAAATAAAAGGAATCCAAATTGGAAAGGAAGAAGTGAAACTGTCATTATTTGTAGATGACATGGTTTTATATATAGAAAATCCTAAAGAATCCACTAAAAAATTTTACAAATAATAAATGAATACAATCAAGTTGCAGGATGCAAAATCAACATACAAAAATCAGTTGCATTTCTCTACACTAACAACAAAGTAGCAAAAAGAGAAATTAATAATACCATCCCATTTATATTTGCAACAAAAAGAATAAAATACCTAAGTGTAAACTTAACCAAAGAGATGAAAGACCTGTACACTGAAAACTATAAAACATTGTGGAAAGAAATTGAAAACACAAAGAAATGGAAAGATATTCCATGCTCTTGGATTGGAAGAATTAACATAGTTAAAATGTCCATACTTCCTATAGCAATCTACAGATTCAATGCAATCCCTATCAAAGTTCCAAACATATTTTTCACAGAAATAGAACAAAGAATCCTAAAATTTGTATGGAACAATAAAAAACCCCAACTACCTAAAGGAATCCTGAGAAAAAAGAACAAAGCTGGAGGTATCACACTCCCTGATTTCAAAATATACTACAAAGCTATAGCAACCAAAACAGCATCGTACTGGCACAAAAACAGACAGACAGATCAGTGGAACAGAATCGAGAGCCCAGAAATAAACCCACACATATATAGACAACTAATTTTCGACAAGGGAGCCAAGAATATACAATGGAGAAAGGAAAGTCTCTTCTATAAATGATGTTGGGAAGACAGCCACATGCCAAGAATGAAAGTAGACAATTATCTTACACCATGCACAAAAATCAACTCAAAATGGATTAAAGACTTGAATGTAAGATCTGAAACCATGAAACTTCTAGAAGAAAACATAGGCAGTACACTCTTTGACATCAGTCTTAGCAGCAGTTTTTCAAACACCATCTCTGATTGGGCAAGAGAAACAATGGGAAAAATAAACAAATGGGACAATCAAACTAAAAAGCTTCTGCACAGCAAAGGAAACCATCAACAAAGTGAAAAGACAAGCTAACAATTGGGAGAAGGATATTTGCAAACCATATATCAGATAAGGGGATAATATCCAAAATATACAAAGAACTCATACATCTCAACAACAAAAAAACTAACAAACCAATTTAAAAATGGGCAAAAGATCTGAACAGACATTTCTCCAAAGATATACAGATAGCCAAGAGGCACAGGAAAAGACGTTCAACATCATTAACTGTAAGGGAAATGCAAATCAAAACTACAATGCGATATCACCTCACTCCCCTCAGAATGGCTATAATTAACAAGACAGGAAACAGCAAGTGTTGGAGAGAATGTAGAGAGAAGGGAACGCTCACACACTGCTGGTGGGAGCACAAACTGGTACAGCCACTATGGAAGACAGTATGGAGTTTCCTCAGAAAATTAAGGATAGATCTACCATGTGATCCAGCTATTCTGTGTATTTATCCAGGGAAGTTGAAAATACAAATGCACAAAGATGCATGCACCCCTATGCTCATCACAGCATTATTCACAATAGCCAAGATGGAAGCAACCTAGGCGCCCATCAAGGGATGAATGGATAAAGAGGATGTGGTATATATACACAACGGAGTACTATTCCGCCATAAGAAATGATGAAATCTGGCCATTTGTGACAACGTGGATGGTCCTTGAGGGTATTATGCTAAGTGAAATAAGTCAGAGGGAGAAAGTCAAATGCCATGTGATCTCACTCATAAGTACAAGATAAAAACATCAGCAAACAAACACATAGCAACAGAGATTGGATTAGTGGCTGGGGTGGAGGGGAGGGAGAAAGGAGTGATGAGGCACATGTGTGTGGTGATGGATTGCAATTAGTCTTTGGGTGGTGAACATGATGAAATCTACAAAGAATTCAAAATATATTACGATGCACACCTGAAATTTATATAATGTTATAAACCAATGTTACTGCAATAAAAAAAAGGAATGAAATTCTGATACACACTACAACACGGATGGACCTTAAAGACATTATGCTGAGTGAAATAAACCAGAGACAAAAGGACAAATATTATATAAATCCACTTATAAAAGGTACGCAGAATGGGCAAATTCAAAGAGACAGAAAGTAGAACAGAGAATACCAGTGGCCGGCAGGAGGAGAGAAGGGGAAGTTATTGTTTAATGGGTACAGGGCTTCTGTTTGAGATAATAAAAAGTTCTGGAGATGGATGTTGGTGATGGTTGCACAACATTGTGAATGTACTTAATGCCATCAAATTTTATACTTAGAAGTGTTTAAAATGGTCAATTTTATGTTATGTATATTTTACTACAATGGAAAAAATAGAAGGAAGGACCTGACATCCTGGAAAACTGTTCTGTCATTTGTTATAGATAGTGGGTGTGTTCTATTTATTTAAGGGTCTTAAAACTCAGGAAGGGAAGGCGGAATTGATGGTGAGAGCCAGCGTCTGAATGTCCCAGCGCCTCCTGTAGCCCTTGCTGACGCTCATGAATCTAAGGTTCTCAGCAGTCAGTTTTCTCGTCTCCCCCTTTCAAATGCTTTTCATGATCACCAATATGAATGTCAAGCTTCAGCACCCTCATGTCTCTGGATGAATGAGATGTCACCTCAGCCTGCTAGCATTGTCCAGATCTGTACAGCAAAGAGCAAGCAGAAAAAGGATGCGATGCTTTGAATAAGGCTGGAAAAGAGACCTGCTTCTCTGGAATGCCACAGCCTGTTCAGACTGAGATACAGTCTTAGGAGTTGGGGGAGGGGAGATAGCCCAGGGAGGGGAGCAAAAATACAAACACCAGGAATTCTAACATTGGCCATTTCCCTCTGCCCTCCCCCAGGAGAGATCTACAAAACACCCAGGCTCAAATGTGACAGCCACAAAATCCCTACGAAAGAAAGGTAGGACTGGGGAGGTCAAGAGTGAGGGCTCTGGGGTCAAAGGGCCTTGTTGCAAATCCTCACCCTGCCATTCACACACTATGAGACTCACCTCACTGTGCATTTCTTTCTCTGTAGGGACAGAGACAATCCCACTATAGAACCTAACTTATTGGGTTGTTGTGAAGATTTTGCTGTATTATTCGATGTCAGCTATTATTATCAATCGATGTCAGCTATTATTATGAGGAACACAGCAAAGATCCAAAGCTATAACAAAGAGTCACGGCACTGAACACACAGAACAGAAGATTGCTCTGGGGGATGCTGTGTATATACAAGCGTACATCGTGTCTATGTATATGATTTGTTTATGGCTTTCTAGGCAGGGTCATGTTAATATTAGCCTGAAGCCCTCTACCAAACTGCTTCCTGACTTCCATCTGGAATGCTCCTCCAGGAACAGACCTACTTGGCAGGCAGAGAGGGTCAGTGATTTTAAAATCAGAGTTCTGGGAGCGTGCTTTTTCCTTATCATTTTCCCCAAGTGTTGGACACAAAGCTGCATGGAAGCTAGCCAGACGCAAGTTACAGAAGCTGGGACTGACAAGTTCCCCCCAGCTATTCTATGCCCTCCCCCATAGTATGCCAGATACCACATGCCACCTTGATTCAAGTTATACTGGGCTCTTCTTTCATGTTTCTGTCTCATGCCTGACACCCAGATAACTTACCAACATGTCTTTGGGTTTATTCCCCCTTTCAGGAAGTCCCTTCACTGTAAGGGTGCCACCTACCTCTTCTCAGGAGCACACATACCCCTGTCTGTTTCCTTGATCAAGGCAAGTGACACTTCCTACCGTAAGCAAAGTCTATCAAATGCTAAGCAAGGAGATCAGAGGTCCCTTAGCAATACTGAGCCATCTGAGGTTTCTAAAGGGCCCGGAAGTCTATAACCAAAGGAAAATGTGAATCAGGAACCATTAATATTTATTGGAATCATATGAAAAAACGATAAGGAAAAACTGAAAGAAAGCAGGTTAAAGAAGGCACGTATTTCATAATAATGTAGTAAACTACAAAGCTACACTTTCTCATAGGTTCTACCATTTACCATCTTCCATCTCAAAGGAAAGAAGAAATCTAAGCCTGGATGCTCACAGTTGTGCCAGCTATAATTCTCATCTTCCCAATCAGGAGCACAGCTTCCAGTTTCCATGGCAGGACAATAGCCACGGCAGATAGAATGCAGAGCTACATTCCAGACTTTCATCAACAATAAGATGATTCTCAACATCTGTGACCATGACCACGACAGACCCAAGTGGGTCTCACTAGCTTCATGAAAAGCTTCTGCTTTCAGAGAAAGACATCACTCTAGGAGACGTAGTGCAGCAAACCAAGAAGAACCAAGTGTTACATCCTTCACTCACCTAATTGAACTCAATGACCTTTTTGTAATCAACAAGAGCTGTCTTTGGTTAGGATTACTTTCCTTCCCCCATTCTGTGTGTTGGGGGCCTGGTGGCGAGGGGAAAAGAGGATGGCTGTGGGCAAAGCATGAAGAAGAGCAGGGCATGCTATCTGCGAGGTCAGTGCCATATCAGAAAAACACAGTGGAGCGAAAACTGTTTCTTCTAAATTTTTTCATTTGTTCGCCCTTCCTTGTCATATGGATTTCCAAGAGTTAGAAGCTTGGTTTCCAAATCTTCCCCACAGACTTCTCATCTTCATTTGATGAACATGGTGCAGTGGTTTGTAAAACGGAAAAGTGAATATTTAAAAGACTTTGGTCTTCCCCCAAATTATAATTAAAATATCAAGTGGTATTCTTTTGGAACTTAAGGCAGTTCTGAAGTTCATCTGCAAAAATAAATGGGTAAGTATATTGGAGAAAATTTTGACAAAATAAGAGCAATGAGGGGACATGAGCCCTATCAGGCAATACAATATATTTTAAAGTTATAATTTGTAAAACAGTGCAGTACTGGCTCTAGAACTGACAGAAAAATTAAAGAGAATAAACACTCTAGAAGTAAATTGATGTATAAAATTTAATTAATTTTAGATATGGTATCAAAAATCAGTAGGGAAAGGTAGGATTGCTCAAAAACAGTTTTGAAGAAACTGGTTAAGTTTTTACAAAGAAGCTAGGCCAGTTCTTACTAGAAATTGGTCTAAGTCTCTTCTCCTCAAATGTCCCCAGTTCTTCCAGAGTCCCCTGGGCTCGAGAATCTTTGCCTTGCTTTCTTCCACTCTGATCCTCTCATCCTGGTCTCCCACCATTGTCACTGCTGCCCGAGGCCTTCCTGGGATCACGGCTCCGATGGGCATCATTATCCCCCACTGCTGGCCCCACTCACAGGGTGAGGAGCACTCTCCCCTCCCATTCACTTCTTAGGCCCAATATGATTGCAGGCCTCCTTAATTCCCATAGCACATCCAGGACCAGGACATCTGTGAAGATCTGAGGTTAATAAAAAAGGCCTATTCAATGATCGCCGGGGGAAGGAGGGATGAATAAGCAGAGCAGAGAGGATTTTTAGAGGAGTGAAACTACTCTGTATGACACTATCATAGTGGATACATGTCATGATACATTTGTCAAAACCCACAGAATGCACTGTTAAAGAAAAAATTATTCTGACACTTGTTAAAATGGTAAGAAAGACTTTATTCAAGATTATTGCAATAGCAGTCAAGATTATCACAATGGAGGAGAAAGATCAGGCTCAACTCCAAATACAACAAAGGAAGCTGGGGACTTGCAGCCAAGGAGCAAAGTGAGGTGTCAGCAGATGGAAAATTACTAAGAGGAAACATCAAGAGGAGGGGGATTCTTGTTAAACTGGCTTAACAGGATTCTTGATGAAGGCAGACCAGGGTGTTCAGCTGTCAAGGGTGGAAGGTGAGGAATTTGATCAGATATCAAGGGTAGGGGATTCTTGCTAAACTGACATAGCAGGATTCTTGCTAAGACTGGGAGATGCAGGCCTGGCTAAGACACGACAAGGGCCAAGGTCAAGGCCTAGTCAAGAAGCAGGCTCAGAGGAACCTAACTAAAGTTTGTTCAAGGTAAGACTCTGTCAGTACAACACCAAGAGAGAACCCTGATGTAAACTACAGACTTTGGGTGATAATGATGTGCCAATGTAGGTTCATCAATGTAACAAACATCCCTCTGTGGTGTGAGACATTGACGGTGGGGGAGGTTGTGTGTTGGGTGTGACAGGGGATATATGTGAACTCTATACTTTCTGCTCACTTCTACTGTGAATCTAAAACTGCTCTAAAAAATAAATTCTATTAAAAATTTTTTTTTAATTAAAAAATTTTTTTCTAAGGAAATGTGAAGTTGAATAATTTCTGACTATGTCACAGGTAGCAGGACCAGTCCCAGGCCCTTCACTAGGCAAGAAGTTTTAAGCCAGATTACCAGTTATGATGCCCAGTTGATCCCTGGGAGACGAGTCATCTTTGCTATGCCAAACAAGGGGCATGTCAGCTGTTTCATGCAAGTCCTCTCTGTCCTATCATCTCTCTCTACCTCTCCCTCTCCTCCATTCTTTTGTTTGTTTTTTGATGAAGAAGATAGGCCCTGAGCTAACATCTGTGCCAATCTTCCTCTATTTTGTATGTGGGATGCCTCCACAGCATGGCTTGATGAACAGTGTAGGTCTGCACCCAGGATCCAAACCGGTGGACTCTGAGCCGCTAAAGCACAGTGTGGGAACTTAACCACTACACCACTGGGCCAGCCCCTCCTCTGTTCTTGTTGTGGACCCTGTGGATTGGCTACTCAAGAACCACTCACAACACCCTCCCACTTGCTCTAATAAGGAACTGTGAGAAGGGGATTCTGGGAATGCTTTTAAAGGCAACAGACTGAGCAGGCATATCTCCTTTAGCCTACTGCCCTCTTTCCATTCATCCTGCCTGGAATGTGGACATGTGTCTAACACAGCCATCTTGTGACCAGGAGGATGAAAACCACAGGCCAAGGATTTCAGAGTTAAAAAAGAGAAAGAAGCTGGGATATTGATGTCAATGTGGGTCCTAGATTGTCTGTCTCCAAATATGCTTTGCCTGAAACAAATAGACTCGTATCTGCTTAAGCTCTTGATAGTTAAGTTTTTGTTACTTCCAGCCAACCGTAATGCCAGTTGATAAACTTCTCTACCTCCTAAATTGGCACAAGGGGCAGATCAGCCATCCTACTGCATAAACAAATATCAAACTGGGATGCAAGGACCCCTAACTTCTGAAGGTGATTTTAAGTGGAATAGCATTACCTCCCTCCACAGCACTTCCCACTGAGTCAAAGCAATAATTCTCTCCTCTTCCTGCTTCCCACAGCTCTGCCTTTAAAGACAGGGAGTAGTGGGAAGGGGTGTTAATTGTGGCAGAATTTATTGTGCAATTTCTACCCATGAAAAAAATCAATTTTTAAAATATTTAAGAACAAAGAATGGGAGATATTGCATAGGAAGAAAGACTACTGAGTCACCATAGTTTAGACTAGTGGTAATCTGTGGGCTCCAGAAGTGATCTTTTTAATATATAAACCAGCTCACCCCTCCACACAAAAACCTCCTGCGGTAGGTTGTATTGCTTCCTTGCCCATCAATCTTGGGCTAGGTTGAGTGACTTGCTTTGGCCAGTGGAATGTGAGCAGATATGGTGTGAGTGTGCTTTAAGCATGCATGCTGGTTTGGCTTTCCCTCTTGTCTTTCTGCTGTCTGCCACAGAAGACCATGCTCTGGCAGCCACTGTCTCAGAGTAAAGAAGAAATGGAAGCAGTCAAGAGTCCCATCTGCAGCTCGAAGCAGAGCCTCCACAACAGACTCACAGATCCATGAGTGAAAAACAAAGTTTGTTCTTGCAAACCATTGAAAATTGGGGATTGTTTGTTATGCAGCATTAGGCAGTAATAGCTGACTAATACACTTCTAATGGCTTTCCAGCTCATGCTGAGTAAAATGCCAAAGTCACCAGAGTGATTTCAAAGAATCCTCATATTTGGGATCTCTCTCTGACTTCATCTTCAACTACTTTCCTCCTTCTTACTCCGCTCCCGATACGCCAGCCTCTTTGTCCTTCTGCTAACATGCCAGACATGATCTGCCCTGGGACTTTGCACTTGCAGTTCTTCCTGCCTGAAACTTTTTCTCCAAATTCTGCTGGGCTCACTTGTTAATTTCCCTCCAACCTGTAAGAAAGTCATCTCAGTGCAGACGTATCTGACATCTGATTTTTAACCACATTCCTCAGTACTCCCTCACTCTGGATTTCTTTCTTTACTCTTATTCTCAGCACTCATCATCATCTATCCATCCTCTTCCCACGACCTCTCTATTTTATTCACTGTGGTATTCCCAGCGTCTAGCTACAGCAGTGCCTGGCACATAATAGGCACCTAATAATTATTCATAAATGAACAAATGGCTAAATGAATTAAAATCTCAAAATAAAAACATGTAAATAATAAAATTTTATTAACAAAATAAATATTAAATTTTCATTTTATAAATAAATAAAAATATATAGATGACACTTAATCATAGAAACAATCAAGATGGTTAAGAAAAGAAACATATGAAACCCTCATTTGTAATGAAAGGATTAAGAATTAATATTACAGAAAGCCACTCTTTCTCCTTTTAAATTAGCAAATGTTTTAAAGAATTATAACACTTCTGTTGGTAAGAATTCTCTTTTGCTGGCACCGGTATTCTCATACACTGCAGGTAGAAATATGTAGAGATTCATCCTTTGGGGAAAGCAATCAAATGTCTTTAAAGTTCACATTTATGGTTCAGTAATTTCCCTTCTAGGAATCTTTCCCAAAGAAGAAATTACTGCTTGAGGCAAAAAATTATACACCAAAAATTTCCTCACAGTATTATTCATAGTGATACAAATTTGGAAACAATCTAAGCAATCAGTAATGGAAGAAGAGTTAAATGAATCATAGTACATTGGTAGTTTAGCATATGACGTTTGCAAATATTATTTTAATGATATGAGAAATTTCTCACAACATTATATTAGGTGAAAAAGGCAGATCACAAAATTGCATACATAGCATAATCCCGATTATGTAAAAACAAGAATATTTATGACAGTGAAAAACCTAGAAGGGAAACAGTATATAAAAATGTTAACAGTGGTTATCTCTTTGAATTGGAATTGTGAATTATTTTTACTTTTTTTTACACTTTCTTGCATTTTCAAGACTTTCTTTGATGATCACATATTGCTACTACAAATATATTTCTTTTAACATAAAAGGAAATAAAATGCAAATTTGAGCCCAACCTCTCTGGTAACAGAAAATCCACCCACAACGTCAGGAAATGATGCTGCAGAGCGCCAAAGCCTTTCTTGCCCAAATTTGGGTGGAAAACATGTTTGAATCCTAAGATGGTGCAAAGGAAGAAGATGGAGAGAGAACAAGAAGTAAAGTTTCTATTGGCTCCAATTTTCGTGTGTTTCATAGCACTATTTTTTTTCTCCACTAGTTTGTAGCTCCTTCAAGACAAAGACCACACTTTCTCTTGTAGTGTCATGCTTACAGTCAACCTAGGCTTGGCACACTGCATGGGGAACACAGGAGAACACAGGAGGACTGAAATGCGGGTAAGGAAACAGAAAAATGGGAGAAAAGAAAGGTGCTGAGGGGTGGCAGAATGGAGGCATGGAACATATGGAAAGATGGGAGATGAAGCCCAGAGAAATGGAAATGGAAGATACAAAGGAAGAAAGAGCTTAGGAGAACAGAGGGAGAGAAGAGCAGGTGAGGAGGATGGTGAGGACAAAGTGCTGACGTCATCCTCTGTGATGACTGGATTCCAGCCCCACCCTCTAGGAAGGCGCTGGCTGAACTCAACCTGGAGTTGATCTAAGAGGGGAAGTTCTCACCAGCTCTGCCTCAGATCCAGATGATTTCCGAGAAGATCAGGACCAGTCACTGCAGGAGCCCTGACCCTGCAGCCAGGTCAGCTCAGCAGCTGGATCACAACCAGCACCAAGTGACTCACCAGCCAACAAGCCGCTGGATAATTTGGAAAAACACAGAGATTATTTGGGGTCACTTACGGCATCTGAAGCCCATTGTGATCCCATTCCAGTGAACAGAGGTGGGGGGAATGGAAAAATGGGTGATGAGAAACTATAAATGATAAAGCTGGGGCATAAGAGGTGGGAAAAGTAGGTCACCTCAAATGGCGGTCTCAGTTCCTCTATTCCCCTGAGTGGAGAGAAGGCACATTTTTACCTAGAAAGAGAGTATGACATGGAGCGAGGAAATGTGGCTGTCAGTCAAACAGGCCTGATTCCCTCCCTCAACACCTCCACTCATGCACTCAGTTCCCACCCCTCCTCTGCTCGCTGGGTGATGGAGCCTGGCTTGTGTGTCCTTCACTGCTCTCTTCCCTAGCTCCCCAGCATGTGCAGACGTTCCCCAAACAACCAGCCTCAAGCTGAGCTCAACACTCTTTCTCCTCCTTTCCAGCAGCTTGCAGGAGGTCATAACCAAGGGCGCTGGACGGGGATGGTAAGCCGCTGGTCTCTTTTCCCAGGTAGAGGGTAAAGAAGTCATTTCCAGTCTCCCTAGAGTTGAAGGGAGCTCCGGTGGGAGGCCACAAATTTCCAGGCATAAACTGCTGAAGAAGCTTCATTAGCTACCAAAGAACTGGGGCAAGATGATCAATGGTGTGAACAGAGCTCAAACACTCTGGGACACTCTGGTAGGTGAGCAGGTCTTAACTCCAAGGGTGACAAGGGACTGCATGGCGAACCATCACCAACATGGGAGACTTGGTAAAAACATCACAGGTCATGGTAATTACTGAGGATCCATCCTTACACCCGACCAGAGGTTCAGAAACAGTTTTGCCATTGTTCTCCCCTGAAAACGGTGGCTCACATTCTCAAAGGCATGGCCAGTAGTTGGTAGTCTATACTTGCCAAGCATGGTGTCGCTGTGCCCAGCTCCTTGCACAGAACAATCCAATGTGACCTTCCTGGCTGTGGATTCGGGGGAGTCCCTTAACCTGTCTGAGAGGGGCTTCCCTATCTTGCCTGGTGAATGTGAGAATTAGGGTTTATTTGAGGCATCTAGCACAAAACAGGAAGCCAGAAATGGTTGTTGTGATTAAGGTACTGTTTTAAGTCCTAAAGGGTATAGAGATGGATAAGATGTTTCTTCTTGTAAAATCTGTAATCCAAAGAGAGAGAATAAGACGAATGCACAATAACTATCATATGAGATAAGATGATGAGAAAGGTGTGAATTTCAGTGCAAATTCAGAAGGGAGAGAGCACAACCTGGTGACTGGGACGGGGAGGGAGCCATCAGGAAAGGCTTTCTGGGAGAGGGAGGATTCCATAGGGGCAGGCGCATGATGTAGTTGGCCAAGTGCTGGGGCAGGAGCAGCAGCAGCAGCAAAGAGCCCCCAGGCAGGAAGACAAGGGCCTGTTGAGAAACTTCAAGTCATAAAGTTCAAGTGTGGGAAGAGGAGAGATGAGATCGGAAGGGTGTTCTGGGGCCAGGCTGTGGAAAACCCAAACGCCAGGCGAAGGAGTTCGTGCTTCATTCAGTGGTCAGCAGGGAGTCATTGGAGGCTGTTGAGCAGGAGAGTTGCTTTCTTTACAGCTGTGCCAGGCTAAACTAAGCATAAACAGTACTTTATAATTGGAAAGGGAAGGCCCAGAAATAGCTCTTGACTCAGAAACAGGCATAGGGAAAGGTAGCGAGAAACAAGACTCTGATCAAAGCTGGGAGGTTAATTAAATTTCTAATTATTGGGAAAGGCTGTTAAAAAACCCTAGTTCCCTGGGAATAACGGCTGTGGAGGGGCTTCAAAGAATAATACTCCTCTTAACCCTTGGATAGGTGCAACAGAGGCGGGCGTGTGCTTTTCTGTGGAGGAGAAATGTTTAAGGTACTCAGTAAATGGTAGGCAGACATGCATATGTGTGTGTTCTCCGTAAATCCACTCTCCCCCACAATATCCATGTACCCATGTACAGTGCTCTAGAACATCAGGTCAGTAACTCACCAAAAGGAATTTACACGGTAAATGATGGGTCTCTAATTTGACCCCTTATCCATACAGCAGGTGCTGTGATAACTCAACTTGTTCCATATTGTCAAGGTTTCCCATGAGTCATTAAAAATGTATTCCTATTATGTAGTGTCCCATAGTTATTTGAGTAATTAGTAAGTTACGAATGGGTCATTTTACCACTGACCACCGGCCTTTAGCAGACAGGCGTCCATAGACATCCTCGGAAGTGGCCCTGAATCATCATCTTCAGTCACCACTGTGTACACAGCATGGCAGTCAAGGCTGAAGCACAATAGGACTACCATCTTAGCGTGGTACATTACTTTGTGGTTTACAAAATATTTTCACAACTCCTATTTCATGGGAGAAACAATTTTTATTCCCCATAAGCAGTTGAGAACACTGAGGCTCAGAAAGATTAAGAAGTACACCCAAACATATCCTGTTAATCAGGAAAAGCTACAACCTAGGTCTTCGAACCTCTAACTCAGTGTTCTTTCAGCTGTGCCAAACTGTGTCCAGTTCTAATTTGTGGTCCCTGTCCTCAAGCAGCTTGGAGGGTAAGAGAAAACAACTATGCATCAGACTTTGTGGTCATGATAAGAGTATAAAGAAGGGAAGAGCCAGGAAGGCTTCTCGAAAGAGGTGTGTAATTCTGCTGCTATAACAGAAACCCGAATTTTAAAAAGCTGAAGTCAGTCGGAAGTTATTTCTCTCTCATGTGTGTAAGTGTAAGCATCTAGGGCTGATGTGACACGGAGCTCATATGACAGCTCCATGCTGTTGGGGACTGAGACTCCTGCACTCCTATGGCTCTGGCATCTTAGTGTACATCCATCCAGCCCAAGCAGCTCACACCCTGCCCTCATCCCAGCCACAGAAAGGGGCAAGGAAAGAGCATGCCTTTCCCTTTAAGAATATGATCTACATGTTGCACAAACTTGCTCATGAATGAACTTGCCCATTTGACCTACTACAAGAGAGACTGTGACACGTGGTCTTTGGCACATGTGGTCTTTGTCCTGGGCAGCCATATTCCCAGCTAGACTTCCATTTCTGTGGAAGAGGAGAGATAAATGTTGGAGAATAACAAATAGACTCAACCATAAGTGGGAGGCTCACATGGGGCTTAAGGGATGAGCAGGAGAGGAGAGAGTAGCACAAGGCCAGCCATGCAGGTGGGTAAAGGGGAAGAAAGAGGACATCCTAAGCCGGCTGGACTACACGCTCAAGATCTGGGAGGTGCATTCTGGACACAATGAGGAAATGAACCTGCTGGGAATGGCAACTGAAGGACAGGACAAAAATCAGCCGTGTTCACTGGAGCCAGATAAGTGATGGGCCCTGAAAGCCAAGCTGAGTGGTTTGGATTTGAGCTACTGCAGGTTCTTGGGGAAACAGTGTTTAAGAACAATGTGTTGGTCAGGACTGCACAGGTGAATTAGGTGGGTTGGAGTTGGGAGCCAGGAAGATCCATTAGGAGTCTCCTTCAACAATCTGCCCATAAGTTGATAAAGACCCTGCCCAAGGCAAACGTCCTGGCTTGAGAGAAGGGGAGTGAGCGAGGTGTTTCGTGGAAGGTAATAGGGCTTGGTTTCTGTTGGACTGTCTGGGGAAGAGTCACAGATGCCTCAGGAGCTTCTCTCTCGGGAGGCTGCCTCTCTCACACATGTTTGTTAGTGCTCCCCAGGTACCCATTCATCCTTCCTGCCTGTGTTGGGAGCACGTGATGCCAGAACTTACCTTCAACAACAAATGTTTGTTAAACACAGGCTTCATGGGCATACAGAGCCTGGCACATAGCAAATACTCAATAACTATTTGTTGAATGAATGGCTGAATGAATAAATGAATAAATAACTAAAATATAGGCACAGACCACCTTGGTTACTGCACCCAGCAGAGGCGATTAAAATCTTCTGGAAAAAGTCAGCTATCACATGTTCAAGATTTTACATAGAAAAGAGATTTAGATGGAGTGTTTTCTGTAAACTGTCATAGCAACAGTGGCAATTTGTGACATTGAAGAGTGAAGTGGGCCATTAAAATATTCTCTTAGCCCAACTTTTTCTTCAGGTTCAAACTCAGAGAAGAAAACGCAGATGTCAGCTATACCTGGTTGTACACATCCTCCTCATCCTTGTTTCCTTTCTTTTAAGTGTCCGGATTTTCTGAACTAGCTAGATGTAAGTAATTCCAGGTCAACCATTATTTCTGGCTCTTTCTTACATACTCCAACTTCCATTCCATGAATGAATCAAAAGGATGTCACCTTGACAACACTCACCTCTCTCTAATTAAGCACCCTGAACAGACGTGAGTGCTTCATTGAGGTAAAAGCCCACAGGGCACCCAGATTCAGGACCTCAGACAATGCCCAGCAGCTGAGAGGCT
The DNA here is from genome assembly GCF_021613505.1 of Equus quagga. NCBI lineage: Eukaryota > Metazoa > Chordata > Mammalia > Perissodactyla > Equidae > Equus > Equus quagga. The sequence continues at coordinate 13,125,920 of NC_060288.1, read as the reverse complement.
AACTGGCGATGTGCCACTCTAGATAAAAGCCTGTGAAATGTTCCACGGCCCTCACCTTCTGTCCCAGCTCCTGCAGCCACTCACACGGGCAGGTGAGCACTACATGCAATCCTGCAAAAGAAAAAACCACAAGAAGAGACTCTGTTCCAATGGGCCCACAATCTGTTTTCTTTCCAGATAATGAAGACATTGTATGATTAGGTAACAGACTTACCAGATCCTTTCTGTGCCGCTTAACCTGGGCAGTATCTTGTTGGAGGAGCCAGAGAGCTATTATTTTATAAGTCTTGGATATTCTGTTCTGGCCCAAGACAGAAAGCTGGGATTCCCATCAGATCCACATGTATACTCCAGGCCTTGAATCTGAGATTATAACTAAGACACTAGGCTAAAAAGCCCAAACCAAACCCTTACCTTACATTTCTTATAAATCCATAGGATAAACCCACATAAAATCTGTATATTTACTAAAGTAATTAATCCAGAATAAAACTGGATGAGAACATTCTCTGAATAAAACATTTTATTCCTTCAAATATTCCAAAGATCTGAAAGATGGACCCAGAGTGTAAATACTGTCAACATCTCCTACAGTGGCATTACCTCTTTTAAGCAGCATTGAATTTGGGGGGTGAAAATTTTAAGACATTATCATGATTACTATGAAGACATTTATTCTGGATTAGCACATACCAAGACCTACGCTAAACACTTCTCATGCCTAATTTTGTTTAATCCTCATAACCCCCGAGTAGTCTGATTATCTCCATATTACAGATGAAGAAATGATTAGAGAGCCTGTGTACAGCCAGCCAGGCAGCGATTTGAACCCAGGATCATAATTTTACTCTCATACCCACCCCCTCTTAGATGAAAGAAAGAGAGACAAAGACAGAGAGAGACAGAAAGACAAGAAGGATGAGGAGGAGGGGAAGGAGAGAAAGAAGAAGGAGAAAGGAGGGAGGGAGAGAAGGAGGGAGAGAGAGAAAAATAGGGGTAGGATGGAGGTGGAGCCAGGAGCCAGTCTTGAAATCTAAATTGCTTATCTTAGTGAGACGATGATCTGGCTAATTCAGAACCAAGAAGGACACAGCTGGCTCCTTATTAGCAGGGGTGGTTTGGGAATGAGGAGAAAGACCCAGATCAAAGACAGGCCTTATTGACACAGGTCTTCTGCACTTGTTTTTTGTCGTTCTGTTCTAGCCTTTAAGATTCCATTGGGTTAAGGCTCGCCGGGGGTGCTGCATTCCCTCCTCAAATTCTAAACCAGAGTCCATTTAATCCTTCCTTTAGAGAGGGTTGTGGGAAAGGTACTGAATACTATGGTTCCTGAAGTGATTTTATACATTCTAGGCAGAAAATAGCACTTAAGGTAGAGGCACAATCTATTTCACTTTCCAGAATCAAACTCCATGCCAGAAAGGCAATCTTTAACAATGGTAGAAGGTAAGTCAAATCTGACATGTATATTAAAGGATTTTAATTCTCAGGTCAGCTTTGATTTATTTAGAACAAAAAGACGAGATATATGTGGGCTGATCGGAGGGTGAAGCAGACAGGATACAGCTGCTTTTATACCTACGGCTCGTAAGACTTACTTTTTCCACAAGTGCTTGGCAGCTAGGTCTTACACTGGAAAGCTGTAGCAGCTGTTAGAGGGTGGTGAGCAAAAAAAAGATTTCAGCATTGAAAGAATAATATTTGAACTTAGACCAACTGTTATCCAGGGACCTAGGTCTCGGGACCTTACAGCCTGGGTTGACCACATGGAACTTTTGGAAAAAAGCTAGAATTCTTATTCCCCACCTTACAGAATAACACTGAGGAAAGAGATTTAATTTTTTAAAGAAGAAATTAGTGGAATATCTAATGTGTCTGAAACTATTGAGAGATTTGCCACTGGAGGAGAGTCTGAGGTCGACTGAGTGATAAGTCACAGAATATTGAGCACACACATGGAGTGAGGGTTTTCCTCACACCAGAAAACCCAAGCTAATCATTAACTCCAGGAAAATAGAAAAATTATGCAGCAAAGGAAAGTAACCATAGTTTACTACATGGCTCAGTTATGTAGAGCGCTTATAGATTCATAAAATGAAAATGATAGCTGTTGTATCAATAAAAAATTACAATATAACCATATTGCAAGAATAGGAGGTCCAGGAAGTGTGTGTGTGTGTGTGTGTGTCTTGAAGGCAAATGGCTTTGCAGAGTAAGAAGTCCCGATAAATTAGGTAGCAATATAAGCACCTTATGTAAAGATATGGAGGTTAATACTCCAAAATTCACTAAAAGAGTTGAAAATGGCTGCCTCTGGGGAATGGAAACTTTGAGAAAAGTGGGGACTGATGTCTTTCCTAACAAACCTTGGAAGATAATTTCTTTTAAACTATGTGCATGTATAACTTTGATGGAAAAAACTAACAAAAAAATCATTCACATGATGGTATTGTAAATAATTTAGAACTCAATAAATGTGAGCTATTCTTGCTAACCATGGGAATGCTAACATCTTTAAAATGGGACCAATAACAAGAGATTCCATTACTCTAAGTATGGTAACCTCATGAGAAAGCTCTCAAAAGAGCCCAAATCCTGTGAGAGAACCTTCTCTCTGCCACGCCCCACGTGAGGCAATGAGAACATAGCAGTGAAAAGCCTGATCCAGCTCTTTCAGTCTAGAGGAGAAGAAGGAGGAATCAAGACTTGTCTACAAGACTTGCCTACATTTAGTGCCAGGCTGGGGAAAGGCCAAGATGTGATGGGAGAAGGTCCTACTCAGACTTGGGGTTGGTCAAAGACGGCTTCCTGGGCAAAGGGGATCATTTTGGAGACCAAGCCCAGCAATTATATCCACTTTTCTTTTCATCAAGGCTGTATGCCAACCTCTTAGCCAGGCACTGTGACAAGACATGAAATAGAAAGTGATATTTACATGTCCACCCTCCAGTTAAGCAGCTTACCAAGTCCCAAGACCAAATGCCCTCACCAGGGACAGACTGGAGATGAGAAGAAGTCCAAGAAAATCACAACCAGAAGAAACATTCAAATAAGGAGACGCTGGACACAAAAGTTTCCTTGACATTCAGAAGCACCACACAAACAAATCAGGTCACTCAGACTGAGCCCATGTAATTTATTTCTCCAGCGATTTACCCACTTCCGGCAGCATGGCCTCCATGCCATCATTTAGGAAGAAGCTCATTCACCAAATCCATCTCATTGGTAAAATACCCAGATTTCATCAGGTATGAGCCCCAGACTACATTCTCTAGAACCACCAGCCAGTCCCCCTATTGCCCTGCAAGTCACAGGGCCCAGCCTCCCAAGCAAAAGTCATCTGAGCTTTGGACAAAACAAGTTTCTTAGAAAATCCTGGTTATCTCCATCACTGCATTCATTATGCAGTTGATGGTCACCTAAATCCTTCAAAAATAATGGACTGATCAGAGAAGGAAGAGCTGTGGAAGTGACCAGAAATTGTGGCCTCATGACTGAGAGGTGAAGCATTGTAGATCCGTGGTAATTGGACAGTAGACGTCACCAATATTTTCCCAATTGGTTATAGAAGGTTCTCTTGACTAAAATGTACTAAAACTCTTTTCCTGATTCTTTTCCAAACAAAATCCCATTCTAAATGTCAGAGAGCTTTTTTCAATCTGTATGCTTGCTTGCTCGCTTGTCTGTTTTTAACCAGAGACCAAAACTGATGGAAATATCTGTTTGATTTCATCCAGGGGATATTTTGGTGTTCAAATTACTTTTCAAAAATATAAAGAACCAGTTCTGGTTCTAACTAGTTCAAAAAGTGGCTCATTCTATTTTTAAAAATACATATTTGGTTCTTGGTTTCTAAGTTCAGTTTTTTTAAAGGTAATTTGGGAGCTGAGCGCTTGGTTCAGTTTATTCCAGTTTTTGGCACCAAATTTGGTTTGAGTCCTGGCTCTCAACTCCTGTTCACTGGCACTGACAGCACAGCTTTCTTAGCTCAGTTCTGCAAGTTCTTGGCAACGGGAAATGGGACAGGTGCTGTGCTCTTAAACTGGCCGCGGTTAGCCAAGGGGCAGATCAATCAGGATGCAAAAATGTTGGAGCTGGAAGGACCCTCTGTGGCCAGAGAGTTCAGTGCCCGCATTTGGAGAGGAGGAGACCAACGACAGGAAGACTCACCCAAAATGGCACCATTGAACAGGGCGGAGTGGACACTCTTAAGTGTGACTTCCTGAGTCCCTTACACTTCGCTGAGCTATTTAGAAGCCCCTTCAGGTGATCACGCTGAGGGTAATGGCGGGGATTCGAACAGTAACATTTCAAAAGTGTTGCTTTTCCAACTATGTCCTTGAAGTACCATTCTAGAGACCAAAGCAAAACACTGAAAAAGCTGCTGCCCATCCCGTAAACCCTACTTTGCATCCCCTGAGCCTGTGCCAGGGCTCAGACTGTGGGCAACATCTCCCAGAGTCCCACTCAGTGATTCGGGGAAGCAGTGAGTGGGTAGAAGAGCGAGAGTGTATTTAAAAAGACCCAAGGCACTCACATAGCAATAAGCCTATCAATTCTACCCCCCACCACCGCTGCAAGGCAGTACAGGTGGGCCTGGAGCTGGCTCTCGGGCAAGAAATCCCCACCTCCTCTCTCCACCCACATTTCCTTGGCTACAATGGCTATTTATGACAGCTCTACCTCAGCTACTCCTTTTCCTATGTACAGCAGCTCATTTTATCCAGATTCCAGCTATGTGAAAATATTCTGAGGAATGTGCAAGAGCCCACAGTACAACTTGCCCTGAGTCCTGACCTCCCCTTAGAGATGAGCCGGTGTCAAGACCATGTCCTCAGAAACTCGGAGATGCTGAACAACTCAAGACCAAGACTTAACAGCCTCGCCTCTGCTTCCATGTACTCATTCATAGTCACATCTTCAGACTTGCCTTTCTCTTCTACAAAATGCAGGCCTGAAAACCTGCCCTCTGGGCCAGCCCTGATGGCCTAGTGCTTAAAGTGCAGCGCACTCTGCTTCAGCGGCTTGAGTGTGGCTCCTAGTTATGGAACCACACCGCTCGTCTGTCAGTGACCATGCTGTGGTGGTGGCCCACACAGAAGAACCAGAAGGACTTACAACTAGAATATATAGCTATGTACTGGGGCTTCTGGAAGGGAAACAAAAAAGGAGAGAGAGGAAGATTGACGACAGATGTCAGCTCAGGGTGAATCTTCAAAAGAAACAATCCTGCCGTCCAATCTGTGTCACCCACCAAAGTCAATGCCAAAAGCAAGAGGGCTAGTGTCTACGTCTTTTTTTGAAAAAGTAGAGTGGCCACGCTCATAAAGTAAAGAGAAAGCCAGCTGTGTTTCAACTGCAAGGACTCCACTTCTGCTTTCAGCAGGGCCAAGTGTGAGAAAGAAGGGGTTAAGCCACATTTTGACTCCATTTCTGTTGCTTTTCTCCCCAATGGGTTCCATGACGTATGTCAAGTTCCCCTCCCCCATGTCACTGCACACAGAGACACCTTTTTATTCCTAACACAGCTGCTGTTATTCGTGATGACAGCCTTGCCATATGGCACCACTCGCTCAGCTCCATCAGGCAGCATCAAGCTCATATTAATAGTATTTACCCCACACTTCTCTGACAGTCAGGCAGCTTCTGCTGCCCTGCGCCTCCAGGGGTACTCCGTTAAGAGTATGCATACGGGGGCTGGCCCCGTGGCCGAGTGGTTACGTTCGCGCGCTCCGCTGCAGGCGGCCCAGTGTTTCGTCGGTTCGAATCCTGGGCGCGGACATGGCACTGCTCGTCAAACCACACTGAGGCAGCGTCCCACATGCCACAACTAGAGGAACCCACAACGAAGAATACACAACTATGTACCGGGGGGGCTTTGGGGAGAAAAAGGAAAAAATAAAATCTTTAAAAAAATAAATAAATAAAATAAAATAAAATAAAAGAGTATGCATACAGATGGAGGACAAATCCAGATGTGTTACAGCTTGAAGTCTGGAGTTGGTCCCTCTAAAGATTAGACCAGACAGGTAATTAAGGACTAAAATAGTATAGGAGAAAGATCTGTTCTAAATGTTAACCTAATGTTATCATTAACCAGACTGTTGACGTCTAATTAATTGCTGATTGCATCGGCTGATGGCGGCTGAGAGTCAACGATGCAATTTGATCTGGATATAATCTCCTTATGTAATGTGGATAAGGGTGAGCCAGAGTGAATGGTACGCGCACCACATAGAGTGAGAGGCTAGCCAGCCTGGGCATCCGAGAGAGGAACCAAAGTCTAAGGAGGGAACCTGAGGATGAGCACAGTGCCACCTAATCCTTCCTTGGAAGAGCGGGGGGATCTTAGGCCCACCCTCTCTTCCTGTACCCTGCACTCCACCATTAGGGAAAGCCAGGGCATGTTTTGCTCTTAAGCCTATTCCTCTGAGGAAGCAGCTACAGGTTCGTGTGGCCTGAAGTCAACAGGGCCTGGGTTGTCCCTATTTCCACCCAACTGTAGACGCCCCCTGCCGCATTAAGAGATAGAATGAGCTAGAAGTCCCAGAAAGATCTCAGAAGCTAAGGATTATGAATAAACTTTCAAAGTTTGACTATTTCGATTTTTTTTTCAGTATTTATGGGATGCAGTCTACAAACTGTCTCAGTAAAATGTCACTATCTGAGGTATAGCAACTTCCATATATAAGTTGGCATATAAATTAACTAAGTCACTGGGTTAAATGCTTCATTTTTTAGGCAACATGGGGTTATGTACAGCGTGTGGGGCAGGTGTTCAGCAGACCCAGCTAGGTCTCCCATGGGGATCATTGCCAGATCTGTGTGAAGTGCAGCGTCTTCAGTTCTCAAGTGGAGATGACATCTCCACTTCTTAATTGTGGGCAGATTAAATAAGATGACGTGCGTGAAGCTTAGCACATCATAGGTGCTCAATAAACATTAGTTCTCTCCTCCTTAGCTCCTTTTCCCCCCAAACTGTAGACTCGTTGTATTGGAATCCACACCCTCGCAGCCCTAGGAACAGAGAAGAGACACAAATAGCAGCAAGAACCTATTGAGTGTTATTCACCTTCCCTGGAGTGGGTGGGGGCCGAAGAGGGACACTGACATGTCACTGTGTTCCAGAAATAAGACAAGTGCTCACTAAAAGACACCTATTTGGACCTAGACTATCCTATTTACAAATTTCCCAAGAAAGGACTAATTGTATCAATGCATGATTCTCCCTTCTACCCCTTTTTCTAAAAAAAAAAAAAAAAAATGCAAAAAAATTCTGGATGGAGGCTCCCAAAATCTGCCTTTACAAACTATCTTAATGATTCATGCATATTCCTCAATGTCCAGGGAATACTATTTTATACAGATGTGAATGTCTGGCTGCAACTGTCAAAACAAAACTCTGCCATTCAGGGGTTAACATGCAGGCTCTGGGCTTTTTGCATAAGGACATTTTGAAACTTTTAAGATGATTCCATCTGGCGGGACCAACCATCAGGCTGTGTCTATGCCTGTGAGGTCTGCGAGCAGGGTGGAAAAGGACAGGGATCACTGTCAGAATCTCCAGCCAGAGCCCTTCTAGAAGGCAAACACAGAAACACACCGGGAGATGCCAGGCATGGGGATTTTCCAGTCTGCCCTTACGTACCACCTGACAACTCAGCTCCATGCGTCAGGCAGAGGAATCCCATTCATGAAACTGTTAAGTGTTTCCCCGATTCATTGAGAGACACGGAACCCATCTTGCCATGGTTCAGCTGTGGGTTAATCCCAGCTAACCCAGAACGTTGTTCCCTGTACACAAAGGAACTTGGAATTCTGTGCTGGGGATGTGTGTCAGAACAGCTTTGTTGCCAGGCAGAAATATAGCCAGCCTCAAGGGAGAGAATATACATGAATGCGTGGGGAGGTATGTTTCTCCCCGGGCCCTCTGTCTTCCTGGCCTGCCATCTCTAATCACCACAGTCAGTAATGGAGAAGGCTTCCATGACAGCGCCCCCAGGACATCCAGAGGCAAGGTTTGGACCACAAAATCTGTTCTGTAAACAACCCACTCTCACAAGGGTCAGTTTTATTTTTTCACATGCTCCTCTTCAAAAACCCACAACTGTGCAATGCGGGCTGACACTTCCAGTGTGGAGACAGTCGGCAGTGGCCACGCCATTGCCTTATTTGGGCCATCAACTTAGAAAGCAGATGAGGTTAAAATGTTCCTTAACAAGGCACAACTCTTCAGGGATGAGTTCCATACCGTGGTGAGATGCATATGCATATTAGAATGTGTGAATAATCTTTGCACACTGTAATAACAATCCATAAGGCTCAAGGTGTAAGGAAACATGTATCTTAGTATTGGATCAATGAGAAATATCGGGAGTAAAGATTCAGCCCTCAAATGGAGAAAATATCTAACTCATGGAGAAATAAGCAAAACATCAAGACTGTAAATGGTTCATTATGGTCTTAGAAAGAGCATCTGCAATTTTAGAGTGTTGAATACACACCTCATCGTAGCTCTCCAAGGAAGCCTATTCTGCGAGTCCAAGAAAGAAAGGTGAGAATTACATCCGCAATGTGCACTGCTCCCAGATTACAAAATTCGGGGCTTATAGAAAAGAATTCAGCCTGCAGTCATGGTCAGTAAAAATGACCAGATTGATACCACAAAAATTTGTAAAGATAAAGGGGAAAAAGCAGCAAGGAAAAAAGGCTCACAAACTTGTCTGGAAGCAGAAATCTAGAGTTTTCTGCTTTTTAAGAGCATAAGCTCAGCTGAGATAAAGCAAATTTATGGATGAAACAAAGTAAGTTGTTTGACCAAACTAAGACTCCTGTTACAGTCATTCAGAAAAGAGCAAAACCCACTATAAACAATCAGGTAGCATTGACAGAGGCCATGCCGGCTCTAGTAAGGTAATTAAAACTGTCACCAAAACTCTCCAACAGCAGGTGAACGCAGCAACGTAGCTGAGACCACACTTCAGGGCCAAAGCCTCAAATGGGTGATAATAAATGAATTAAGACAATAAAGTTTTATAAGTACAAACCAAAGAATATATTTTTTAACGGCTGCTGTGAAATATGCTGGAAGAGGGCCAGAGTAATAAAAGAAATTCTGGCCAACACATCAGACATTCGGTTCGTTGAGAAAAGTCAAGGGGGCAGGGAGCACAGCCACCCTAGTTCAATTCACTCTCACAGTCGTGAATGAAGGATCACTGTGAACCCAGCACGGTGCCAAATACTCGAGATGCAAAAGTGAGAAGTTTCTTAAGTTGCTCCCAGTTAGGAACAAAAACATCCACAATGCAGAATGTACAGTAGGAGGCTGCAAAGAAAGTGGGGCTGGGAATGGCTTCCATCGAGGTTGGAAAGCCTTCTTGCCCTTAGGATAGTCATGTGACCAAACTATACTCCCTACCACAGAAACAGAAGTCTAGTTTTGTTTTCTTTGGGGAGGGAGCTGGGTTTCGAGGCCTATTGAAAAGGTTTTTTTGTGATATAAAGGGAAAAGACTCAACTGCTACAACCCTCCCTGCATTCATTCTTTTTTTGCCTTACATGGAGATGTGAGCAGGAGCTGCAGCAGCTATCTTGCAACCATGAGGAAATGGCCAAGAGAATTGAAGAAATAACTCTGACAGCACCTAACTGCTAAACTAACACCCACACCTGCCACCTTCTGATGTCTTATTAAATAGAAAAATCTACCCTGATGTATTTAAACTATTGTGGTTGATGCAGCCAAATGCATTCCTAATTGATACCTCTTCTAAGGAGTCTGTCTCATGCTATAATTCCACTAATCAAATGTTTACAATGGTCCCTTATTGCTGACAAGGCCCAAACTCCTTTGCCTTTATTTGAGATCCTTGTTAGTCTGACTTGTCACTTCCTTTCAGCCTCCTGCTCCCAACATGAGATGCTCTGCTCTTGTCAGGATGGCCTCTTCACTCCTGCTCCAGCTCAAAAGCCAACTTTTCCCCCAGAAACTCCTGTCTCCCTTGGAATGCCACACACTGATGTACACCACCATTTCCATCCGGCCTCTCCAACCCTGAGCGCCGTCTCAGGGCCCAGACTAGACCCCATGCATTCTTTTCCAGGTCTCCCATGATAACCAGCATCCTGCGGGGCACATCGTGGGAGAAGACAACAGAATGTCCGACAGGAGCAGAGCTTAGCCAGGTCTGCTCAACCTCCTCGCTTGATTGGACAGCTGAGACCCAAAGAGGTAAAGGGACCTGCTCGGGGGTGCACACTGAAGTATTAATAGACCCAGAACTGGAACACCAGGCCGCCGGCTCCTCAATGAGCATAGTTTCCGCTCTACCTCATTGTCTAGAAGCAAAGTGCCAATTAGAGGCACAAAAAGCAACAAAGCTGATGATGACTATAATAGATGATTACGTCTTTTCAGAGGGCATGAAAAAGAGAGCTGAGTAGACGCTGATGCGAAGGAGCTTCTTCAGTGTATAATTAACTGCTGGCTTCTTTGTATTGTTCCAGGAACGAACCCAGGCACGATCTGCAGAACAACCTTGCCTGCAGGGGCAAGAAAAGCGGAGCCAGTCTCGGCAGGAGACTGCTCAGGGCTGGGGGTCCTCAGTGGGCTCTGAGTCACTGGGTCTGTTTCTCACTCACATGCATTTACAATGGTGCCGCCTAAGAGGTGACTTCTTGCTGCGGACAGTTGTCAGGGCGAGCAAACTGCTGTGCTGGCAGCCGGTGGGCTTCCCACATGCCCAGACCTCGGGGCCGAGGAAGGACACCCCCAGCCTGAAGTGCACCTCAGTACCCATCCTCTTTCCAACGGGCTGAGAAATGTGCTCTGAGCTGCTTCAAGGAATGAAGCTCCAGAAATTTGAGGAGCCTGGGATCCCCAGAGCAACTTAACAGGAAGCTCCTAAGAGATGGAGATTGTAGATTCACAGCCACAAATCTTAAATTTTTGAGCCAGAAGGAGCCCTGGAGATGACCTAGTCCAATCTCTTTATTTTAAAGATGAGGACACTGGGCCTCAGAGAGGGAAAGTGACTGGCCTGTGGTCACACAGCCAGGGGGCAACAGACCCATCAGACGCCCTGTTCCTCTGCTGCTTCCGGATTACGCACACTCTCAGCCACACCTCTGGGGCCTGGGTTCTTTGTGCCCAGAGTGTTGAATATCTTTCACAGCCGCTTGAAGTATCCTGCTGATTACCGGAAAGATAGGTTAATTCCTAACAAGACTTGGGTTGGGGCCATTTTTTTCCTCCCCTCTTAATCAATAACTGGGCAAAGGGGCCTCCCTTTCCTGAAACATCATCTGAAAGGCAGTTTCGCAGATGGAGAGTGAAGGATTCAGCAACACTGGCAGCCCCTTTGTTTGAACACAGAAAGGGTAGGGCTGGCCCGAGGACGGACACTCTACTCATCAGCTGTGCTGTGGCAACATCCCACATACAAAAGAATAGTGGAATATCAGCCTAGATGTTAGCTCAGGGCCAATCTTCCTCAAGCAAAAAGAGGAAGATTGGCAACAGATGTTAGCTCAGGGCCAATCTTCCTCACCAAAATAATAAACACAGAAGGGGGAGAGAAAGACTGACTGACAGGGAAAATGACCCAAAATAATGTCATTTATCTCAAGATCATATGAGGTTTTAAATACTGCTAAGTTAGTAGAACCACACAGGATGTGGGAGCTAAACGGGAAGAGGAAACTAAGGACCAGAGATATTAATATCTGTCCCTAGCCAGCTAACTAAATAAGGACAGAGCAGTATTAATACAGAAAGAAAACCTGGACAAAGATGACACACCAAATTATTAAAAAAAAGTGGCATGCTTATAAAAGGCACATATAAATAGAAATATTTAATTAAAAATTCAAGCTGCTACAAGCCTGTCTGGTGTTCCTGCCTCTATTATTTCCCAGCGCCTATGCTGGGACTCCTGAGGCCCCACCTCGGATCGGGGCTGGCTTCATGGGCGTGTGACCAGTAAAGTTGTCCAGGGCCCTGGGCTTGGGGCTTAATGTTTTCAGCTCACCCTTGTAAGATTCTTAATTTTATCTATAATTTCTGTTTTGTAACTGAAGTCTGATGGGACAGTAGAACGTGCGTCGGGAACTTGGAGCCTCAGCTCGCATGCTGGTCCCCCCTCTCACAACCTTTCTGCCTCCTTGGGATGGGTACTTAGCTGCCTCCCGGTGCCCTCCACCCTGGAGCCTGCCCACCCTCTCTCTCCATCTCCCCATGCTGCTGCCCTCTGCCTAGGTTGGCAGCCAAGTCACTTAGGCTAGGGATAGTGGTGGAAGGCCCTCATTCTGCCATCACTCTCTGCTCCCAGTAGGGGCCTGGGCACAAGTGGGGACTCTGAGAGGTTCAGGACTGTGTCTTAGGGCAGACCAGGGTGGCCGTTGTCCCCATCCTGGCAGACGTGAGCCGCTCGCCTACCTCCAGTCCAGAGACCAAACACTTCCCAGGGTGAAGGCTGCAATCTCTCTGGTGACACCAGTCCTCAGTGAGCTGGGGCTTTGGGCCTGGGGAAAAAGGAGATTGGTCTCCATGACCCTGTGGTGGCTGGTGGGAGGGTATCCTGGAAGCTGGTGGGCCACACTGCCAGGTAATAGGGTCCCCAAGCACTTGGGAGTGTTTATAGTGACCTTGCAAGTACCCCCATGTCTAAAGGAGTGTGATATTAGATAGCAAATAAAAAGCCAACAAAATAGAGAGATCAGGAAGAAAGGAAAGGGTTCATATTTCAGTACCTTTAACAGCACTTTTTTTCAATTTTTTGAACAAAGACCTTGCATTTTCTTTTTTGTTTTTTGAGAAAGATTAGCCCTGAGCTAACAGCAGCCAATCCTCCTCTTTTCGCCAAGGAAGACTGGCCCTGAGCTAACATCCATGCCGGTCTTTTTCTACTTTATATGTGGGACGCCTGCCACAGCATGGCCTGTCAAGCAGTGCCATGTCTGCACCCGGGATCTGAACCCGCGAACCCCAGGCCACCAAAGTGGAATGTGCGCACTTAACCACTGCACCACCCGGCCGGCCCAGTGCATTTTCATTTTGCAAAATGAAATTACATAGCCGGCCCTGCCTCGGATTTAGCCCAAGTCCTGGGACCTTCACATCCATAAAGGAATTTAAAGACCCAAATGGCTCATGCAAGTACGATGTGAATCCTCACTTGAATGTGCACACTGGCACTTGTTCCTTCTGACCTATGTTGTACCCCAGTGTTATTGCTAAGTTCCTGTCTTGACCCCTTTGCCCCAGTCCCTGTCTAGAGTTTTCCTCCAGAACCCCAGGCCCTAAGATCTGCTGCCAGATCTCCCTAAGGCCACCTGCTTGTCAAAACTTCCATCACTGCCTCCTATAGGAACCTCCCAGGTCTCCCGCCCTGGGCCAGTGGGCCTGCTGAGGAGAGATAAGAGAGCCAACATCTGTTAGGTGCCCACTCAATGCCAGATCTTCACCCCAACTGAGTCCTCAATTCCAATTCTGTCTGTTTGAGACAATACCAGCCCCAGCTGTGACACAAAAGGTGACAGGTTCTGATTCATGAAGCAGTTTCTTTTGTTGGGTGTCTCTGGGTTAATCCCGGTTATCAGAAGTAACAAGTAATACCATCTCCACAAAGAGATTACACTGTGAGTTGGGATCATTTAATCTGTGGAAGGACAATTTGAAACGTTGATACAGTGCGGATGGGATTACCTGAAGGAGGGTGGGGAGCTTTTTCTATGATCACAAAAGCAAAGCAAAAGAAAAGGAATCTAACTTTTAGCCAAGAGGGATTTAACATAAAGAGAAAACTCCTAGAACCAGTAGTCGTTTACTGGGAGGGTACATAGGATGTATAGAAACGGCCCTGACTCCTGTACGTGGATTTGGGTTAGAATTCCCTCACAAGCTGTGTGACCTTGGGCAACTTTCCTTCTCTGAGAGCCCACCTGTAAAATGTGGATAACAATACATCCATCACTGTTCTGCTTGTGAAATCGTCCAGAATTCAGCATTCAATAATTTTGTTTTGCACTTTAGTTGCAAACATCCTCATGGAATCTGGCATTTCTGACTCAGAATTCCAGATCTGCCACCCAGAGGGTGACTTTCAGAGAGAACAGGGAGCCCAGGTTTCAGCAGGCAAACAGGGGACGATGCTAGCTCAGACACAGAGCTGTTTTGAGTATTAAGCGAGAGAGTCTGTACGAAATATGTGGAATGTAAGCACCCAACAAATGTTAATTTCCTTCTTTCCATCTAATAAGCACACACAGCTTTAATTAGTAATGGAAAGTGAAATGTTGACTGATCCTAATTCTTGTTTGTTTGTTTCTTTCTTTCTTTAATCACTAGTTGTGTGGAAAGCCAAAGATACTTGTGGAAACGCAAGATTATTTTTATTGACTCATAGGCAATACTGACTTTAAGGAAACAAAATAAACATAACAGTCAGAGATTCACTTGAACAACGGAAATGTCAACATGCTCTAAATGATGATCTTGGTCATGTGGTTTCCCTGCCTTCAGACAGCGGCTGCGTTGGGGCTTCCAGTCTGGCCCATGGCCTCCAAATTCTGCTGCCCTCACAAACAGCAAGTGCCAACAGGCTCCACCTGAATCCCAAATGCCGACGTCGCCTCCAGGTTCCAGCTCCCAGATCCCTCCCTTTATCTTTCTCCTTTCTCTCAGGAGATGAAATGTTGACTCACTATATATTTTTTTAATAAAGGCAAGTTTAAGCTTTAATTTGTATTTTAAAATAAATTCTCCTAGTACATGCCCACTAGGGGATTAGTGACAAATGGCTTTTAGTGGTATCCATTTAAGGAACATTTAACCAAAGAAAGAAAACTGCTGGTATGCATGATTTTTTTTTAACTGCTGAGTACTATAAATCCAATCTGTCATTTCTTTTTAACTACATTTGCCATAAAAGCATTTATTTTACAGCTGCTGTGACATAAGCACTGCTGTTTCACCTAATGATTAATAAAGTAATTAGCACCGGTTCTAACATTCTGGGCAAAAAGGCTGGGCTTTGAATATATCTGCTACACTAATAGGTTCTCTAAAGCAATGTGGTGCATGTGGAAGGCTGCATGCTGGGGCCTGCAGAACACATTTTCTAATGCACGTCGTGGAGATCAATTGATAAATTACGTCAGTCTCGGTTAGTCATCCTACAGAAAATATCAGAGACAAAAAAGGAATGCAAGGATGTGGGCAGGTGTAATTTGTTTTTCATTGTTGATTTATGTTATAGAACTATTCTTGTAAGTCAATTACCAAAACACAAAATGCTGGGGAAAACATAAAAATTCTAGAAAACAAGAACCTATTACAAAGAGAGAGGCAAGCAGATCAGAATGACAACTCTTGAAACCAGCGTCCCGTGAAGTCAACTGGAAATCATATTTCTGACCATGTGTCATGTCCTTGGGGCCATGCCAAATGCAGAATTGGGCCCTCGGTTCTGTTACATCCTTCCTTCCAAAACGTGTTTCCTTGGAGTGTATTTGAGGATACCTCAGGGATGCAGGTCACAGTGAGGGTGGGCGGGACGAGGACCACAGCCGTCCAAGACATCTCGGGATCGGTTTATCTGAGAAATTTCAAGACGCTGAGCTCAGTCACAAAGGAAACCTTCTATCAACCAAGATGCTTTGTGGTTGCAAAAACAAAAATAGAAAATTGCGCTGATGCATGGGCATTGCTGGAAAACAGGCTCTCTCTGTTTGGGGGCTTGCCTTGGAAATCTATTAGGGAAATTTGATTCTTGGGAGAGGATATAAATTTTTTTACCAGCCTTACAAGCATTGACATCACTGTGCTTCCATCATTCAAAATGCGCTTCCATCATTCATTCATTCACTCATGCAATGAGCGCTTAGGCTGTGTCAGGCTTGCGCTTGGTGCTGAGGAGACAACGATTCTTGTTTAGGGAACCCATAACGTATCGTAGTTACTAGTGTGGGCTCTGGGGTCATTGAACCTGGATCTAGGTGTCATGACTTATTAGCTAAGTGACTTCAGACAAGTTGCTTGCACAAGCCATGTCTAAAAGGGAGATACTAATTGTACCTACCTTTAGGGTTGTTGTGAGGATTAAATGAGGCAATGCCTGCTAAAGAGCTGAAGACAGGGTCTGGCTCATTACGACTGTTCGATAAACAGAAGCCGTCCCTCCTATTGAGATGGTGCCACCGACTGAGCACCATGCAGGCATGTACTCTGAGCTGCTTCTCTGGTGTCGGGAATGAATTGGTACAGAGCCATCTGCACGCCCTATTGGGGTCTCCCTGGGATCCATAGCACATATCTGCAAACTGTGTTCTTAGATCAAAGAAAGCCAGCAATTAATAGAATTAATAGAGATTGAATAATACACCTCATGTTGATCAGCCCAGGGCTCCATCCATCAAACTGCCCGACGCAGACGAACCCCACTAGGAACACTGCATGTTTTTTCTTCTCTCTTTCCTTCTCTCTGTCTTATCAATACCTCTCTTCCCCTCTCCTCTCTCCTCTCCTCTTCTCTCCCTCTCCCATTTGGCATACCCTTAGACCCCCTTCCATTCCCCATAAGAGGAGGAAGGTGACTTCTAAGGTTCTGAATAACACTCTCATTCCCCAGTAGCCGAATCAGGGTGAACCACAAGTCAGTTGCTCAAAAGAAAAGTGAGTATAACTCACAGACCCTAATTCCTCAGAGCTGGGAGGAGCCTCAGCGATGCTCTCCAGCCCTTTGTCTTGCTGTCAGGAAGGTCTCATTTTCATTCTCAGATGGAGGGACTTGCCCGGGCAGCACAGGTGTTGGCAATGGAGCTGGGAGGAGAGCCCTGGCCTCTCTTCTTGGGGGTGCAGTGACGAGAATGAGAAATCACGTGTCCCTGTTGCAGCGGTCACCCCTCAACTGCTGCTCCTCCCTGCACTCGGGACGCTGGGTCAGAATGTCTCGGATGGATTCATTCAGCCCACAGTGTGCCTGCCAGGGACCAGCACCACTGAGATGCTGTCGGATGCAAGTGAACTTTGCTTTCTTTTTCCCCAAAGGGCCCACAGCCAACCGAAACCCATCTCCCCTGCGTCTTCAGGCACCTCCCCCACACTGTTCAGGAGAGGCGCCCGGTCAGAGGGAGAGTGGGTGGCAGTGCCAGCAGGAGTGAGACTCGGGGAGGAGCCGGGGGCCTGGGGTGGGCTGGATACCTGGACTCCAAATGCCTGTGCTAGCCTGCTGCCTGGGGCTGACCTGGAATGATGAAGTAGAGGGGCTAGCCTCGTCTCAGGCCAGCCCCAGCTCGGTGCCCATAGAGCCTGATGCCCACACAGCCTCACGCCCACACAGTGCCCAGAGTCACCTGCACAGCACCCAGGGCCACCTACACAGCACTCAGTGCCCACACAGCCCAGGACCACATGGCCCCGTGCCCACAGAGCCCCTCAAACGGCTCAGAGGGGTTCTCAGCTGCCGTGGACGTGTGTCTGGCTGTCCCAGCCTAGCCCGTAAACTCCCAGCCAGCCACTTTTGTCCAGCACGCAGTTTTGGCAAGAGAGGCCAACAGGAATTCCCGTCCCCCAGGAGCAGAGGGAGGTTCCTGAATAAGGGACACAACAAATGCTTTGAGTTTCTCCCGCCCGTTCCCCTGTTTCCACCACCAGCCCCTGTTTCAAGACAGAGAGGACAGAATCCTGTCACCTGAAGCAAGACAGAACTGTAAGAGTAAGCTTGAAACAAGTCCACACTGCCAATCCTCAAGTCTCTCCTGCCCACCA